>NC_056733.1:885521869-885875337 GCF_019279795.1 Protopterus annectens | reverse complement strand
ACAGAACCCATTTTCAGCAGTGGCCCGGGGAGAAAAGCTCCACATACAGTACAGTACAAATACATTGCAGTCCAAAAAACAACACAATTGACATGAGGAACACTATACAGAAATAAGTTGAAAGAACGTAAACTAGGTTACAAGATACACTACACTTTTGGAAAATTCTACAGAGATTCTCTACAAGAATGAAACATCCTTTTGCCCTGAAGATAGTTTAATAAAGCACCCTTCCAGAACCACTCAGATCAGTTCATCTGTCCCGTTTTAAAATGCTACTTGCTGCCTCCTGTCTCTGCAACAAAGAAGATCTGAAGAAGCGAAAGTCTTCTTGAGTCAGTGCTCTCTGAAAGGCTCACATGTTCCTCAGTGCAGATCCTTTCATAATTTCTCCAGAGGCCAGGACACATTTCATGTCCTCAGGTATTTAAGGCTTTGCACCATTCTTATCACTCCATGGTCATTCATATTCCTAAATGACTGCTAACACTTCATGTCAAGCCAAAGAAGTCTTAAATCCAGGTGGTAAATGCACCTTGAAAGCAACCAGACCAAACATAAAAAGAAGTTATGTTCTTACCATAACGTTCCATGTGGAGTGTTCATCTCGCCTTTGTTCTTACACACGGGTTCGGAGCCGATCCTCGGCTCCGAGTCGGCCGCATAGCAAAGCTCTGCATCTTAGAGAAACTCGAGACCAGGCTATATCCCACAATCCTCCCTGCCATTACTCAGATCTAGTTTGCAAGCAAACCAGACCAACAATAAACCTGAGGTGCTAAGGCTACATACCGCCACAAAAATTCAGAGACACTATCTCACTGATAAATTAACTAAAGGGTAACGAAATATACCCCATGAGGTAAGAGGCAATATACCTAGAAGAGGTAAAGACATGTGGACCAGACTCTAGTCCTACTCGTTCTTCCAAACACGTGAGGGAGGGAAGGGGGGGAATGTAAGAACAAAGGCGAGATGAACACTCCACATGGAACGTTATGGTAAGAACATAACTTCTTTATGTATGAGTGTTCAATCTCGCCGTTTGTTCTTACACACGGGTAGCGTCCCTAGCTCCGTCACCCTGAGTGACTCATGGAAGAACATTCCTGAGCACAGTGGAACCAAAAGATGACCTGTCTTTGGAGGCTTTGTCAACTCTATAATGAGCGATGAAAGTATGTGGTTTAGACCACGTGGCTGCTGCACAAATCGTGTCCAAAGGCAGGCAAGCTGCATGAGCCAAGGAAGTGGAAATGGATCTAGTAGAATGGCCCTTAGGTTTGGTGGGCAAGGCCTGATTCGACTTAGAATACACAAAAGCTATACAATCAGTAAGCCATTTAGAAAGCGTACGTTTTGTAACTGCCATGCCCTTTTTATTGTCTGCAAATGCAACAAAAAGTTGATCTGTTTTTCTGTAATCCTTAGTCCTGTCCAAATAAAATCTTAGCTGTCTGTCGACATCTAACTTGTGCAGCATATATTCCAACTTGCTGGTATGGTTTTTGAAGAAAGTAGGGAGTTCAATGGACTGATTAATATTTACGACAGAACATACCTTAGGAAGGAAAGACGGGTCTGTTCGTAAGGAAACTCTATCTGGGTGGAAAATTAAGTAAGGTGGTTTAACTGATAGTGCTTGCAGCTCTGACACTCTCCGAGCTGAAGTAACCGCTACAAGAAAAAGAGTTTTCCACGACAAAAACTTCAGGAGGCAAGAAGAGGCTGGTTCAAAGGGTGGCAACATTTGTTGTGGCAATAATAAATTTAAATTCCATGGGAATAAAGGGTCTCTGACGGGCGGTCGAAGATGGAAGGAACCTTTCATAAAAGCCTTACAAAGCCTGTGGGACATAATAGAAGAACCGTCCTCACCAACATGGAAGTTGGATATGGCCGCCAACTGTACACTTAGTGTGGAAGTAGAGGCTCCTTCGTGGAAAAGGATGGATAAAAATTCTAGAACTTTATGTAAAGGAGCAACCAGGGGGTCCAAGTGTTGGCTAGATGCCCAGTACACAAAGCGTTTCCATTTACTCCTGTAGAGTTTTGTAGTAGAAGCCTTATGAGAGGCAACCAAAATGCGTTGAACTGCCGGAGAAAGTATATCAGACCTGGCTAGGCGGGGAAGTGGAGCAGCCAAGGTGCTAGTTTGAGGGATAGAAGAGACGGGTGAGGAACTCCCGACGAATGTGTCAGTAGATCTGGTACTGGGTCCAGGATCCATGGTTCCTTTGTTTGATGGGCTCGAAGAAAGGGGAACCATATCTGTCGAGGCCAGAATGGGGCTATGAGTATAATTGTCCTTTCCAGGTTCATGGCTTTCTGAAGAAATTTGGGAATCAAGGGGTAGGTGGAAATGCATATAGGAGACCCGGGGGCCAATCGTGTATCAGTGCGTCCCTGGGGACATCCCCTGGAGGGGGTAGAAGGGCAAAATAGCTTCTGCATTTGGTATTCATCGGGGAGGCGAATAGATCGCAGCAAGGCTGGCCCAATTTGCGGAAAATTCTTTCCGCCACCTGTAGTTTGAGGGACCACTCGTGAGGTAACAGGATGGCTCTGCTCAACCTGTCCGCAATGACATTGGATGACCCCGGGATGTGCGTTGCTATCAGAAAGCGACCCGTGGACTCTGCCCATTGCCAAATTCTCATGGCCTCTCTGCATAATGGGTAAGATCTGGTTCCCCCTTGTTTGTTTATGTACCAGACTACAGACATGTTGTCTGTCTGAACTGCTACTGTTCCTAGAGGTAGGAGGGTTTGAAAGTGTTGCAACGCCAAGAACACCGCCCTCATTTCCAGAACATTTATGTGCAGGTTGTACTCCATGTTGGACCATTCCCCTTGGACTGTTCTTCCCTGAAAAAGTCCCCCCCACCCTATCAGAGAAGCGTCCGTGGTTATCGTGGCCGTTGGATTCGGCAGAACAAATGGACGACCCATAGTGAGATCCTGACTGAACACCCACCATGAGAGGTCTCGCTTGCAAGAATCTGTTATCAGAATCTCGTGCGTTAGGGGTAACTGCTGGAACAACCACTGCGTGAACAGCAGCCATTGGAGGAGCCTCATGTGCAATCTCCCCATAGGAACTGCAATCAGGGACACTGCCATGAGTCCCAAAACCTTCAACACCAATTTGGCCGGGGCTTTCCTGCATTGCAGTAGAAGAAGAACCTGTTCCTTGAGGGATGAAGCCCTTACTTGAGGGAGCTTTACCAGTGTTAAGCGCGTATCTAGGTCTGCTCTGATGAATGAAATATGCTGTGAGGGCAATAAGGCAGATTTTTCGAAGTTTATGGAAATCCCTAGGTGGGAACAAAGGTTGACTGTATAGTCTCTGGCTTGTATGAGGCGACGCTCGGTGGTGGCGGTGAGGAGCCAGTCGTCCAGATAGGGAAACACCCGGAATCCTAGACATCTCAAGTGAGACGCTACCACTGCCATGCATTTGGTGAATACCCTGGGGGCTGAGGTGAGACCAAAGGGCAGGGCTCGAAATTGAAAATGACTGGCTCCCAGCCAGAAGCGCAGGTGATCTCTGGACGGTCTGGCCATCTTGATGTGGTAGTACGCGTCCTTGAGATCTATCGAGCACATCCAGTCGTCCTTCTACAAAAATGGAAGGATCGATTGAAGCGTGACCATCCAGAACTTTTCCTTCTTCATGAAGGTATTGAGATTGCTGAGATCCAAAATGGGTCTCCAGTCCCCTGTCTTTTTTGGAACTAAAAAGAACCTTGAGTAAGTTCCGGATCCTTTTTGGTCCGCCGGGACTGGCTGAATGACTTTTTTTGAGCAGCTTTGAAATTTCTATTGCTGCTGGGCCTCGCAGACGGGGTGGTACATCTGGAAACCTTCTTTGTTGGGGTGGAGTTGACATAAAGGGGATTTTGTATCCTCTGGTTACAATGCTTTTTACCCAGGAGTCTGAGGTGAGAGTTTGCCAGGCCTGTGGGTATAAAGCCAAGCGACCCCCGACTGCCTCCAGAGCAGGACAGCCGGGCCCCCATTCAGGAGTGCTGGAAAGGCTTACCAGGGATAGGATCCCTGTCGCCTTGGTTTTGCGGACCCCCTCTGCCGCCGGGGCGACGTCTTCCATGTCTGCCCCCCCCTCTGCTCAGAAATTAAATTCTCAATAACTATAAGAACTATAAGAACTTTTAAACAAAACAATAACTATCTTATCTGTCAATAAAAGTTTTCTCTGGTCCGAGCTCTCTTATCGATGTGACCCGTTGCAGCGGCCAACTAGTTCTGAGTAATGGCAGGGAGGACTGTGGGATATAGCCTGGTCTCGAGCTTCTCTAAGATGCAGAGCTTTGCTATGCGGCCGACTCGGAGCTGAGGATCGGCTCCGAACCCGTGTGTAAGAACAAACGGCGAGACTGAACACTCTCACATAATAGCTTTTAAATTACTCAGGCTACACTCCTGCATAAAGTCTACAAACTGCACCCTTTGACATTATGTAAGCGTATTATAATGACAGTCAAAGAAAAAAATACTTGCCTCCAACGTTATACCGCTTACTCAGTCACCACAGCAGTGAAAAGATCTGAAATTTAACCTTAAATGTCTCAAACTTAAACCACTATGCACTTGGGCTGTCTATCCACAGCTTTCAACCCCTGTACAAACAGGCTCTGTGCTCTGTCTAACCTAACCTGAGTTACATGCTGGTGAACACAGTCCAATTGGCCAACTTTTCTTGTACACAAATCACACACTCCTGTCCCTCATTCCTTTCTGGTACACCAAGAATCTGGATATTTTTTTGTGGGCTTGATCTTCAGGTTTCCCAAGAGCCTCTGTCTCGGTCAACAAGTGCGCATACTGCTTTTTCGTTCTGCAGCTCCACAGTGACACCAGCACTACCAGCAGGGCGGTTCAAAGAATCCAGGATGTCTCTATCTCTTTCCTTCACTTCAGCAGTGTACCTATCAAGCTTGCCACTCACTTTCTCTATTACTTCTTCAAATGCTAAAGATACCTTGTGGGACACCTCTCCCTGCATTTCATCTGGAATGCCTTCAAAGTTTACCAACACCTGACTTTTACCATAATATCTGCAATCATTAAAGTTACTGACTGATTACCAAACTGTACTGTTTTAACTGTATTTAACTTTTTTAATAACTATTGTATTGCTGTCACAGCATATCTGTACAATTTTATATATATATATATATATATATATATATATATATGTATATATATGTGTATATGGTTTCCTTTAAACATATTTATCATCCCATAACTTTTAAGATCCATAACAGCTTCCTTTTATTAACATCTTTATTGAATTATCAATTAAGACATAGGCAAACATACACTTATATAAAAGAAAACAAACCAAATTAACATGTTCACAGTTACAAACATTATACAGCATACATACTCATTTATACAATTACCATCAATCCAACATTACATAAATTGATCAATTCCTACCTTCGCTAAAACCTCACTCCTCCTCCAAAACATTATTCTGCATATATTGTTCCCGTAATTTACATTTTTTCTACATATTTTGTCATATCACTTTCTAAATATCCTGATTCCAGTCCTTTTATCTCTATTATATTCAATATTTCAAATACAGTTGATTTATTCTTTGATTTCCATTTTTAGCAGACACTAGAATTAAACTTAACAAGGCCTTATAAAATCTAGGCAATTCAGATCCTTTATTCCGGCTCAAAAAATCATTTCCTTAATTACATCCATTTGCTAGCTCAGTATTCCTGACAGTGTACTCTGTAGGAAATATTTAAAGACTGCCAACTCATTACACTTCCAAAACTTTTTCCCAATTACCTCTTTCTTCTCTAGCACACCTCCAACATTTCCCATCTACCTGAGGAAAAATTCTCTGGTATATGCTTGATGTGTAAAAATACCTGTACAAACACTTCCAAACAATAATCCTTAACCTTCTAGACTTTGTTACATATCTGGGAGCCACACATATGTCCTCTTATTGTTTCAGTGTGAATTGATTATCTAGTCTCTATTCCCAATCTTTTCTAACCTCTTCTGATTGGTTCCTACAGTTATTGTGCAGTATTTTATGCACCCTATTAATTATCCCTTTTTTAACAACTCCTTTTTCAGCTTTAACTAAAAACTGTACCAGAGCAGGTCTTGTACTTAGAATTCCACTATCCCTTTCTCTTTGCCTGTTCTCTGATATCAATCCCTGCTAAGGAAGGCAGTCTCTAGCCTGCAGTCCAAATGTCTGCTTGGCCTTTTCCCCACTCTGTTACCTTTCCCTGTCTAGTTATTTGCTCCCAATACCTTGGTAGCTTTGCCAGTTTTCTTCAGTAAATTCCAGCCCCTTCTTGCCAACTCTCTGTACCCCTAATTGCAGTCATCCCTACCAGAAGAATCTCCTTTATCTTTTCTTGTGTTGACTTAGTTGTTAGAATACTTTCTGCTACTTTATGAAGATAATATTCCGTATGACTGTTGTTATTCTCCTTAAGGCTCTGAATCTAAAATCCCACTCTCTCCTTATTTCTTGAACACCCCCCCCCCCCCCCCCCAGCTTCACTTCTTTTTTTTCCTTTTTTTTCCAATGGTGCAGTAATTTTCTTAGGGCAAAACTTATTTACATGTTTGTTTTAAAATATTCCAACTCATCTTCAATCACTCCCATAGCAATAATTATAATCTTACATTTTCCAGTTTAAATAAAACAAAAGCTGGAAAACTGAAAGTCTGAAACCTATGTAGAACTACTAACTCTTAATCAACACACTTAGTCGTCATCTCTGTCATTCTTCTGAGTTAATATAACTCTATTTCCATTTCCTATTTATCACCCATTGTACTTTAATCTTTCTCTCCAAAACAGTCTCAATTAGCAGACTTTCACCTGTAATACTGTCCTGGGACAATACAGTCTCTAACTCACCCCTCAGCCTCCCCAAAGCCTTGGAACATGCCTTCTCTCTACGAGTCAATAACCGATGTTTTCAAAAGTACTGATTATTCTAGAAGTGTTGCAGTCGTTGGCAGTGCCAGTGATGGGCTAGGTTCATAATCTGAACATATGGACACCTGTATTCCTTATGGATGTTTGCATCAAAAAAAGACCCCTTCCTATCACAAATATTTAGAGGATCAAATAGTGCGAGCAGCTGGAAAGGTATGGGAACTACCACAATGGGCACACTCTTGATCCAAGAAAACAAATCGTGCGGGCCAAAACATCTTGGCCCCACTGCACACAATATTTCTGAAAAGTGCAGGAAGGCACAGGAATAATGCAGGCAGATGCAAACCCAATGCAAAGGCCTGTCAAAATAACATGTGCCATAATTTACAGTAGAATTTGTGTTTAACAAGCCATGAAGGGATCTCTGAAGTAAAACTGGTTAAAGTGGGCAACCTCTGACAGTACCAGTTTGTTAGTTATGATAAAACATCACACTGTATTCTTTTTTCATGCTTGATTTACTTCCTTGTCAATTATTATGAAGAACCCAACTTTTTGAATTTAGCTCAACAACTTTTTTTCCTGGGTAAACTGACTTGTACGCCTTTTTGTTTGCTTTTCAGTAGCTTGGATGGCACTTTACAAAACATGAAATAAATAAAAGGTAGAAGAATTTGAGCTTTTCTCCAGTTGATGCTGTAATGGAGGCATGGTAACCATTTGAGGGGAGCTTGATAATTAGGGAAAAGAATAGTTGTGTAAAATCTTACCATAACCATAGATGTCCTTCTCTTCCATGTTGCAGTATTCTTAACATGAGGGATCCTCTGCCTGAGGTGGCCCAAACGTCCGGCCCATATACAAAAGCTTAGCCTGGGTGCTGTATGGTGCGTGGGATGTCACACGTAGGTGCCATAAATATGACGTCCGCATGCACAGACCTCAGAATTGAATACCCCAGTTGGATAATAGTCTAAGGGTAACTGATCAGGATGCCATCCAAAGGGGCAAAACAAGGAACAAAAAGAAGAAGAGGCAGAAATCCTAAATGGGGGTAGGAGGGAGGGAGGGACAGCAATACTGCAATGTGGAAGAACAGGACATCTATGGTTATGTAAGATTTTACACAACTATTCTATGTCCTTCTATTCTTATGTTGCAGTACTCTAAACATGAGCGAGAGTACCAAAACTCAGCATGTGTTAAAGGAGGTGGAAGAAGAGGAACTCTCTAGGAATCAATGCAGGATGGTTTTAGCGAAGCTTGCCCTAGCCCTGGAGACATTGTCCAGCTTGTAATGTTTAGTGAAAGTGTGGACTGAAGACCATGTGGCTGCCCCTAGAATAGTGGGTGTATCTAATCCTTCGAAAAAGAACCCTGAGGAGGCCACAGCCCTGGTGGAGTGGGCCCTCTTAGTGTAAGGAAGGTGTTTTCCATGAAAGCAGTAGCAAAAGGAAATAGTGTTTGAAATCCAAGAAGATATTGTTTGCTTGGATACAACTTTCCCCAGAGCCCTGGGGTGAAAGGATACAAAACTGGTTAGACTTCCTTATGTCCTTAGTCTTATCTAGGTGAAATCTAAGTTGTCTGTGAACATCAAGGGAATGGAATACTCTCTCACTGTCATTCTGTGGGGAAGGAAAGAATGTGGGTAAGTGGATGGACTGGTTAAGCGATAGTTCACTGACCACTTTACGCATGAAGGATAGGTTTGTACAAAGAGAGACCCTGTCCTTATGAAATATCAGGTATGGTGGGTTAGCCATGAGTGATTGTAGTTCTGAGACCCTTCTGGCTGAAGTTAGGGCTACAAGAAGCACTGTTTTCCAAGTGCACATCTTCAAAGTGGCTGACGCTGCTGGCTTGAAGGGGGCAGTAGCGAGTTTTTCTAGAATGAAATTCAGGTCCCAAGGAGGAGGGATAGGTTTCCTTGGAGGCCTAATATGAAGTACCCCCTTAAGGAAAAGTTTCACTTCTAATCTGGATAGCAAAGGTGGATTGAGAGGTAAGCAAGCAGAGATAGCTGATAAATGGACTTTCACGGATGAATATGAAAGTTCAGACTTAAGGAACTCACACAAATAAGACAAAACTAGAGGTACATCTGCCTGAAAGGGATCTAGTTGTCTGTGAAGACACCAACTGGAGAATCTTTTCCACTTGGATAGGTAGAATCTCCTGGTAGTGGGTTTCCTGGCCTTCTGCAGGACAGAAAGCATGCCCTCTGAATAAAAGTGTCTAAAAGGGATCAAAGGTTTATCACCCACAGGGTTAGTCTGAGGGTTTGGAGGTGTGGATGGATAAGTGATCCCTTCTGTTGTGTGATGAGGTCCACCTTGTGGGGTAACTTGTGGTGATTGTCCTTAGCTAGAGAAAAAAGTAGGGGGAACCACTGCTGCCTTTGCCTAATGGGGGTCATCAACAAGATGTTTGGTTTGTCCTGTTGAATTTTCAGGATCTTCTGTATGAGAGAGAAAGGGGGGAATGCATAAAGAAACATCCCCTTCCAGGAGACTGAGAAGGTGTCCACCCTCCAGGCTTGAGGGGAGGGGGTTCTTGTGCAGAATAGCTTCAGTTGTGTGTTCTGAGAAGAGGCAAACAGATCTATTTTTCTGGTGTACCCCACTGGTTGACTATGTCCAGGAAGACATCCCTGTGCAACATCTATTCATGATTCTGTGATAATGACCTGTTGACAGCATCTGCCTGAACAGTGTTTTGTGATGGGATGTAAACTGCCTGCAGTGTTACACTGGAGAAGATAGCCATTTCCCAAGCTTGGATGGCTAGCCTGCAGAGTAAGTAGGATTTTGCCCCCCCCCCCCCTGCTTATTGACATACACCACAGGACTGTGGTGTTGTCTGTAAAGATTCTTAGAGATCCTAGGTGTAGGAAGGGAAGGAATGCTTTTAGAGCTAGGATGAGAGCAGTCATTTCCCTGATACTGATGTGTTTTTTCCAAAGATTGGGGTCCCATTGGCCCTAAACCTTCAGTCCATTCATAGTTGCTCCCCATCCAGATCTGATGCATTTGTGTACATCTGTTGTACCGCAGGGAGTGGTTGTAATGGTAGTCCTGGGTTCAGCTGAATTTGCTAGATCCACCTCAAAATCTCTTTCTTGAGACATGGAAGGAATGGTATCTGAAACTCCAGTGGGTGGTCGTGTTGGGGCCAAATATTCTTCAGGTAGCACTGAAATTTTCTCATGTTTAACCTGGCTAGGGGCAACATGGAAAGCGTGGCTGTCATAAACCCCAAGAGGCATAGGAACTCCCTGGACAACATCCAGCTGGGTAGGAGTAGGTCCTGGAAGCAAGTGGTCAAAGATGTGACCTTTTCTGGGGGAAGAAAGGCCTTCATCAAATCTGTTCTTATTCTGCAACCCAGGAACACGTGGTCCTGGGAGGGAGTAAGTGAGGATCTAAGATGGTTGATTGTGAAATCTAGGCCTCCAAGGTGGGAAATGGTGAACTCTAGGTGCCGTAGTAGAGTATTTGGATGATCTGCCTGGATAAGATCATAGTCTAAGTATAGGAATATTTGAACACCTTTTGTTCTGCAAAAGGATACCACAGGCGCTAGACATTTTGTGAATACACTTAGTGCTGTGGACAAACCAAAGGGCAAGGCATTAAACCGATAGTGCAAGGACTGCATTGCAAAATGCAGGAATTTCCAACAAGATGGGTGGATAGGGATGTGAAGATATGCATCCTTCAGGTCTAAAGTGGCCAGATAAGAACTGGGGGTCAAGAGTGGAAGACGTATTTGGAGGGACAACATGCAGACAGTGGGACATGGAGGAAAGGGTTTAGAAGGGACAGGTCCAAGATGGGTCTCCATGGTCAATCCTTTCTTGGGACTAGGAAGAGTCTGGAATAAAAACCTGCACCTTCCTGTCCTAAAGGGACTGTCTGAATTATACCCTGACTGACAAGATCTTGAATGACTTGTGGGATAAGATGACTCTGGTCCTTTGGGGGGTGTGGGATACCTTTTGGGAGAGATCTATCCCTCCAGGTCATGAGATACTCTTTTTCCACTATTGACAAGACCCAGGTGTCTGAGGTGATCTGTTGCCACAGGATAAGACAGTGAGAGAGGTGGGCAGAAAGGGGAAGATGAAGTGTTAAGAGTCTTGACAGTCACACACTGTTAGGCCTGTCATGAAAGGGCTGTCTTGGAGGAGTTTGAGAGGAGGTAGACGTGACTGAGGAATGTTTCCTGGCACCTTCTCTGGGTTTGGCGGAAGGTTGAGCAGAAGCCTTCCTGACAAATCTGGGTCTGGCAGGGTAGTTTCTATGAAACTTCGGCACTGGTGAGACAAAAAGGTGTTTGAGGTTCTGCAGCTCCTTGCTCTTTTCCTGCAGGTTTCTAGACAGTTCTGCTGACTGCTTTTCAAAGAAAAAGCTATTATCAAGAGGAGCATTCATAATTTTGCTTTTGAAATCATTAGGCAGTGGTTGTAGCCTGAGCCAGGAGTACCTAAGGAGGACTAGACTGAAGCTGCCAACTTGGCTGATGCTTCCGCAGCATCGTAGCTGCATTTTATAGAGTGTCTAATGACCTGTGCAGCTAATGAAAGGGTAGAAGCCACCTTTGCCTTAGCAGGGGAATCTGTAATTGAGTTCAGTTGATCCACGGCTTGTGAGACCAGGTCCAAAGCATATATGACCATATGCATTTAGTAACTGATGGCTCTAAAGACCAGGGTGGAGGATGTGTAAATATTCTTCCCTAACCTCTCCATCATTTCACTATCTTTATCCGATGGGAGCAAGGAAGAAGAGGGAATCTGTCTGGATTGTTTATCTGGAGAGAAAACAATTACATCAGGAAGCTTGATAACAAATTTGAAGTCATCAGGCACTTTGTAGAACCTGTCTGGGCATTTTGGGGCTAGTGGCTGAAAATCTGAAGCTTTGGAAGCTGAGGCAAAGGCATCCAAGTAGCCTGGGATCACTGGAGGAATGGCTGAGAGGGATTCCATCTGCAGAAGCTCATAATATCTCTTCTGAACTTCTGTCATTTGTGTGGAATCCCATTTGAAATACTCCCTCATTTTGGAAACAGTTTCCCCAAAGGTGATGTTCTCGGGTGGGGAATCACCTTCTACAGAGTCCTCTTCAGAAGAACAATATCCTAAGGGAGAACCCAGTTGTGAGGAATATGAAAGGGACTCATCTGAAGAGGAAGATGAAGAACCTTCTTCAGGGCCTAAACAAGCAGGCCTGGGACTCAAAGCTGGCAGACCAGAAGGACACTGTAAGGAAGTACGCCTAAGGGCCATAAAGGCCTGGAAAAGAGATTGAGAGAATGCCTGCCAATCAGGAATACCTTCTGAAGGAGCAGACAAATGCTTAGACTTCTATTTTTTTTTTTTTTTTTTTTTTTTTTTTAGAGACAGAGTCTGTGGTCTGGGCTGAGCAGGTGTAGGCCTAGGATCAGAGGACACCAGAGAATTAGAAGAGCTTTCCTCAGTTATGGAAGCTGCCATAACCCATTCAGGCAAACTGGTTCCCCCAACATCAGAAGCTGACGTTGCGGGTACCTCTGCAGACGTGCAGGCTGGAGAAACTAAGGTGGCGTCCAAAACGGTACCCCCGAAATTGCCAAAGCCATCAGACATACCTCAGCCCCTAGACTGGCAGCTGGTGGGACATCCGAACCCGGAGGGACAAGCACTTTTTCTGGACTTGCTACTTTGGCCTTCTTTCTTGACAGTTTGGCCGATACAGCAGGCATTGCTTCCATACCCAAAGCAAGTCCCTTAAGATGCTGGTTTTCCACAAATAAGTTTAGGGCTGTGAGACGGATGTGCAGAGTTTTAGGGACAAACGACCGGCAAATGGAACACGCTCTGTAGTTGTGGGAAGACCCTAACTAAAAGAGGCAGTGGTCGTGACTGTCTTTGTGCGGTTTCGACGTCCACACTTACATTTTCCTTTCCTATATGACATGGATGGAATCAGCTTAAGGAAAGAACAAAAAAAAAAACCAGCAACCAGAATAGAAAATGTTCCCCAATGAGGTACTTATCTTTTAGAAGACACTGGCATGGTGCAGAACAAACGAGCTGACATTTGACTAGCGGCAGAGAAGAAGTTTTGAGGTCTGTGCATGCATACATGTGACGTCTCATGCACAATACAGCAGCCAGGCTAAGCTTTTGTATATGGGCCGGATGTTCTGGTCACTTCAGGTGGAAGATCCCTCATGTTAAGAATACTGCAACATGAGAACAGAAGGACATATAATGATTTGGGTTCAACATCTAACAGTTTGGACATAATTCCTCTCCTTGTGAAGACTTAGCCATCCCTTGATAAATTCCCTCTGGGGATCTCGGAAGAGCAAATTATGAAGACACTAGGGCCATTCTGTCTGCTTTATAACAAGCAGCAGGATGAAGTGACAGCTGTCTGGATTTAGGAATGACTTACAAGTTATGTCACTTCAAAGGAACCCTGTATAAAGTGTATTTTTTTTCAGGTGGCTACAAGTTAAATACAGTTATAAGTATTTATATAAAGTATAAGTAAGTTATTAGCAGTAAGATAGTCCATATTAGACACTTATTAGACCCCAAACAACTGGATGTATTTCTGCTTCAGGCATGGAAGACTGAGTGTAGGACCTCGACATGTCCTCCCGCAAACAGACAAGCGCTTCTGTACAAGTACTCCATACAGCAAAGATCTCCAACTCTTTATTCCCTTTCTCAAAGGACAGTAAGCAGATGGGACTGAATGCTGATCCAATGACCTTTGTTGGTCTAATGAAGTGTGAAAATGAAATTCATCTGAGCAGCATTTAAGCACAAGGGTATACAAGGCCAGCATAAGCAAAAGTGACCAAACAAAAAAAGGCTGCCAAAACAAGGGACTCAGAAATTCAAGGATGTAATTGGTGTGGTAGTCAAGAAAAGCTAGCTCTATTTGCAGATGACATTATTTTATGCCTGACAAAACCAGAAAACGACATTACGGTGTTGTGGAACATTCTGAGACAGTTTCAAATCTTTTCAGGGTAGAAAATTAATGAAGCTACAAAGGCAATAGCAGTAAATTATGCACCCACAGACAAATTGGTTCAGCAATATCCATATTTATGGGGACGTGATAAAATTAAGTATTTAGGAGTATGGATTAAAAATGATTCTGGTGTGGCAGCTAAGGATATGTGGGAAGTGACTAAGCAAAAGGTAATACAAAAACTAAGAAACTGGAAGCTCTGTTATATGGATATGAATAGTAAGATACAAGGAGTTAAAATGTTTTTAGCCCCTTTACTGTTATACATAGGTCAGGTATATTTTTATCAACAAGAAGAGAAGCTGTGGATAACAATTAATAAAGAGATGAAGGATTTTATCTTGGAGGAGAAGATGTCAAGAGGGAAAAGCTGATTCTTCCAATAGAACAAGGGGGACAGGAATTGCCTGATTTGAAAGGATATTTCAGAACTACACAGTTAAGGCTCCTACACATTGCACAAACAGAAACCATTAATTCAATGTGGAAACAGATGATGATGAAACGGGGGGGGGGGGCGGAAACAGATGATGATGAAACGGGGGGGGGGCTCAAGAAACAAGGAGAGACTGAGATTTTGCATGTAGACCTTTAAGGAGAATAACAATAACCATATTTATTTATTTAGAGTTTGTTTACCAGGATAGCCCATTGGGCCAAGAAGAGCACGTTTTCAATGGAGTCCTGGGGAGAAAAGCTCCATGACGAGAGTATACAATGTAAACAATGCATTCACATTTTGTAATACTGCTGAAGAACGAAGGTATTACACAGTATAAAAATTACAGTTTACAGTGGAAATTCAGTTAGAAATAAGAAAAACATTAGTACATATTCAGTTAAAAAATATACACACATATACATCAGTTAAAAAAATAAGAAATACTGGTACATATTCACAAATAGATTTGTTAACACACTGGGAATATAACAGTGGTGGCAAAAGAGTTTCACATGCAATATAGAATATTATATTCGCAAAATATCAGAAAGTATTCTAAGAACTAAGCCAACACAGAAATGGAGAAAGGATTTTCTGCTGAAAGGGATGACTGCAACCAGGAATATAGAATATAGGGAAGAGGAGGCTAGAATTTATTGGTGAAAACTGGCAAAGGAACCAATGTATTGGGAGAAAATAACTAGAGAGGAAAAGGTAATAGAAAGGGAAGATGCCAATAATTTATTTGGACTGCAGGTTAGAGACTGCCTTCCCTATCAAGGACTGATATCACAGTATAGGCAAAGAGAAATAAATAGGGGGGTCCTAAATGAAAGACCAGCATTGGTAGAATTTTTAGTAGAATCTAGAACAGAAGCTGCTGTTAAAAAAGTAATAATTAGTAGAGCATATAAAATATAGCATGATAACTATAAAAAACAGTCAGAGGAGGTTAGAAAGGATTGGGAAAAAAGACTGGGTAAGCAATTCTCAGAGAAACAAAGGGGATATATGTTTGTCTCCCAAATACGCAACACGATCTACAAGATTTAGGAATTTTGTTTGGAAATGTTTACACAGATATTTTTAAACCCAAAGTAGACTCCAGAGAATGTTTTCCTCAGGTAGACAGCTAATGTTGGACGTGTAATGGGGAAGAATGAGGTAATTGGGAACATATTTTCTGGGAGTGTAATGAGTTGGCAGACTTTAAAGATTCCCTGCAGACTACTCTATAAGAGATACTGGGTGAGCAAATTGGTTCAAGTAGGAAAATTATTTTTCTGAGCTATGATACAGAATCAGAATTGTCTAGACATAGTAATGCCTTGCCGAGTCTAATTATGGTGGCTGCCAAAAAAAGCAATTACTGGAAAATGGAAATCAAAGTCTAAACCAACTGTACTAGAAGTACTGTATATAGTAACAGGGGTAAAACAACTGGAAATGAGATCTTTAGAAAAAGGCAGGAGCAAACTGCATAGGAAAAATGGGAACTGTGGGAACAATAAATACAGGGGAGGAACAAGGTTTAAAAGAAGGCAGGATGTGAATGAGCTATGTAACGTTTGACTGACAATGACTGGGTAGATTATAAATTATGTATAATGTTTGCAGCTAAAATTATGTCAATACAGTCTGTGATGTAAAATACTTGCAACTGGGACTGTGTCAGTATAGTTTGTTTTCATTTATATAAATGTATGATTACCTACATCATATGTGATAATTTTATAAAGATGCTTCTTGTTAAAAAAAAAAAAAAAAAAAAAAAAAAACAAAAGAAGGCTGAAACTTTCTCCAAGTCTGTATTCATGTCTGTGTTAGTTGATCATAGGGTGGGAGGCTGGCAAAATGGTTAAGGTGTTTACCTTACAGACACAAGGTGCAGGGTTTGATTCTCACATAGGGTAATTGGCTAGGCTTGAAATAACCCACAAAGGCATTTAGCCTAGTACTAATCTATGAACCTACAACCTACTACCGCAGCCGAATGCAACACTGATGAAGCTTAATGCAGTACCTTAAAATGCTTGAGACAATCTGCTGATTAAATATTAGTGGAAACTGACAATGGCTGACTGACACAGGCATCAGGGGTGCTGGTGATCATCTTATCAACAATTCTAGTGATACCACTACAATTTCACAGATGAGCAGCTATGAAAAGCCACAACTTCAATTGTTCCTTCCTCTGAAGTTTCTGTTCGACAAGCCCTGAAAGAATCTCTGAAGCAAAAGTGGTTAAAGTGGGCAACCTCCGACAGTACCAGTTTATTAGTTATGATAAAATATCACACTGTTTTCTTTTTTCATGCTTGATTTACTTCCTTGCCAAAGATTAGGAAGAATCTAGTCTTTTGAATTTAGCTCAATAACTTTTTTCCTGGGGACAATTTACTTGTAAGCCTTTTTCTTTTCCTTTCAGTGGCTTGGATGACATTTTACAAAACATGAAATAAACAAAAGGTTACCCAAACCAAAAATGGAGTGCAGTCGGTTCATGTCTCTCAAGGTTTCATCATGTCATCAAAATGAAAAAACACGCCACAGACATGTCAAACCAGTGGCAGCTTTTGATGATTACATTTCTATTGGTAGTGCACTAAAATTTTGGGCAGCCAAATGCTGATATAAAGTAATGTCTTATCTGTAATGAATGTTCCTGATGTGCATTTTTAATTTGTTCTTATATGTTTATAATATTTTACGTAGATAAATGTGTATCTGTTTAAATTAAATGGGCTGAGATTTTTAAGATATATGACTGAACAGTGTATAATGAAGTGAATGCAAGAATTTTATGGTTTTGAAGAAGTCTTTTGAATTTTCTCTGTGAAAAATGAAAACATTTAACTGTTTAATAATAAATAACCATTTAGTATTACATTTGGTTTTAACCTGGTTTGAAGTGTCTACAGCATTTTTTTTTAAGTTTTGACTTGCATCTTTTGGTTTCAGCATGTCATACTGAAGAAAGTCTTGAAGGCGGGGCAAATCCTGAGTGTTTCAATACAGTAAACTCCTCATATTTCTGAAAAATTGTGCAATTTTATTTGAAGTTAAAACTTTTAGTGGCTCTTACTTTCTTTTACTGAGTTGTTTTGTTTTTTCATAAAACCCAGAAATACTGGTACTATTTTTTGTGCCAAGCCAGAACAAGCACCAAGTAGAAGCCCTTGCGTACAGTATGTCATCCACTGTATATTAATGTATCAGTGGCTGCTACAGAACATGTGCATTCAACTGTAAGGAAGGCAGCAATACACAGCTAAGAAGTTGGCTAGCAGGGCCCTTGGCTACTGCTGTACACAGGGGCCTGGAGAAATCTAAATTCCCTTTGCAAACAGCACAAATAAGAATAATCACTGATACCATGGAAGGATGCAGTTTTTAATGCTCCTGTGCAAAAGATCATGCAACAACATGCAAAAAAAAAAAAAAACATATGCGTGTCCAATGTGTGCAGCTGCTGCAAGAGATTTATCCAGCGAAGCTACTACAGGTACATTATAAATCTCTGTTTATAGAGACTAAACCCAAGATTGGCAGAAAATGTCATAGTGCTGAAAGGGTTCCCACCTTACCTTCAGTTTTTGTTTGGTTTCTTCTGAAATGCTGCCCTTCGGAGATAGCAGAGTTGGTGTTGGTGGGGTCACTGTGATCTCTGGTGGAAATTTGGCTACTGATGAGGGAATAAATAACTTTGGCATATTAGGAGGGATGCGAGACTTTATCCGGCTGTTGTCTACAGTAGACTGTTGGCTTCCTAAAGAATGACCAGTAGACGTGACCTCTTGTGTTGAACTGGAGGCTGTTGGAAAGAAGACAAAGAGCAAAAACATAAAAAACCTGTAGTCCAAATGGGCAAGAGATATGAAATAATCTTGTGGTGTAGAAAGTAAACCTGTGGTGTGCATTTGTTTTAATTTTTTTGCCTAAATGAAATACATTACTGTTTTAAAAATCACAACAGCTGATGACGATAACAACAGGTATAATATGTTCAAATTAAGGACAGAATCCATAGTTATTTATGCAAAGTACATCTGTGTGAGGTCCTCACCATAACAGCAGATATCTGATACTCGTTTTCTGCTTTCACTTCTCCACATAAGAATAACATATTAGTCTTGCCTTACATAGCCAGACAAATTTATTTAGGCTGTGTGAGGACCTGGGGTTCACTCAGTAGCACTTAATTTACCAGCACTAGCCCCTAGGGGCAAAATACAGGCACCTATCAGCTATTGATCAGTTTCAGATCCAAGTCTACTAGTGAAGAACTAAGGAAAAAGCACAGAGACATATAACTTACACACACTTACAGAAAATGCTCAAACAAAAGCAGAGAAAAGAAATTTCATGTTTATAATAACAGTCAGCAACTCACTAGCTGTCCAACTGTGCCCCTATACAAGACAATGGGTAGATGACAATAAAGCACTCTCTCTTTACAAAGCAAGAACGGTGAAGTTACAAGCCAATTTTACTGTATGGAATCTTGTCCTAACAGCGAAAGCCCTGCACACTATCTGATGCAAGACCAAAAAGCTGGATACACACAAGGCATCCACTCATCGCAGAGAGATCCCCAAAGCTACTAATCACTTCAAATGCCATTCAAGCATTCATATGAGCAACTCACAAAAACAAAGACAGAACAAGTCTACACTGGGGAACACAGACGCCCATGACACTAAAGACAGAACAAGTCTACAATGTGGAACAGAGACGTCCATGACACTAAAGACAGAACAAGTCTACACTGGAGAACAGAGATGTCCATGACACTAAACCCAGGAAAATAGTACTGCTATGTTGAGTTCATTACTTAAATTCTTACATCTATCTGGTTCTTGGTCTCAGTTCTCTATCTAACAGTAGCATTCTACACTCTGACCAAAATTTAGGGGGTGGCAGTACTAGCCATTGACCCCTAAACCAAAGCAGTTGCAAAATCCCCTCTTTCTTTGGACAAAATGCACCCTTTACAGGGCTCTATAAAGCTGATGACTGAGGACCACACAGCCATGTGGATATCTACAGAGCTACAGCCCCACTGAAGACCACTGCAGAAGTGGTAGTAGTGATCTAACAATTATATGTATTAAAGAAAGGATTGGACATTTGTTGTACTGGTAACTTTGGTCTATGGTGAAGTTAAGTACAATTAAGATCCATTTAAGTTTGATGTTTAAGAATGAAAATGAGCATTATCTGCCTTAACGAAAACCATCAGCACTCATGATGGTAACAAACTCCTGGGTATCATTATGTGAGCAAGAAATAATACATTTACAACTGGCCCAGAACACAAATATTATAATTTGTGAAAAAAAGAACAGCATTTGATGATTAGCTACTTACAAAGATATTTAAGGGTTTTTATAGCCAACAAAGACAGTGTTATAACAGTATTATATCAAAATAACTACAAATTGAGCATGCTAATTCTGCTGTATGGCATCGAAACATACAGATAATGGCCAGATCTGTGCAAATTTGCAAAGATAAAAATGACAAGACTACATTTGAAGGAACCTTCCTCTTCCAAGACAAACACAGATTTTGTGTAGTACAGTATATTCAAAATAGGCTATAATGTCAGATGTGTCCAAAAACCATAAAAACTCCATCGCAGTCCCACCCTCCCATCTGATTTCTGAACACAGGTTGCTGGCCAAATGAAAATTTGTTATGTGGGTGAAGATGTTAATGCCGCTAATATGTTTTGCTAAAGAATGTATTAAAGACATGGGAGAACTTTTAGAAATTTTTAAAAAAGTGATTTATGAGGTAGGTGATATGTTAGCAACAGTGGCTATATCCCTTCTATACACAATGAAAGGTATAAGCAGGATATAGAATACTGGATTTATAGTCGCACTAAATGAAAGGATGTCAGAATACTAGCTATGCTGGCATTATACTGGTTTAATGGGCATTGTTTTCAAAAGATGAAATAAAGTGAAATGGGGTCCAGGATAACTCCCTTACATGCAAGTGTGCGCGCATGTGCTGTTTTGGGAACAACAAGAAGTATTTGAGAATTATTTATTCAAATTCACAGTGACATAATTGTTTTATTCACATTTTTTTAATCTGCCATAAAACATAAGCAGAACTAAACTTTTTTCAGCAATGTCTTAAAAGGTTTACATTTTATAAACTACCACAAAATACTACTTATTGGGTGATGAAGGACGTCACAATGCCAAGGAATATTTAATTTGTAGCTCTAAGAAACCTTTGAAAGACAAATAATAGATTACTGCACTGTAACACTGCTTAACCCCTCCCCAAGTGTTCACAAAAGTAGTCCGAATAATCAATTTATTACACTTAGTAAAAACACTAGTGAAGATTCAAAGTTTGAGGCAAAATAGTACAGTTTTGTACCTACCATAAATGTAGATGTTCGAGGATCCACATTGCTGCAGTCCTAACTATTGGGTAGTCCGCTGTCCAGTCGGCCCGAATACCAAAGTATATGGCTGACGTCGGTCAGGGCGCATTAGACTGACGTCAGTACGTCAGGGTACTAATGCGCATGACCGACGTCATATCCTCAGTCTTTTCTTGCCCCAGATGTCAGAAGACCCTGAAAAGATAAGGCCAAAACCAAAAACTCCAAACATACATGCACCAAAAATATGTACAATATATACAAAATTACCAGCATATAACCTCACCTACACAACCACCCCTAAACACAGAGGGAAGGAGGGAGGGTAAATTGGACTGCAGCAATGTGGATCCTCGAACATCTACATTTATGGTAGGTACAAAACTGTACTATGTTCTTCATTCCACATTGCTGCAGTCCTAACTATTGGGTAGAATCCCAAAGCAGAGGTAAGGGAGGCTGGCAAATCATAAGGAAGCAGGAACTGACAACATGCCTTGCAAAATAGCTGTGGCAAAACCAGCCCTAGACTTAGAGTAGAGAGGAAGGTGATAATGTTTAGAGAAAGTATGCACTGAACTCCAAGTAGCTGCCTCCAAAATATCCTTAGTTGCCACCCCCCTTAGAAATGCTGTTGAAGTGGCAGTAGCCCTAGTGGAATGAGGCCTAATCCCAGCTGGAATCTCCTTGCCATGATGGGAATAACAAAATGCAATGCAAAACCCAATCCACCGAGAAATAGTTTGTTTTGACACAGGCTTGCCCTGCGAACTCAAAGCAAAAGAAACAAACAACTGGTGAGACTGCCTAAAATCCTTAGTCCTGCTCAAATAATAACGCAATTGCCTGTGTACATCTAAAGTGTGCAAAATCTTTTCCCCTTTATTTTGGGGATCTGCATAAAAAGTAGGCAAATGAATAGTCTGGTTTAAAGCCACACTAGAAACCACCTTAGGCATAAAGGAAGGATTAGTACGTAAAGATACCCTATCCTTATGAAAAATCAAAAAAGGCTCTACCGCCATAAGGGCCTGCAACTCAGAAACCCTTCTTGCAGAAGTAATGGCCAACAAAAAAGCAGTCTTCCATGACAAGTATTTCAATTCAGCAGTAGCCGAGGCTCAAAAGGTTGTAGAGTAAGTTTCTCCAACACAAAATTGAGATCCCAAGCAGGAGTAGGAGCTCTACGTGGGGGTCTTATATTCTTTGCCCCTCTAAGAAATTGCTTGAACAAAGGATGCGAAAACAATGGTGGGTCACAATCATAGTGAGCTGAAATTGCTGCAGCATGAATCTTAATGGAAGAGAAAGACAAACCTTTGTCCAATAACTCAGTAAGATATTGGAGAGCCACACTCAAATTAGGCTCAGAAATCTCCAAATTGTTTGCTGCACTCCAAAATAAAAATCTCTTCCATTTTTCTGCGTACACTTTCCTTGTACTAGGTCTCCTGGCTTCCATAATCACATTTAAAACTTGTTGAGGAAGTTGAGACCTGCTGTCTTTCAAAACAGAATATGCCAGGCTGTTAGATGAAGAGAGTGAAGCTTGACATTGAGCAGGTGACCGTCCCTCTGAGACAACAGGTGTGGAATCAAGGGTAAAGGCCATGGAGGCTTCCTTACCAGACTCCTCAGTAATGGGTACCAGTGCTGCCGAGGCCAATCTGGAGCTATTAAAATCATCCATGGCTTGTCTTGTCTGACCTTTAGAAGCACCTTTGGGAGAAGAGGCAGAGGTGGAAAAGCATACACATGAAGATTTTTCCAACTGAAAGAAAGAGCATCCACTTTCCAAGCTGTGTGATGAAACCTCTTTGTGCAGAACTTTGGCAGCTGGTGGTTTAGTGGAGAAGCGAACAGATCTATGTCTGGAGTTCCCCATGACACTGTCATTTTTTGAAATACATGAAGATCCAGTTTCCACTCGTGGGGATCCATGATTTGTCTGCTTAACACATCTGCTAAGGAGTTCTGTGCTCCCGGCAGAAACCTTGCCTGAAGAGTTAGATGCAAGCAGAGCGCAGTCTCCCATAAAATCATTGCTTGCCTGCACAATGGGTAAGAATGTGTTCCCCCTTGTTTGTTGATGTACCACATGACAGTTGTGTTGTCTGTTAGAATCAACACCTGCCCTGGAAGAAGTAACTCCTTGAAAGCCATTAATGCAAACTGGACTGCTAACATCTCTTTCATGTTGATATGTAGATGCTGTAGTCTGGCAGGCCACTTGTCTTGTATCCACTTTCCATTTAGATGAGCTCCCCAAGCAACGTCTGAGGCATCTGTCGTTAGAATCTGACTCGCTTCTGGCCGGGTCACAGAGAGTCCCTTGTTTAGGTGACATTCCTGAGCCCACCACAAAAATTCCTTTTGAATGCAAGGTATTATTTGAATGACAGTGTCCAAATCCTGGCAGTGCTGTGTCCATACATTTCTGAGATACCATTGCAGCTTCCTCATATGCAGTTTGGCATTGGGAAGCACCAGAATACAAGATGCCATGAACCCTAAGGCTTGAAGGACTGTCCTTGCAGTCAGCCCGGACTGAAGAGATAGTTGATGGAAGTAACTGGAAAGATTCTTTTGTTTGTCCGGGGTTAAAAGGCCATCTGGGCTGCTGTATTCAGTCTCACACCCAGAAAGCACATGTCTTGAGAGGGTACTAGACTGGACTTTATTTCGTTCACAGAATACCCTAGGCATCTTAGCACTGCTATGACATATTCCAAATGCTGTAGAAGGTCTTCCTTTTCTTGAGCCAGAATCAGGCAGTCGTCCAAGAAAGGATAGATTTGAATTCCTTTTAGCCTGAAGTAAGCTATCACTGGAGCCAGAACCTTTGTGAATACTCTGTGCAGTAGATAAGCCAAAGGGCAATGCAGAGAACTGATAATGAGAATTTCCAGCTCGAAACGCAGATACTTCCTGCAACTTAGTCTTATAGGCACATGAAGGTAAGCTTCCTTGAGATCTAAAGTTACCATCCAGTGATCTTTGCCCAGCAGAGGTAAAAGCTGTTGTAACGTCAA
This sequence comes from Protopterus annectens, assembly GCF_019279795.1. Taxonomy (NCBI): domain Eukaryota; kingdom Metazoa; phylum Chordata; order Ceratodontiformes; family Protopteridae; genus Protopterus; species Protopterus annectens. Next base: position 885,851,466 of record NC_056733.1, on the reverse strand, counting down.
CATTTTGAACTTGGGAATGTCCAGATAAGTGTTGAGGATAGATAAATCCAAAATTGGTCTCCACGTGTTCCCCTTCTTCGGTACTAGGAACAGGCGAGAATAAAATCCTAGGCCCCTTTCTGGCACAGGAACTGGCTGAATGGCCCCTATTTGGAGCAACAGAGAAATTTGCTTGTGAGCCTCTGTTCATTGTAGAGGAGGAATGTCTGGCATGCCTTTGAAAGGAGGCAAGGTATGGAAATAAAACCTGTAACCGTGGTGAATGATATCAGAACCCATCTGTCTTGGGTAATTAAATCCCAATTTTCTTTGAAAAGAGACAGCCGTCCTCCCAAAGGTGCTGCCAGGCGAGAATGAACTGGCAGCTGAAAAGGCAGGTCATTGGGTCTGCTTACGAAAGGACTGACCCCTGCCCTCACCAGAAGTCTGAGCAGGGGAACTCCCTGTCCTAGGCCTAAAAGAACCTTGAGCTCTGCCCCTACCACGGCTAGACCTACCCCTAGACTGGGAATCATAAGCAGGATAAGTCCATCCCTTAGTAGGCCAATTTCTACTAAACTTCGGAGGCTGCACCTGCAAAAAATCCTTAACAGTTTGCATAGACTTAGCCTTGTCCTCCATTTTCTTTAAAACTGCTTCCACAGGCGAACCAAACAACACATCAGACTGTAAAGGAGCATCCAAAATCCTTGTTTTAACATGCTCAGCTAAATTCTGATCTCTCAACCAGGCGTGCCTACGAAGAACAGAACCAGTGGCAGCCACCCTCGAGGAGGCCTGCACAGCATCAAAACCACACTGCAAGGAATGTTTACCCACCTGTTCAGACACATGAACTAAATCCTGCAACTCTTTACACTCAATACCTTCCGCCAGAGCATCCACCTTAGATTTCAATTGTGAAAGGAGATAAGTCTGATATTTTAACATGTGAAACTGACAATTCAACGCCCTCATGGCTAAAGTGGAAGAAGTATACACTTTCTTTCCCCATCTATCCAAAGCCCTTGCCTCTTTATCAGGAGGGACAGGATTTTTAACAACAGAGGCCTTCACACCTTTAGGCCCCTGAGAAACAGTTTCCGGGTCTGCCCTAGGACTCTTAAAAGATACTTATGAGCTTCAGGCACCCTATAGTACCTATCCGGTTTAACTGGGGCAGGAGGCAAAGAATCAGGATTCAGGGAAGCCTCTGCAAAACATCTTCCACCACCTTCAGAACAGGAGGTATAGCTAAAGGCCTATGCTGGGGTAAAAACAAGAATTCCCTAAGCCTCTTCCTGGAATCAGAGAAATCTTGACCTTCCCATTTAAAATGCTCCCTCATGGAATGCAGAGTCTCTGAAAATGAAAAATCCTCAGGAGGAGAAGCTGAAGGAGTAGAATCATCCACATCAGAATCAGAATAAGGAGGATACTCCTGCAAGTCTTCAGCCGAAGACTCAGAATCCTCCGAACATTGCTCAAAACTCTCAAACTCAGGTTCCACCCTAGGCCTCTTATCAGGAGGGGGCATAGAACCTCTAATCATAGTAATCAAATCCTCTGCCATTTTAAGCATATGTTTCTTAGGCAAAGACCCTGAAGCACTAGGAGAAACCCCCACTGAAGCTAAACTTGGCCTGCCTTTCAAAGAAGCCTTGGAAACAGAAGGGGAGGCTCTAACCACCGTAGGAAGAGAGGGAAGAACAGCCACCTGAGAAGCCCCCTCAGCCTGGCCTACTTCCTGAGAGGATACATCCTGTAACAGTAAAGTCTCTCCCTGAGACTCCAAAGAAACTCCTGGCAGAACCTCCGGCTCCACTGAGCCTTCTAAAGAACCGACGTCTGGGACTGTCGGTTCTTCCACTCTAGGCTTTGCTGCTTTGTCCTTGCGCTTTTGGCGAAGCGGCCGGAGCATCCGACGGCATTTTATAATTACAACGCTTCCCAAAACTAACCTGGCACAGTCTAACCTTCTCTTAATAGTGCGTTTGTTAAATCTAGCACAAGAGCGGCATCCAACAACGTCGTGCTCAGGCCCTAAACAAGGTATACACAAAGTATGGTAATCCCTATGAGGTATCTGTTTCCCACAAGAAATACAGTTATTCACTTTTTCTGACATCCGGTTAAATACTGAGGCAAGAAAAAACCAAAATATTCCCCAACGGGGTACTTAGCCAACTTTGATTCGGTCTGAAACTCTGACTTCAGAAACTTTCAGAACGCCAACCTGCACTCGCAAAATTGCTTCTGCATCGGACCATGCGGCAAAAAAGACTGAGGATATGACGTCGGTCATGCGCATTAGTACCCTGACGTACCGACGTCAGTCTAATGCGCCCTGACCGACGTCAGCCATATACTTTGGTATTCGGGCCGACTGGACAGCGGACTACCCAATAGTTAGGACTGCAGCAATGTGGAATGAAGAACATCTACAAATGGGCCTGGGATTCAAAAATAGAGATCATTCAGAAAAGAGTGCACTGGGGGAGACAAACAGGACAGCTTAAGCAGAACAAATTAAATGTCACTAAAACAGAATTAGGAGAGTTAAACACGACTGTGATGTAGCATTTGTAACTCCTCAAAACAGTACCAGTGGCCATAGGCCTTGAAGTATCAACAGAGTCATAAACACACTGTAAACAATGAGTGATGACTTGAACAAAAGAAGTAATTAAATTATTTACGGCAGATTTTTCTTCACAAGAAGTTGTAGGTAAAATATTCCTCATACTTTCACAAATGTACACCACATGTGGTCACCCATTACCAAAGGTTCAAAAAATAGTTGCAAGAAACCAGACACAGTAGTCCACAAAAAAAAAAAGAACAGACAAAAGCATTACTCATTGTAACTGTTACACCTAGTGATTACAGGGTCGTACATACAGAGAGACACAAAGTCATTAATTATCAGGATTTGCAGGCAGAAACAAGAAAAATGTGGAAGAAAGACACCCAGACAGTTCCAATAGTAGTAGGAGCAATGAGTTTAATAAAAAAATAATCTAGAATCATGCTTAGATATGTTAGCAATACATGTCAATTTGTATGAAATGCAGGAGGAGTCAGCTCTGGGCACACTGCAGGTGCTGCGAAGAGCAATTCCAGCTAACATGATCAAAGACTAAAACAATACTAACTTTGTGAACTTTAGTTATGCCCTGACACAGGAGTGAGTCCATTCCTGTCATGGTATTAGTAACTCAAAAGACTTGGAGAAATTAAACCATGAGAGCAGGACACGAATATACTAAGTGTTCTGCAGCAGAAGGATTAACTAAAGCTACAGCTCTTGGATCAGGTTTGGAAACAGTGCATAAAAACTTAAAAGACCAAAAAACTTTATACAATCTATCTCCCTTTTTAGGGGCAGCTGGCTGTCAGGAAAACTGCAGACAGTAATACGCGCATTGTCCAAAGCTGACAAAACTGGAGGAATGGATGCAGGCTCTGGAAAATCTTTCTGTAACAGCGTGCAGTATTTTCTTAAGGACTGAGAAATTTCAGTGTTTTCTGACTGAAAACACTGGCACATTCTAGAAATGGTCTGAGAGAAAGAGACCCCCCCCCCCCCCCCCAACAGTGAGAGTCAGAAACTGAGCTCTCCTTTGGGTCTAAATCAGAAATATGAGGAGAAAACCTTGTATCTGCCCCTTCATCCTCCTGACCAAATACAAAATATTTAATCTCTTTCAGAACTGGAGGTATCCTTTTTTCTTTACAACAAGGATCAGTAGCCTGAATTAAACCCTGAGCCAGACCCAGTAAACTACTCCTGCCTAGGGAACTTTGAGGTGGAGTACACACATGTTTAGTTTTCTGTTTCCTTTTGACAGGAACAATGAGACCAACAGTGTTACTAATGGCGGCAGCAGCAGCTTCCCCAGGGATGAGTAAAGTACTCTGAAATCTTCCCTAAAAAAGAGAACACTGCTAGATTTGTACTACTAAGGGGCTGCTGGCAAGGGAGGAGGATTACACTGGCATGTATTTATATTCCACCTAAAACTGTGGGAGAAATAATCTGCTGTCAGCAGGGAATATTACTTATAGGTGTGGACTAGAATTTGATTTGCAGCAGTGAGGATGTGTCTGGTGGGTCCAGAATGGAAAATTTAACAAAGGAGGGTAATTTTTTTAAAAAATGTATTACGATATTTGGCATGAAAGATGTGAATTCAGCACTAGGAATTTGGAGTGAATTTACATATTATTTCCCCACGATAGAAAAACTGAACTAAGCTAGACAGAATTTACATTTCACAAGAACATGTGCATTTAATTGAAGGTCTTGATACGCACCCAGTAAGTTTTTCAGATCATGCACCAATAATAACTAAAAAAAAAACACAGGGTAATGAAATAAAAACGAGACACTGGCACTTATCCACCTATATGTTGAAAAGAGAAAAATTTAAGGAATGGGTAGTGGAGATTATTTAGGAGCTATTACAGAAGATAGAAATTTCTTCTGAAAATACAGCTAGGGAGTGGGATAAAATTAAAGTGGAGTTTAAAAATGGGGTGGAAATAAAAGGAAGAGAGACATGATTATAAAGTAACAAGAATTATTTAGAGGGACTGACAGATATTAAAGTATTGCAGAACAGGGATAGCAAGAAGAAGATCGACTGCAGAATGCTAAGCAGAAAAATAAGGCATTACCTCAACGATATATACGAGTTTAGAAAGACTGCTGTTAAGCAATTGTTTTTTATAATAACTCTAGCGCACAAAAACTTTTAGCACAACGACTCGGGCAACAGAAAGTAGAAAGGGCTGTCGCCAAGCTTCGGGAGCCTATAACGAGGTAGATAACAAGCAATGCTGTCGAAGTATTAGAACATTTCAGAAATTCTACGAAAGTCTATGTAAAGCAGAGAAATTTGGAAATCAAGAAAAGGTACAAATGGATATGTTTATGGAAGAATTAAATATGTCAAGGTTAGAGGTAGATGAGGCTCAATTACTAACAGTTGTGCCAGGAGGAGATGAGACAGAAAATGGTGATGTATAACCAATCCACAGGAAGGTCCCCAGGAATAGATGGTATTCCTGTGGAAGTTTGGAAGCTATGAGGGGAAAAAACTAATAAAGATCTGGAAGGTTTTGTTTAACAGTATTTTAACAGGAGAAGTACCAACATCCTGGAAGAAAGCTGTCTTAGTTTTAATACCTAACAAGGGTAATGATCCATCAGATCCAGCTTCATACAGGCTCATTTAAATACTAAACCATGACTACAAAGTGTTCATTTATTTATTTAAGTTTAATGATCGGGGAATTCCACTGGGCCATAAAGAGCCCGTTTTCAGTGGAGGCCCAGGGAGAAAAGCTCCAAATATTGCAAGTTACATATTACAAAAGAATAACAAAGATTTGTACAGAACAATTAAAACATTTACAGAAATATAATACATTATGTAATAAGTTTTAAGTGAGTTAACATTTAAACAGAAGGTTACTAGCCCTTTTGGAGGTAGGGTAAACTGAACATTTGCAGAAAAAGACATTTTTGTCAAATAAGCTCTTTGTAAGTAAACATTGAACAAGTAGCTACTAGCCCTTTGCAGGTTAGGTGGACCATTTTGCATGGAGACAGTACCAGAAAATTGGATTACAGAAAGTATAGTACATTAACTGTGGAGCTTTTCTCCCCGGGCCTCTGCTGAAAATTGGCCTACGTCCAGTCGGACAGTCCCGGTCAACAGATGTAAATAAATTAGATAGCAGAGAGAAAATCAGTCCCTGGTAGGGCGAGACTGTTTTAGGTTGAAATTAAGCAATATAATTGGTAAATGGTAATGATTTCAGGGTAGAAAGACATGGGGTGGAGAGGGGTTTGTGTTGCAGCATGACATGGGCACTCCCATTTGGCTGATAGATGAGAGAATAATAGTTGAGATTTGAAAATGGTATGGTTTAGAAGGCTGCGAAGGTGGGGGTTCCACTGCTTGGCTAAGGAGTAGGACAGTAGTAGGTGGCCAGGCGGTCATGCTGGTTTGTGGAACTGAAGGAGATTTTGGTTTGTGGATCTGAGTTAGTGGTTGGGTATATACGGTTTTAAGGATGTAGTGAGAGATGGGGAGTTTGTGGGTTTAAAAATGAGCTTGTGGGCAATGGTGAGTAGTAGGTAACTGAGGTAGTTGGGGAGTTCAAGCCAACTGAGGGTGAGAAGGGAGTGGCAGTGGTGGGATGAGTTTTTTAACTGAATTTTTGAATTGGATTCAAGTTTGGATCATAAGCCGAGGTGAACATTTGTGAACAGAGGGGCACCATACATCGGGGAGGGGATCAGGAAGGTGGATGCCAGGGTTTAGCAGGTAGAGGAGACCTATCTTTGGTGTTTTTTTTTTATTGCGGAGTGGATGTGGATATCAAATTTTAGTTCATCATCAATGATGATGCCAAGAAGCTTGGTGGTGGGAACGATTTCAAGGGGGGGGGGGGGTGTTGTTCTGGCTCTGTACAATAAATGAGATTTTGTCAATAATAGAGTTTTTGGTAGGGGAAAAGATCATTAGTTTGGTTTTATTTGCATTTAGAGCTAAGTGATTGGACTGCATCCAGGTTTCGGTTTTGGAGAAGGCTAATTGGGTTTTTGCAAGGAGCTCGGAGGGTGAGAAGGCTGAGCAGATGATAGTCAAATCAACTGCATATTGAATGACAGATGACTCTGGGATGGAGTGGTGAAAGTTGTTAATAAACAGGTTAAAGAGTGGAAGGCCAAGAATGGAACCTTGAGGGACACCTGTGGGTGTAGGGAGGAAGGGGGAGGTTGAAGTTTTCCATTGGATAGCCTATTGGTGGTTGGACAGGTAGCTAGAAAACCAGGCTATGGTGGAGGGAAGAGATGTAGGGTGGAAAGTTGGGATATGAGTAGGGTGTTGGAGATGGTGTCAAAGGCTTTTGACAAATGTAGGAATAGGGTAGATACAAATTTGCCTGAGTCTCTTTCAATGTTGATGGTTTCCAGAAAGGAAAGAAGAGCAGTCATGGTGGAGTGGCCAGGGTGGAAGCCGTGTTGGGTAGGGGAGAGGAGATTGTTTTGGGTTAGGTGTGTCATTAGTCGTACTTGGATGGTTTTCTCTATAGTTTTAGAAAGAGAGGAAAGGATGGCAATTGGCCTGAAGTTGGCGGTGTCAGTATTCTTGCCACCTTTGTGTAGGGGGATGATGCAGGCATGGCGCCAGATGGAAGGGACGTATGATTCTTGTATGGATCTACTTATAGGAAAAGAGATGGGATAGGTGATGCTGTGTGCAAATAGTTTGAGGAAGGTAGATGGAAGATTGTCAGGTGCATTGCGACAGGGTTTGAGTTTGAGGAGGAGTCTTTTTATAGTGCTTGTGGGAATGGGAGTAAGGCAGAAGGGTGTGGAGGGGGGTAGGTGATTGGGGTGGAGGTTGGGGTTGGAGGAGGTGGTGGGAAGAAGGTGGATAGTTTGGCTATGCAGTCTATGAAGAATGAGTTGAACTGGGAGGCTGTGTCAAAGTCGGAGAGGGTGGGATTAGGACTGGAGTTTTCTTTATTACCAGGGTGCAGAATTGATGAGAAAGAGTCCCACAATTCTTGGGGGTTTGTTGAGTGCAATGACTGGAGTTTGGAGTAGTAAGCTTTGCAATCTTTAGTTATTAGCTTTTTTGTGGAGTTTTGTAGACGCTTAAATTCTAAGAAGGAGTTTGTTTTTTATGTTTTTGATGCTGTTTCCATTTTTTGTCCATTTGTTGCATGGCTAGTTTATTTTCTTTTGATATCCATGGGCAGGGATTGGTTTTGATGCATTTGGTTCTCAGGGGGACTTGCTGGTTGAGGAGAGTAAGGAATGAGTGGTTAAAGTAGGATACGGCATCATCTAGTGGGAGGGTTTTTAGAGGGGACTAGTCAATGCACTTTAGGCATTCTGCGAAAGTTTGGGGATTGAAAGAGGAGAGGTTGCGGGTTTGAATGCAATGGTGTTGTTTTTGTACAGGAGATGGGAGCCAGTCAGCAAAGGCAGGTAAATGATCGCTGAGAGGATCTGGTATTATTACAGCTTTGGTGATTAGATTTGGATTAGTTGTTAGGATTCAGTCAATGACGGTTCCAGAGGGACCATCTTTATTTGGTCTGGTTGGTGAATGAATTAGTTGGGAGATATTGTATAGGTTGATAGTATGGGAAGGGGCATTAGAGTTAACAGTGGTCCAGTTGATGTTGTTATCACCAAGGATATAGGTTTCATTATTTATATGGGAGGAGAACGAGGATAGGATGTTCAAGTGTTTTGATGTTATCACCTGGGGGGATACAGAGGGCAGAGACACATATGGATTTGTGGTTGTTTACTTTTAATAAGCCTATTGTAAATTTAGCATTGACAAAGGTTGGAATTTTATTGGTGTAGGGAGTTATGGTATGGGAAGAGGAGTACATTATAGCTACTCCACCTCCTTTTTTGTGGGATCTGTCATTGCAAATGATTTGGTAACCTGGTGGTAGGATTTCGTGATCTTTTATGTAGGATTTGAGCCAGGTTTCAGAAATGGCAGTTATATCGGGATGGTTATGGGAGAGCCAGGCAAGGAGGTTACAGATTTTGTTTCTAAGGCTTTGAGCATTAAGTGTAGTGAGGTGAATGGACTTAGCTTTTGTGGGTGGAGGGAAGAGTTTGGAGACATTAATGTTAGAGGGGGGTCCGGGGTTAGGGTAGATCTCGCCGGCAAGTGAGAGAGAGAATGGATGGAGGAGTACAGTGCGGTAGTGTGGTGGGGATGGGTACTATGGGTGGAGTGAGACTAGTGATTTTTTGATATGACATTTAGGAGATGAGTGTAGGGGAGTGGGGAGTGAAGTAGCTTAGGTTTGAATAGATAAGTAGTGTTGGAACTGAAGAGTTCACGTGAGATGGATGAGTAAGAGGGGAGTGAGGCTGATGGTATGAAGCAGTGGAGTGTGTAAGTGAAATATGGTAAGGGTTGGGAAGCTGTGTGAGATAGCTCATAATGGAGAGAGCGATTAGTAGGGCTAATGGAGAAATTGTGACCGCTGATGAGTAGAGCATTGTAGGAGGGGTTGTGGAGTGTTTGGTGAATGTGAGGTTTAATAGGTGGGTGGAGTTTGGCTAAGGCTAATTGTGACTGGATTAGAGTAGGGTGGGGAGGAGATTGGGGATGTATAAACAGATAGTGGGGGTGGGTGGAATTTGGGGGTAGGGGAGCGGAGTGAGCCCGCAGGGTGAACGGAATGGGTAGAGCCAAGAAGGTGTGATTGTCCAGAAAAAATAATCAGTGACTGAGACTCTGAAGCTGTGACAGAGCTACAGCCAGAGAGTAGTTTTTTTTCTGTTTTATATTTTCTTTTTTTATGTTAAGATTTACTCAGTAGGTATCAAGGAAACTTGAGAAAAAGGAGGATAGGCAAGTAAAATATGAGTGAGTCCTACAGTCAAAAGGAACAGGCAGAAATTAAGAGAATACAAAAGTTAAAAGAAGCAGGCAGAAATTAGGAGAATTTAGACTAGGGAGATACTCTACTAGATAAGACTTAAAATAAGTTTACATGCAGCCTAATTTAAACACTATGGTAGTGGAAGAGAAAAAAGGTAAGGATAGGTTTATATCTATAATGGCTAAAAGAAAAGCAAACGTGGTGCCAAAACTGGCAGATATGTATCATTGTGGTTTTGTGCAGGGAAGGCAAACACTTGACAACATTAACAGAACATTGATGATCCAAAGGGAAGCAGAATGTATGAAAATGTCACTGCTGTTGGTGGGTCTCGATGCAGAGAAAGCATTTGACAGAGTAAGCTGGGTCTTTATGAGCAGGGCAATGGAAGCATTTGCATTTCCTGAAAAAAATTATAAGGTTGATTAAGAGGAAATATGACAGATTGGAGTTGAAAATTAAAGCAGGTGGGGTCCTCTCTGATAAACTATGCTTGAGCAGAGGTACCAGGCAAGGTGTCCTCTTTCCCTTTTGTTATTTGCATTATATTTAGAATCAGTGGCAAAGAAGACAAAGGACTCAACAAATTAAGGATATAATTGGTACAGTAGTCAAGAAAACACGGCTATTTGCAGATGATATTATTTTATACCTGATAAAACCAGAAAAGTACATTACAGTGTGGTGGAACATTTTGAGAGAATTTCAGATCTTTTCGGGATACAAAATTAATTAAATTAAAAAAGGCAATAGCGGTAAATTAAGAACCCACAAACAAATTGGTTCAGCAATATCCATATTTATGGAGACATGATAAAAATGAAGTACTTAAGAGTCTGAGTTAAAAATGATTCTGGTGTGGCAGCTAAGGATATGTGAGAAGAGACTAAACAAAAGATAACACAAAAACTGAGAAACTGGAAGCACTGTTATATGGATAGTAAGATACAAGCAGTTAAAATGTTTTTAGTCCCTTTATTCTTATACACAGGTCAAAGCATATTTTTATCAACCAGAAGGGAAGATGTGGATAGCAATTAATAAGGAGCTGAAGGATTTTATCTGAGAGGGGAAGATGGCAAGAGTCAAGTGGGATAAGCTGATTCCTCTAATAGAACAAGGCGGTTTGGGATTACCCAATTTGAAGGGGTATTTCAGGGCTTCACAGTTAAGGCTCCTATACGTAGCACAAGCTGAAACCTATAATTCGAAGGGGATGATAATGAACTGGGGGGGGGGCCCTCAAATAACAAGGAGAGACTGGGATTTTGGATGCAGATCTTTAAGGAGAATAAAAATAATCATACAGAATATTAAATTCATAAAGTATCAGAAAGTATTCTAAGAACTAAGCCAACATGGGAATGGAGAAAGACGATTCTACTGACAGGGATGACTGCAATTATGGATACAGACAATTGGCAAGAAGGGGCTAATATTTATTGGAGAAAATTGGCAAATGAACCAAGGTAATGGGAGCAAAGGGTTGGGAGGGTGGCCTAATGGTTAAGGTATTTGCCTTACAAACACAAGGTGGAGGGTTTGAGTCTCACAAGGGATAACTGGCTAGGCTTAAAATGGCTCACAGGGGCAGTTAGCCTAGTACTAACCTATGAACCTAAATGTTTCAAATAATTAGAGAGGGAAGGGTAATATAATAGGAAGATGCCAAGAATTTATTTGGACTGCAGGTCAGAGATTGCCTTCCCTATCAAGGCTTGATAGAGTACAGGCAAAGAGAAAAAAATATGGGGTCCTAAATGAAAGACCAGTACTGGTGGAGTTTTTAGTAGAATCTAGAACTGCAGCTGCTGTTAAAAAAGGAATAATTAGTACAGCATATAAAAATATTGCATGATAACTATAATAATCAATCAGAAGAGGTTAGAAAGGATTGGGAAGACATAGTGGATAAGCAATTCAAAAGAAACAATGGGAGGATACATTTATGTCTCCCAAATATGCAACAAAATCTGGAAGAGTTAGGAGTTTTGCTTGGAAATGTCTACATAGATATTTTTTATACCCCAAGTATATGTGAAGCAAATGGTGGTGTGATGGAGGGCTAACTGGAAATTTTTTTTCTGGGAGTGTAATGAGTTGGCAGACTTTAAAGATTCCCTGCAGACTGCTTTATGAAAGGCCTTTTGGCCGAGGCACTGGTGAGTGTTTTACAATGAAATTTGGGTCTTCTTTACTGGCCTTGGTGTTATTTTATGTTTTCATTTGTTTATTCGAGGTTTAACCCTCTATCAGAGATACTGGGTGAGCAAATTGGTGTAACTAGGGGAATTATTTTTCTGAGCTATGCTATAGGATCAGGATTGCCTAGACACTGTTTAAATGTAAACGTTTTGTGATTCTATACCACAAAAGCAAACCTGATGCTTTAAAATGTGCTTTGTCATTTCCAACATTACACAATCTCAGGGAGGAGGGAATAATATTAAACCATCCCATTTTCCTTCAAGTATGTGTAGCTCTGGAGTTAGAATATAACTAAAGGGGGTCTGAGAGGTTTGCCCCACTGATCTGGTATATTGAGGTATGCTATGCTATTTACAATAATTTGTGTGGTCAGCCAAAGGTGCTCAGTTAAATAAACCATGACATTTTAAAGGATGAAAAGATATGGCAGTTTACTTTGAACGGGCCAACAGAAGCCAACTATCCAGGTGGCAGAACACAAGAAGTTATTTCTTCTATAAAGCCTTTGCCACAATGGTTATTAATGTGCTAAACACTCAGGATGGAAAGAAAGACCAAACAACACTACTTTGCATTGAAAGTGATGATTACCCAAATCAAACTGAATGCACCTTTTGTGCAGACCCCATACGTTCATGTGACACAAGATCTGCCACTAAACAGTCATTTAACTTCTGCAAGGCTTCATCAAGTAGATTTGTATATACGAAGTTTAGTGACTGCAATAATGGGAAAAGGTTGGTATAAAACTTCCACTGCAGTTTGCCACATCAAATAAACATCTTACTGCAATGGGAGTGGGGGTCTTCCAAAGGTGTGGCATGTTTTTGTATTCTTTTTCTTGCCCAGTGCTTGCCCCTGTCACAACCATACCCACTTATTACTCAGTTCCCAGGCAAGAGCAGTCGCCATACAGGCAGCCATTTTCTGGCTCGAACACCTCCCTTAAAGCCAGATATCATCATTTACAGAAGCAAAGGTGTGCTATGCTTTCCCCTACAGACTGTGTAGTTTCCTGAAGGCTATCATGCAGGTATGTCTTTGCACAGTCAGATGAAAGCTACCCCTCCTGGCATACTCTTGACAAGCTGTGCATCAACCTCTCGTATGTACAAGCACTGCAGTGGACAGCAGGGCCTTCCTCCTCTCAAAATGGGTGAGTCAGCACTGGACAATCACAAACATCCCCAGCTGAGAGTTCCTCCAGCAAACGGATCACAAATTATTCTCAGGTATTCTGGGCCACAGAGTTTTACTTCTCTTCACATGGAAACAACATAGAGGTGATACATTTTGATGGCTTTTGCATTCTTTAGACAAAGGGACATACCTTTATTTGAAAAGGTAAACAATGCTCTTTTTATTTCTGAATACAGTTTTTGCATTTCTTTAAGAAATGCTTTCAAACCTGAATCACAACTGGTGTTTTCTTAAAGATATCTATACAACCAGTGAAACTCCTGGTGCTGATTATGCCTTTGTAGTAATTGCACGATGCTCTGAAAGGTATCAGCTGTTAAATTCAAACTGAATATCATTATTTTATATCTCCATAATCTCTACTGTGGTAAAAGGTTGCAACGTTCCTACTTTCAAGATGGAAACAAACTGTCTGCATACTGATTCAAGACCCAGTTAATGAAAATCACTGCATTGCTCATTCCTAGAGTGGTTGTTAACTCATTTGTACATGCCAGAGTTTGCACTAATGAGAATGGAAATAACTCAGAGCTGGCAAAGACACAAGCACTGCTTAGAACTACTGCACAAAAAAGCTCAGATGAGTAAAAAATATGTACCTGAACACTGACTTTGAGAATTCAGTTTTGCTTTTACACATTTAAGCTATTAACTGTATTAACAGATGCCTGCCCATTCAGTAGCATGATTCATTAAAGCAGCTCAGATCACAGTCTGTCAAGTTTAGCACATCCCAAGTGCTGCTGGCACAATATAAACAAGTTGTCTGCACTAGTGTTCCCAGTGTAAGCTGTCTGCACTAGAGATGTTCTCCTATGTCACTGTAGCAGTATTCTTACTATAGGGATCTCTCGCCCAGAGCAACCTGATGTTTGGTCAGTATACCAAAGCCTTATGATCTTGTATGAGCTGTATGTCACACATACTCCCCACACAGGACAAGAGGCATAAAAGTGACATATGAACACAGATGCCCAGAATTTCTTTCCGCCAGTCCTAATACCATTATTGCTCGTTGGTCTTAACACCTTTTTGCTGTTCTGAATACTTATCCATCAAATAAGTGCCCTGCTGTTTTTTTTTCTCTTCTTTGGTCTTCTATTTTATTTTGCTTACCTAGAGTTCATGTCATCCAAGAAGGGAAAATGTCAGTGTAGGAGGCAGATTCCCCATAAGGATTGTCAAGAACAGTGTCTATTTTGTTTGGGTGCTTCCTGCGACCATGCCTCTTGTAGTATCTGTATAGTATTTGTACCTAAGACACTCAGAAGCCATTTGTTTTCCCCGGCCATTTATCTTGAAAACCAGTGGCTTAAACAGTTCGCCTACGGTAACATGGCAGAATCCATTAACCCTGAAATACTCCCACTGGGTAAGAAAAAGGCCAAGAAGTCTTGGCTGGATTCTTTAGCTGTCCAGCCTCCATCAGACATCCCTCTATAAGTGGGCAACAGCTCTGTAGGCTGTTCGGTGTCGACAGTGGATTCCTCTGCTGTGACCCCCATTGGAGGCCAGCACGGATGCATCTTTTCACACATCCTCTGAAGCTTTGCAGGCATCTGCTCTGGACATTGAGGGAGGCACTGCAGTTGATCTTAGGGGGTCATAGAGGAATTCTACAGATACTGGTCAGGGAGGGGGTTCTCACCAAGGGTCGGAACTTCTAGTATTTGTTAGTGCTGATGTCTTTTCCAAGAAAAGACAAAAGACAAAGCATGTTTTGGTCCATCCTAAGGATCCTCAAAGGGAATGGCAAAAGTTTACTCAGGGCTTGTTTTCTGTCTTGAAGCCTCCTCAAAGGATTTCGGTGCCTACTCCTCCTTGGACCTCTACCCCTTCTAAATGGCCTAGGGAACCAGATTCCTTGGATAAGGATTCAGAGTCTGATGAAGGGTCCTTGTCTTATTCTTTACAAATGCCTTTGCCTTATGGTTCTGATGAGGAGGAATCTATTAGTCCTGAGTCTCCTTTTGAGAAATTGCCCTTTGGGGACAAAATGTCAAGGATGATGGAATACTTTAAGTGAGATTCTTCTCAAGTGTTGGTATTCAGAGGAGATATTATGAGCTGCTTCAGGTGGATACTCCTAAACCATCTGCAATTTCTCCTGTGTTGGCTGCTTTATTTGAGATTTTCATTGCTGCTTCCAAGTCTCCTGATTCTCAGCCTCCTGCTCCTAAGAAACCTGACAGGTTCTATAAAGTCCCCAAGCATTGTCAATTTTTATTTTAAGTGTCCTTCTGCTTATCCTGCTATGGTGTCAATCTCTTCTGACAAACCTTCCAAGCTTTTGCCCTCCTGCCTTCTGATAAGGATAGCAGGACAATGGAGAGGTTTGGTAAGAAAGTTTAAACTGCTTCTACTTTGGCATTTAGGGCTAATAATTAACAGACTCACATAACCAGGTATGCTCTGGCCTTAATTGCTCAGGATTGTCATGTTATTTCTGACCTCCTTGAATCTGAAGGCAATTTTTCTGCTTTATCTATTTTAGGTTCTACTTCTCAAGTGTCTCTCCACCCTATTATGTGCAGCGTTGATGGTGCTGATACCTCTTCCAGGGCTGCATCGTTTAGGTCTGTCCTGAGGTGTTATTCTTGGCTTCATCTCCAGTCTTTGCCTGAGGACATTAAGGCCAAGTTGTTGGATGCTCCTCTGGATAATAAACTCTTTTTGGGACTGCTGCAGCTGACCTGTTTAAGTCTCTTCAACAGAAAGGCAAAGCCTTACAGGACCTTAAACAGATTTTTGTCTCTCCTATCCCTAAGTTCCAGAGGAATTATCCTTCTAGATCTACTTCTGTCTGCAGGCAACCCCGCCAGGCCTCCAATAGCAGGAAGGATGGTAAGCATGCCTCCCCTGCTAAGGCTTCTAAGACTTCTGTGGCCCAGAAGCCTCTTTTATCTGATAAGCCTGCTTCTCACTGACAACTCGCTCTCTTTCTCTTACACCAGCTTACTTTGTCTCTTCAGCTTTTTCCAAACTGGCTTCTCATCACTTCAGACCCTTAGATTCTTTCTGTCATCCAGGGTTATTTCATAGTATGGAAGTCCATCCCTCTTCTAGAGCAACTTTCTCATTTCCCAGAGGTCCTAGGGTCCTGGTGAACCAAGAAACCATTCAACCTGTTCCACCTTCCTAAGTGGGAAAGGATTTTTATTCCAGGATGTTTCTGGTTCCTCGAAAAGAAGGCACTTGGAATCCTATTTTGGATCTTTCCCTGCTCAATACCTTTATTCAAGGTCCCCTCTTATCAGGTGTCTTTGGATCTGAAGGATGCTTACCTTCATATCCCTATTCACACTCTTTTCAGGAAGTTTACATTTCTATGTTTCTTCTTTTCAATTCCAGTTCTCTGCTTTGCCCTTTTACCTCTCTACTGCCTCAAGGTTATTCACAAAATGCCTAGCTCATGTGATTGCTTTCTGTGGGTTCCAAGGCATTTAGATTTTTCCTTATCTAGAAGACCTGTTACAGGATCTGGAGTTCACCATCTCTCTTCTTCAAAGTTTGGGGTTCACTGTCAACTTCCAAAAGTCAATTCTGACTCCCTGTCAGGATCATATGTATTTGGGATGCAAGACTCAGACACTGCCAGTGTTGGTCTCTGTTTCACCTCCAAATGTTTTGTCACTGACGGACTTCTTTTTGTCTCGTCTTCCTCTGATTGCCATTCCAGACAAAGTGTTTCTTAGGACCCTGGGATTCTGGCCTTTTGCATTCCAGTGCTCCTCTTGCAAGATTGCATATGCTGAAGTTTCACGGATAACTCAGATCGGTGTGGTTGCAGCACTGCTACCCTCTGGATATCAGTGTATCTTTCCTTCATTATCTAAAGTAGGAATTCATGTCTGGATTCAACAATTTTCTCTCAGTTCAGGCCTGCCCTTTCAGCCTCCAATCCCTTAAGAACTATTCACAGATGCCTCAGACATGGGGTCGGGGGCTTCATGTGCTCACCTGAAAGTTCAGGGTCTCTGCCCCCCCCCCCATCAGAAGAAGTCAGACCATATCTACATTAAAGAGATGAGAGCTCTGATTCTGGCCCTTCAAGCTTTTCAACTCTTGTTCGCACCAGGCCCCTTGAAGGTGTACACAGACAACATGACAGTGATGTGATATGTCAACAAGCAGGGAGGCACAAAATCTTACCTCCTCTACTGGATGAACCTTCAGGCTTAGGAGGTGGTTCTCAGTTATCAGTTAACTCTTCAGGCAGTACACGTTCCTTCAGAGCACAATCTAGTGGCAGACTCTCTGAGCAGGTCCAAAACACAGGCACACGAATGGATGCTTCACAAAGACATGTTTCTGCACATTGTCTATCTGTGGGGTATTCCTTTGTGAGACTGACAAGCTTTTTGTTTCCTTTCACGCTAGGACATTGGGTTTGGCTGTTTCTAAGCAAACCATCTCCTGCTGGATATCTATTGCCATTTCCTTTTATTCTTAGGTTCATAGGTTCATAGGTTCATACTAGGCTATCTGCCCGAGGGCATTTATAAGCCTAGCCCATTGTTTTGTGGCTTACGCCACCCCTTTAGTATGGGGAACTATACCCATTATTTTGCTGTGCCTCTGTCGAGCAGTGACACTGAGGTAATTCCTGGGGTATATCTGCGATCTCCCATCCATTGGTCAAGATTTCTCTTGAACAAGGCCAGCGAGGTGCTCTGCCTCACATGTACCGGGATTTTGTTCCACAGCATAGGGAGTCTTTGGGTGATGAATCTATCCCTCCAGCACGTCCTATTAATAGCCGTGTCGAGGTTTAAGTCTCCGCCCTTGTGGCTCTGATGGATCTAGATTTTTGAGGTGAAGCATATTCATCAAATCTGGGTTTGACATGGCCTTGTATGTTAGGCAAAGGTCACCTCTGAGCAAGCGGTGGCGACTGAATAGAGCTGGAGTTCTTTCAGTCGGGCAGCATAGGACAGATTTTTGAGACCCTTTATCCTTTTGGTGAGGAACTTTTGTGGCCTCTCCAGCTGCTGCAAGTGTCTGGTCAGATACATTCGAATGGGGCATTGTACTCAATCATTGGTCTGATGAGTGATGAGTAAAGGGAGACTATGACCTCCCTTGATCTAGATGAGAATCCCTTCATGATAAGGTGGGCAATGTAGAAGGACTTCCTAACTACTTTAGCTACATGGGTGTCGAATGACAGACTACTATCAACCTGGGTCCCCAGGTCCCTGATAACTTCTTCTGTGCTCAGTGGATTGCCACCTATTTGGTAGCTAGGGGTAACCTTGTTTTTCCCAAAGGGTATGACTATGCATTTTTTGGCATTTAACTTTAGGCCGTGGCTCTGGCACAAGTTATCCGTTTCTGTGAGACCCTTCTGAAGGATATCTGTGTCAGATGTGTTTTCTACTATGGCCCAGTTTGCAGTCATCTGCAAACTTTGTCAGCCATAACCCTCCTGTGTTTGCTTGTACTGGAAAAGTAGATGCCAAACAAGAGTGGGCCCAGGACTGAGCCCTGTGGGACACCACTTGTGACAGGCTTTGAGTCTGACATGGCGCCAGCAACTCTGACCCTGTGGGTTCTGTCACTCAGCCAGTTTGCAACCCATCTTGTGATGTATGGGTTAACATTTAAGCTGATGAGTTTTTCAATGATACCCGAGTGGGGTATTGTATCGAAGGCCTTAGCCAGATCGAGGTAGGCTGTATGGACTGCCTTTCCCTCATCAATGGCTTTGGTGACTGTTTGAAAAAGTCAACCAAGTTTAAAAGGCATGATCTGCCTTTGACAAAGCCAAACTGGGTTGGATCCAAAGTCTGCAAATTCCCTATGTCTTTATTTATGAGGTCCATTATGATCCTCTCCATGGCTTTGCAGATAAGGCTTGTCAAGCTAATGGGCGGTAATTTCCAGGGTCTGTGGAGGCACCGCCTTTGTGAAGTGGGACCACAGTTGCAGTGCGCCACTCCTGGAGTGCGTATCCAGAGGTAAGACTTTGATTAAACAGCTGTCCTAGCTGTGGGTTTAATTCCTCATTGAGTTCGTGGAGCACACAGCCGGGGACACCATCGGGTCCCATGGATGCTGTGTTTTTGCTTTGGAGAGAGCAGTTCTCACTTGGGCTGGAGATGTTTGGGGGCTGCACTCATTTGGTATAGATATCTCTCCTTTTGGGAGTTTGCACTGAACCTGTCAGCCAGTATGTTGGCAATGTCTGTAGGATCAGTAATCTTCACATCATTTTGAACTAGTTCTGAGCATATCTGGGAGTTTCCTCCTAGGTTTCTAACATAGCTAAAGAAGGCCTTATGATTGTCTTTTGAGTCTTTAGCTATTTTTCTCTCAAATTTGCTTTGGATGATTTTATGAGAGCTCTTAGTTTTTTACTTATAGTGATCAAGGGTGTCTTACCTTTTAAGGATTTTGCTCTATCTTGTAGTAGCTTCCTCCTTTTGTTGTAGAGTTTGTTTATGGCTGGGGTCCACCAGACTGGACGCTTGCCTTTGGTACAAAGAGTCTTTGTTTTGCTTGGGATTGCCTTATCCATGCAGTCCTGCAGGTGCTGGTAGAAGGCGTTTGTAAGTGATTCAGCGGCTTGAGTATTGTTTTCCGCCGCTCGGGGCCTGAAAGGAGACCACACTAGTCTTTAGAAGTGTGAAGTCGGCTTTTGAGAAGTTCTTTACTGTGGTCTTTTTATTTCAGGTGGGGTGGGATGAGGACCTCCAGCGAGATTAGTTTGTGATCTGATCTCACCAGTGAGGGGTATACTTCCAGTGTTGAACATTGTGCTCCCATGTTCGTGATGATGAGATCAAGTATGTTATCTCCTCTTGTGGGGATGGTGACTAGTTGTTCCATGGCATTTGAGTTTATGAATTCCAGGAACTTTTGGGCTAGGGTGTTTGGGCTTGAGTAGTGTTCCCAGTCTATATTAGGGTAATTGAAGTCACCTAGTATGATGGTGTTTGGTGATACATTTATCCCTCTAGTGTTTTCAGGAAGGCCATGTGAGTTTCCTGAGTTTGTGAGGGTGGCCTGTAACATGCTACAATTTGCAGAGCAGTCTTGCCTATGGTTAATTGCACCTGGATGGTCTCCGATGCATCGTCGTTGCCACCAGTCTTGAGGTGTGGGTGTCCTTGATGAATATGGATACCCCCTCCTTTCTTGGTATTGTCCGGATTTTGGGGCGGAGCATGATATGAGGTAAAACCTGATAGCGCTGGGGTGCTCTCAGGAGCCTTGAACCAGGTTTCTGTCACAGCACAGACATCGATGTTCTCCATACTGAGAAGGGCCTCGAGTGCGTGCATTTTGAGATTTAGACTTCTGGCATTGAGCAGCATTACCCTTAGTTTTTCCTTTTTGTGTTCTAGGGTGGTAGGTTTAGAATTTGAGCCTTGCCTAAAAAGGCACTATGGGGTGGCAAGAGCCTTTGCCAATATCCGGAATCCCAGGGTGACAGGTGCAAGCCGTCCCTTGAAGCAGCGTGGCTTGTCCAGCATGTCATCCCAGGCAGACAGATACTGGATCCCCTTTGAATGACACCAGTGTTTAAGCCAATTGTTAAAGCTGATCATCTTATCTCTGTATTGTGGCATCATTCTTGGTGAAGGTAGGATACTGCTCAAGGTCAGGGTCATACCTGCCTGGGCAACATAATCAGAGAGCTCCTCAATGTCTCTTTTCATGTAGTCCAAGGAGGTACGTCTCAGGTCGTTTACACCAGCGTGGACAATGACTGAGTCATATTTGTACCTGCTGTTGAGAGACCTGAGTGCTTGCGTTATGTGGCGGATTCTAGCGCCCGACAGGCAGCTTACTGTGACCTTCTCCTTACTCAGTCTGGTGAGCGGGACATCAGTGTGTCTGACTATGGAGTCACCAATGACTAGTGTGTCTGGCATTGTGTTTGGCCTTAAGGGCTGTGACTGTTTGACACTCTGACTGTGAGGTATATGTGTTGCGGGTGTTGTGTTCTGAGGTGGTGGTTGTTTGGGTGTCTGCTTTGGTGGCCTCTGCTGTTTTGGTAGATTTTTGATCAGAGCCTCCAGTATGTCTTTGTGTGTTTATGTGTATGATTTGAGGTTGTAATGGTACTATGTGAGACTGGGTCTATAGTGTGTGTGGTAACCTTCTCCTCCTGACTGGTCTTGCCAGTCCTATGTTGAGAGAGCTCAGCCTCCAGTTTGGCCGTATAGTTGCATCTCTCGCATGTATTTGTGTTTTGTGGGAGGAGGAAAGGGTTGTCTGTGTACATGAGGCAATTGAAACATTGCCTCAATATTCCCAGGTTCACCAGCTGAGCAGGAGAGGACACTAGCAACTGATCCCTCGACATGCTAGAAGGGTAGACAAAAACTTTAAAAAAGATTCCGGGGACGTGGGTGACCGAGAAATGGGGGTTGCCTTTTGGGGTACTATCTATGACAAGAGTGCCGTATCAAGGTAATAAGTACTGTAGGAGCAAGTGCTAGGTTTAATAGATAGAGAATAGTCTACTTGGAGTCAAGTAGAGTTGATCTTTTAGTTATAGGATACGCTGATTTGATCAGTAGTATAGTTCGAGGAAGGTAGTTTTAAGGGAAAATTTGAAGAGTGGACTTTAGGTAGCCGAATAGTTTAAACCTGCTTAACCGGCACTGCCCTAGTGTGCAACAGTGGCAGCTCCGGCTAAATCGCTTCTAACGTTTAGCGCTTTTATACCAGGGGCTGGAAAAGCTAGAAACTGGCCCAAAACGACCAATAAACTACTAGTTACTGGCTGAAACCTCACAAAACTGGACAAAGGCAGCTCAATGCTTCCCACTCCCACTGGTAAGCAAGGTAGCTTCCCTTCCCTCAAATAAGGCAAGGAAACAGTACACAGGAACTACAACCAAAGCCCAGGAATCAGCAACTCTGAAACTGGACTAAACTAGTAAAGCAGGAAAAACAAGAGATATTTTTCTTTTTTTTCTTTTTTTTCACAAAACAGGCAGAAACAGGTACAGCAAACACTTATAAATGCTATGAATCAGCTACTACAGCTTACACAGAAGAATTTGCTACAAATACAGTCAAATAGTAACAAACAAGGATTCCAAGTGCAATATTAAGTTAAATGCAGTAAAACAGCTTCAATGTAACAGAAAGGCAGGCGAAATACAGTTGCTAGGTATTCAGATGTGGAAAGCAACAAAAATATACTTAGTATCAAGAAAAGTCGCTTATTCAGCTCTCTGCAGCCTGGATTACTCTGCTGGCCCACGTGGAGTCTGTGCTGAGTAGGTACAAGCTGAAAGTTTTATACCAGGGGGCTGGAAAAAGCTAGAAACTGGCCCAAACGACCAATAAACTACTAGTTACTGGCTGAAACCTCACAAAACTGGACAAAGGCAGCTCAATGCTTCCCACTCCCACTGGTAAGCAAGGTAGCTTCCCTTCCCCAAATAAGGCAAGGAAACAGTACACAGGAACTACAACCAAAGCCCAGGAATCAGCAACTCTGAAACTGGACTAAACTAGTAAAGCAGGAAAGCAAGGTAGCTTCCCTTCCCCCAAATAAGGCAAGGAAACAGTACACAGGAACTACAACCAAAGCCCAGGAATCAGCAACTCTGAAACTGGACTAAACTAGTAAAGCAGGAAAAACAAGAGATATTTTTTCTTTTTTTTTTTTTCACAAAACAGGCAGAAACAGGTACAGCAAACACTTATAAATGCTATGAATCAGCTACTACAGCTTACACAGAAGAATTTGCTACAAATACAGTCAAATAGTAACAAACAAGGATTCCAAGTGCAATATTAAGTTAAATGCAGTAAAACAGCTTCAATGTAACAGAAAGGCAGGCGAAATACAGTTGCTAGGTATTCAGATGTGGAAAGCAACAAAAATATACTTAGTATCAAGAAAAGTCGCTTATTCAGCTCTCTGCAGCCTGGATTACTCTGCTGGCCCACGTGGAGTCTGTGCTGAGTAGGTACAAGCTGAAAGTTTTATACCAGGGGGCTGGAAAAAGCTAGAAACTGGCCCAAAACGACCAATAAACTACTAGTTACTGGCTGAAACCTCACAAAACTGGACAAAAGGCAGCTCAATGCTTCCCACTCCCACTGGTAAGCAAGGTAGCTTCCTTCCCCAAATAAGGCAAGGAAACAGTACACAGGAACTACAACCAAAGCCCAGGAATCAGCAACTCTGAAACTGGACTAAACTAGTAAAGCAGGAAAGCAAGGTAGCTTCCCTTCCCCCAAATAAGGCAAGGAACAGTACACAGGAACTACAACCAAAGCCCAGGAATCAGCAACTCTGAAACTGGACTAAACTAGTAAAGCAGGAAAAACAAGAGATATTTTTTCTTTTTTTTTTTTTCACAAAACAGGCAGAAACAGGTACAGCAAACACTTATAAATGCTATGAATCAGCTACTACAGCTTACACAGAAGAATTTGCTACAAATACAGTCAAATAGTAACAAACAAGGATTCCAAGTGCAATATTAAGTTAAATGCAGTAAAAACAGCTTCAATGTAACAGAAAGGCAGGCAAAATACAGTTGCTAGGTATTCAGATGTGGAAAGCAACAAAAAATATACTTAGTATCAAGAAAAGTCGCTTATTCAGCTCTCTGCAGCCTGGATTACTCTGCTGGCCCACGTGTCTACTTCTGTTGGAACTCATTCTACTTGAGCTATTGTGTGTTCTGGTGCTTTCTTTAAGGGGTTGGACACTAATGCCTCCCCTCTGAACAGACACCTCCCTCTCTTCTGTTCCACCACGCCATGCCATCTCGTGTGGAAGATGGACGTCCTTTCTTTTCCTTGGAAGGGGACGTTTCTTTATGCTTTCCCTCCTCTTCCTCTACTTCCAAGAGTCCTGCAGAAAATTCAGATGGACTCCTCATAATCTCACTAGTGACTTCCTTTTCGCTAAGACAGAACTGGTTATCCCTCTTAATGCATCTGGCCAAGGTCAATCACCGCATGTTATCTCACTGGTTGGATCTCCTTACAAAGGACAAGGGGTGTCTCATCCATTCTCACTTATTCACTCTTCAAATTATACTCTGGGTAACAGGGTTTTGATCCCTTTCAGGTACCTCTCTCTTCTGAGGACATGCTCAAGATTTTACATGAGGCAAGGAAACCCACAATCAGAAAATCTTATATGTACAAATGGAAATGCTTTTCTGCCTGGTGCCATGCTTGTAACCATGACCCTTTTTCAGTGGTTATCCCTTTGGTCCTCTCGTATTTGTTGCAGTTGCTCCAGTCCGGTTTGGCCTATTCTTCTTTGAGGTCTGTTTGTAAGCCATTTCTGCTTGTCTGCCCTTGAATCCTCCTTTGGCTTCTTGTTTTGAGACATCTTAAGCCTCCAAGGAAATCTATTCTTCCTCCTCCTTGGGACCCTAACTTTGTTTTGGAAAAACTGATTCAGGCTCCTTTTGCCCCTGCTGATTCTGCTTCTTTGCAACATTGTACCTGGAAGGGTTTCTGAGCTCCAGGCCTTTTTTTACTTTTTCACAGAGACAGGATGTCCCTTTGTACTAATCCTTCTTTTGTGCCAAAGGTAGTAAATGACTTGTCCTTGAGTCAGTCAGTACAACTCCCATCCCTTTTCCCTTTTCCTCAGTCTGCTAGCGAGAAGGTCTTGCATACCTTGACTTGCGCAGACGGCTTAGGTACTATTGGGTTAAAATTGAGGCCACTCATAAGTCTGACCAGCTTTTTGTTTCCTTTTATCCCAGGACATTGGGTTTGGCTGTTTCTATGCAAACCATCTCTTCCTAGACATCTAAGGCTATTTCTTTTTTCTTATTCTTTTCATAGGAAATCTGTCTACTTCTGTTAGAGCTCATTCCACTAGGGCAGTTGTCTCTTCTGGTGCTTTCTTTAAGGGGTTGGACACTAATTCCATGCTTGAAGCTGCTACTTGGTCTTCAGTGCGTACCTTTACTAAACATTATAAGTTGGATATGGTTTCTAGGGCCAGAGCAGGTTTAGCGAGAAACATTCTGTATGGGTTTGTTAAGGGCTCTTCTCAGCCCTCCACCTCCCATTGTTTCTTGAGATTTTTCACTTTCCCTAAAGTAAGGAATACTGCAACAGTAATATATCAGGAAACAATACAGTTGTGCAAACTATTACCACAATAGCAGATGTTCTTCTCTTCACTTAGAGCAATATTCGCTCCCTCCTTCCAACTCCCTCTTGTTTGTTCTATTTTTTGTTTTAGATTCCCGTCTGGCTGAGGATCTTCCCTTTTACTTATGCATTTTCTCCTTCTGGATGTAAATGGACTCCTTTGTCCTTTGGAGACTGTTCTCTTCTGGGGCAATTCATTGCTGGGTAACTGTGTCCGTACATCACTTTTATGCCTTACGCCCTGTGCGGAGAGCATGTGTGTGATGCATGGTGCATACAAGATCATAAGGCTCTGGTATAATGGCCGAACATCAGGCTGCCTTGGGCAGGAGATCCCTATTGTAAAGAATACTGCAACAATGAAGAGAAGGACATCTACTGTTATGGTAAGGTTTTACTGCAACAATGAAGAGAAGGACATCTACCGTTATGGTAAGGTTTTACTGCAACAATGAAGAGAAGGACATCTACCGTTATGGTAAGGTTTTACACAACTGTACTTTCTCAGTGCAAGCTGTCTGTGCTAATGTTCTCCGTGCAAGCTGCCTGCACTAGTGTCCTCAGTAAAGTATAGGCACAGTTCCTCCATGTGCGTGAGGTGTGGACATTTGTGTTTGCCATGTGCATGTCTGCACCTATCCTTACTACCTCTGGATTCTTTTTGTGAAGCTTAACAATTGGGGAAATACACACACACAAAAAAAAAAAACTGGGGAAACACAGGACCAGTAATTCTTTCTGTTACATCTGAAGATTCTAGTTTAGTTTCTAAAGTTCTTATTCTTTGCATCTTACATAAAACGGCATCCTTCTGTGTGGCTGACAAATCGGTTTCAAGATATTATCTATGCAGCTAAGCCTTCACATTCCTTAGCTGTCCAATACCTTTGAAAATCTCAGCTACCTGATTCCCTACACAACTAGCGTCTGACCTGTCTGGAACAGGGGCTTAACCAAACAAATGTGGAAATGCTGCTTGGCTGCAATCACAAGAAAACAAAACACAACTTTTAGAAAGTAGCTATGATACAAGGATTGCATTTGGCCCACTGCTTAACAACCCTGAATCAATAACTAAAGAAACGAATATTAAAAGTTAGGCAGAGTAGGTCACTTAAGAGGCTGACTGACCAGGGCTGGATACCCTAGCAGAAGTCTTTAATGGCCACAGGGTAAATGCAACGTTTTTTCTTAGACTATTTTCAACCAGGACCTGCACCACTAGGGCACATGTACATTTTGCCTTTCTTATGCAATTCTCTTTAATTTGTTTTCAAAATGTTCTTTTCTGCCTCAAGTCACATTTCTTGGTATACTTTTTTCCCCTCATTTAAATTATAAATCTGTCTTATAGTACATGAATTTGTTTTCTTTCCAGTCTTCATTGTCTGCTTGCTGTTTCAAAATGACCTATTTTAGCCTCTATGATATGTTTACTGTATTTACTTAAATCAGACTCCGAGATGGAAATTCAGCTACTTGCCTGTTTATTATGCACTTAGGTAACATTACAAGATGAAAGCTTCCTTACCTGGGTATGTAATGGACCTTATATTGAAATTAATTAATGGCTGAGAGCTCCTGCACTTAGATCAATACTGAAGAGTGCGCTTAAAATCTTCATGGCAACTTGGCAGCTGGATGTTACTTTGTGATACTACATTATATGGGATGCACATGGCATTTGTGAGTGTCAAACTAACTACAAAGTGCTGTGCTTTTAAACACATTTCAGTGACCCGTGTTTAGTTTTACAACTAAAACCTGATAGAATATTATGCTGAACATGAATGAATGATGAAAAAGATTTTTGCTACTGTAATCGGGCAGCTTGCCATTAATGCAGGGCTACGATAGGCATTTGGTTAAATTTTTTTTGTATTATATTCTAAATAATATAGTAATATTCTTTGTGCTGTCCTGTTTGTACAGCAGTTTGTACTGACTTGATGGTTCAAAAAACTAGTTGCGTAGCAATCACCTAACCCCTGCAGATCTCAAGGGCAACCCTGTTGTAAAATCAGTTCTATATTACACGATTAAAGCTTTACTTAATCGAACAAGTAAAGCTCAAACTTGTAATATTGAAACCGTAAATTGTCGAATGGCCGATTTAATCCAGGGAAACACTTCCCTTGGCCGTTCTGTGGAGTATGCCTGTTTCTCCAATTTGGAGTGATCTCAGACATGGTATATTTAGGTAGGGGGGGTGTGGGGGGCGAAGCCCCCCCACTTGATTTCGGATGTACAGTTTTTTTTATTTTGATTTGGCCAAGGGAAGTGTTTCCCTTGGTTGAGTCGGCCGTTTGGCAATTTTAGCTATCGATATTACAAGATCGAGCTTTAGTTATTCGCTTAACTAAAGCTTCGATAATGTAATATAGATGCGTAAAATCTTACTCCAGTAAACAGGTGAAGATTTTTTTTTCTTGTTGTACTTCAGATTAGCATCTCTTTCTTCAATGGGGAAATTACCCCACATTGATGACATGTATGAAATGCCAGTAAACAAATAAAAGTGAAGGATGGCCTCAATCTAAATGGGAAGAAGAGACTAACATAAAAAGGTTCCTCCCAAGGAAGATTAGAGAAGGATGCATAACTGGAGATATGTGGTTATATCACTGTCATGAGGACCCAATTCCCAAACATCTGGAGTTACAGAAGGTGCTTAGCAATTTCATGTTCTTTCTTCCCTCTGGATCATCAAAGCAATTCATTACAGATCAAGAATCAAGCTTTTTAGTCAAATGGAATATGGCAGAAAATGAGACTGCCAAAAGGAAGTCATTCAAAGCCTCCTTTCTACACTCTTCTTTGCCCACAAAAAGAGAAGTGTTCGGTAAAGGTATGTGCAGCAATCCGATTTGCCGCCTCAGCAGCACAGCTCTATCATCCTACCTGCATGGACTGGAACTGCATTTAACTGACGGCTTATTTTAACTTTGTGTCAGCTAAGAGCCCATGACTATGACTTCATTTCTATTGTTTCCGCACTTTTCTATTTTTGATCTGTCAGCTTATCTGCCAGATTTTATTATGATTAAAGCTTAAGTTCTGGCTTAGATCAACACTGCCAATTTATTCTGATACTCGAGCAGCTTTTATGACATAGTGGATACATTTAATTGGATTATCTGCAGTGTCACCTTTCCTTTCCTGGTGCATTTTTTAGGCAAAGTTCAAAGGACAAAACCACCACCATAACAGGTACAAGCATGCAAAATCTGAAGGTAATGTTACTCAATGCTAGAAGTCTAAGCTTCAAAATGCACTCTCTCGAGGCACTCCTAAAAATGGAGAACACCAATATCTGTGCAGTAACTGAGACCTGGTTCAAGACTCCAGAGAGCACCCCTGCAATACCAGGCTACAACTCTTACCACACTTTTAGGCCACCAAACCAGGATCGAAACACTAAAGGTGGAGGAGTGTCCATATTCACCAAGGATATTCATGCCACCAGGTTAATTGCCCAACACAATGCGTCTGAAATTCTCCAGGTGCAACTAACATTAGGTAAGACTACAATCCAAATTGTAGCTTGCTACAGATCCCCCACCATGCCCCAAGATTCTCACTACACCTTTCTAAACATACTGGAAAACATTAATATACAGCCAAACACCCTAACACTGGGTGATTTCAAGTACCCTGCCATTAACTGGGAAAACTACTCGTGCACCAACACCTTTGCCCAAAGGTTCTTGGAATTCATAAATTCCAATGCCCTGGATCAACTAATCCATAGTCCCACCGGGGGCTCCAATATCCTAGACCTGGTCATTACCAACATGGGAAATCGATGCTCCACACCTTTCGTCACCCCCTCATTGGTCAGGTCAGACCATAAGCTAATCACCCTTAACATCCACATCCCACCCCCACCACCCAGTAAGAAAACCTCCATGAAAAACTTCTCCAAAGCCAACTTCATGCTACTCAAGTCAGAAGTTACAAACTTCATGACACCCATGCAGACGGGAACTGAAAGTTCGACTGCTGAGTCCTACACTAAGGCACTGTACGAGCACATCCACTCATGCATGAATCGTGCCATTCCAAATAGAACCAAGATACTCTCCTCCAAAAAAAGAAAGCCAATCTGGTGGTCCCCTGCCATAAATAAACTTTACAACAAAAGGAAAAAACTGTTCCAGAAAAGTGGAAAACCCCAGGATGCAAAAATACTCCCTTACCAGCCTCAGTAAGAAGCTGAGATCCCTCATAAAATCCTCCAAAGCTAGTTACGAAAATAAAATTGCCAAAGATTCCAAAGACAACCACAAGGCATTCTATAACTATGTCAAGAATCTAAATGGCAATGCTCAGATCTGCTCTGAGCTACAACAGAATGGCATTAAATATACTGATCCCAAGGATATTGCCAATATCCTGGCAGATCGATTCAGTGCCAACTTCACCCCCCTCTCACCCCCTAAATGGCCCATCTCAATACTGGAAGATTGCCAAATTCCGGTAATAATGGCCACACAGGTAAAAAAATGCACTCTCCAAAGCTAAGAATACAGCATCCATGGGACCAGATAACATCCGGGGCTGTGTACTATATGAACTACAAAATGAACTGGCACCTCACCTAAGTGTCATGTTTAATCATACCCTCGCCTCAGGCTTTGTGCCCACTGAGTGGCGCACCGCTACAGTTATCCCACTCCACAAGGGGGGGTCCACCTTGGTCCCGGGAACTACCGCCCCATCAATCTGACGAGCCTGATCTGCAAGGCCATGGAATGTATTATCATGGAACTTATAAACAAAGACATTGGCAACCTTAAAACACTGGACCCCACCCAGTTTGGGTTCGTGAAGGGCCGATCTTGTCTCCTGAACCTGACTGACTTCTTCGAATCAGTCTCCAGAGCAGTGGACGAGGGTAAGGCAGTCTACACAGCCTATCTGGACCTCGCCAAGGCCTTTGACACCATCCCCCACTCTGGAATCATAGATAAACTTACTAAGCTGGGCATTAATTCCTACGTCACTCGATGGGTTGCCAACTGGCTTACTGACAGAACCCACACTGTAAAAGTAGCTGACTGCAAATCCAGCTCCAAACAAGTGGCAAGTTGAGTACCTCAGGGTTCAGTCCTGGGACCTCTCTTGTTTGGCATCTACTTCTCTGAAGTACAGGCCAACACTAAGGGACCCTGGCTAACAAAGTTTGCAGATGACTGCACACTATGAGCCATTATTGAATCCCCAAATGATGTGGATACTCTACAAAATGGCCTTACAGATACAGATGCTTGGTGCCAGAGCCATGGGCTCAAGCTCAATGCCAAGAAATGTATAGTTATCCCCTTTGGGAAAAAACATTAACCCGTGAATTATCACATAGGTGGCAGTACACTAAACACCGAAAGTATGATAAGAGACTTAGGGACACAGGTGAACAGTGGTCTTACCTTCAATAACCACATCACCACAACAGTCAGAAAATCCTTCTATGTGGCACACCTCATCACTAAGGGCTTTTCATCCAGAAAAAAAGAGGTCATTGTTCCACTGTACTCATCCCTCATTAGACCCACTATAGAATACAATGCCCCATTTGGTATGTACCTCTCAAGACATCTGCAACAACTGGAAAGGCCACAGAAATACCTCACTAAAAAAATCACAGGCCTAAAGCAGATGCCCTATGCTGACCACCTTAAAAAACTCCAGCTATACTCTGTCGCATATCATCTACTCCGAGGCGATCTCTGCTTAACATACAAGGCCATGTCAAACCCAGAGCTGTTGGACATGCAACACTTAAAGAAATCCCAATCCCGCAGAGCCACATGCTCCAGGGATCTAAATCTTGTCATCACAATAAACAAAACATGCTGGAGGGATAGGTTCCTGACCCAGAGACTCCCCAGACTCTGGAATAGACTGCCCATACATGTCAAGCAGAGTGCCTCTTTGACCCTCTTCAAAAGGAACCTTGATGACTGGATGGGAGAAAGGAAATTCACCCCAGGGATCATGTCAGTCGCCCTGCTAGACAGGGGTCCAGGGAAGTAAATAGTGTGGGAAGAAATAGCCAGGGAATTGTTATGGCTAGGCTTGTATAGGCCCTAGGGCCAATAGCCTGGTACCAACTTATGAACCTATGAATCGGTCACAAAGGTCTTGATGTGGCAATGCTGAAAGAAATGCCATTGTGGATTTCACCTGTTGTACACAGTAAATTTCATTTACATCTTTATGACTAAACCTGCTTTATTTGCTCAGCTTTTGTTTTCGATCCTAAGCGGCCCATGCTGTCTCTTGTCCCAAAGGTTGAAGGAAGTGCTGATTAACCTTGCTTGGTCAGTATAGTTTTCGTAATGGGGGAAGATGGAAACTTCCAGGATTCCTGTTTTGGCAACCTCCTGAAATGTTTTATGCAAGTGTCATCTCATCCTTCACAGTCACAATCTTGGGAATTATTAATTTTTTTGTTGGATTTACCTTACATTTTTAAGTATTTATTATCTTTTTGTTTTATTTACTTTATACTGTTTTCATAAGTTGCTTATTTATTAGAAGACAGTGCTGTGTATATTGTTACAACACTAGCATCTGAGAATCTCTGCAGACCAATAATCTTGACTTTAATTTCAGTGGTTATAAAGTTCCACCCTCGCTGTTTTGCAGTTTTTAGCTAGTTTTGCTATGCCCTCTGCAACTGAATTTGCATATTACTACCATCCGATTTCAGCCTTGTATGGTTACAATGTACTTGCCAATAAATTTTACACTGACATCCGAGCTGTACATTGCATGATTCTGTGTAAGCTATTTCACAGATTGCTTGCTATTACATTTTGCTATCTCTTTGCTGGTAGCCATCTAACTGCGGCGGTGGTGCTGCGGTAGCATTGTCACCTCACAGTTAGATGTTGCACGTTCGATTCTCAGTTAGAGCTTCTTCTGTGTGTCGACATGCATGAATGGGCGTTCCTTCATTGAAGGTTGTGCGTTAGGCCCAGCAAGCCAGCATGTAAAAATCTACTGCCAATCATTAGCGGACCGGAGTTCCACTGTGGCGACCCCTAACCGGGAAAAGCCAAAAGACAGTTTTTGTTTATAGCCATCTTTATTTGGTTTATATTAGTTCAATCCTTTTTATTCTGCCTGAATATAAATATAGCCTATTTACCTTATTTACTATGGTTATTTTACAACTGGCACTAAATTTTACTCCAGCTGTATGAGATTTGCCTCTCCTACGGCCCTCCTAATTGCATAACACCCTTTTGATTCTTCATGTACTGACTCCTTAATATCCCTAACTCGTTGAAGATTCAGTAACAGTCACAGGATTGGGGGGGGGTGAGTGATGGGCTGCAGGTGCTTGTTTTTTTCACATCATGAGCCAAGCAGGTGCTCTGGGATTAGGGCTGTATTACTGAAGCTATCTAAAGGTGACATGTAATTTGGACTGGGAGTGTCCCCTGGCAGACTGTCATCTATGTCCTTTAAGCAGGAGTTACCCTCCAGGGTACAGAACAAGACAGGCACTGCAGTAAACCTGTATTGTACAGTTGAGGTGACTTTCACCATGGAGATCTGATGGGGTTGGAAGACATCACTCAACATAACTACTCACTGAAGTGTAAGACCCATTATCTTATGCTTCAATGTCAGTGATATGCTATGGCAAGACAGTATTAGCAGTGGTATAGCCATTTGTTTTTCTTTGAAACTTTCAATGTCCCAGGTGAATACCACCGTTCTAATACCTTTTAGCATTTCCTAGGTGCACATGCAAAGAGTAGTTTTTTCCAAGGCTAATAAAGAAGTATGCCTGCCTGATCTCCTTGTGACTAACAGCATTGGAATCAAGATGCTGTTCTTGAGGGCCTAATATCTGGGCCAAGGAATCAATGAATGTGCCATAAAACATCTTAATCTTTTAGTCATTTTGAGTTTCACTCAGATGGTTACCAATGATGCACATAAATGTGGCCACTCTTTGGACTTGGTCTTTCAAATGGATCTTGAGACCAGTGGTCTGGCTGCAGAACCAGTCTCTTGGTCTGACCATCACTTGGTCCACTTTAAGCATAGGCTGCACCTGTACAGCCACCCAGTACTACAGCAGTCAAGTGGAAGGACTTGTGCAACATAGGCTGTGGCTCCTTAACACTTGAACAGACCAGCTCCTAGATGAGGTCAGTGCAAGAGGTCCAGACTCAATAACTGCAACCTATAATGAGGCTGGAGATGGCGCTCTGGACATTGTTGCCCTAATACCTGCACATCTCATATCTACTGTTCAACATCAGCCCTGGTTCCATCATCAGCTCTATATGATGTGGAAATTGGGTCAAAGGTTAAAAAAGAAATAGCAGAAAAGTCACCTGCTTGACGACAAGCTTAGTTTGGATGCCCAGTGTTTGAATGCCAGATGAAGATCATGGAGATGTCATGTAAGAAGGCAATCCTTTTGTTCTGTGATATTTCTGCTGCAACAAATTGTCCAGCTGTACTCTTCTGAGTGAACAACAGGCTGTGCAGACTAGAGCACCCTACTGTGAGGAGGTGGCATGATTCTCTGCAGTCAAAGTTGCCAGGAACAGGAAGCCTTTCCACTGTAATGTTATTGCAGTGTACTGCAGTTTATCACATACAGCCTACTCTGTGTTTTTCTGGGCTGAGTTTAATTATGATTATGTCAAGGAAATGAATGCAGTCTCATCCTTGCATTCAGTTTACTGAGGGCTAGATCTTGGACCCTTGAGGTTTGTTAAATACTGTCTTGAATCTCTACACCTAGCATTTTCCCATAAACTGCTGATCATGTCTGAAGATGGGATGTTTTCCACACAAAGAGGCTTTCATAATCTCCATACTCAAAAACTATCTCCAAAGTTGAATAATGTGAAAACTTACAGACCTGTTGCCAATTCTCTTTTCATAGCTATGGTTATTTGGAAAAATAATACCCATATAAATTCATTCCATGTTGAACTCTAAAGACCTTTTCAATTCTTGTCAACAATGTTTTAGAGCTTAGCACATTAAACAGATGGTCCTAACTTGAGTTATACGTAACCTCCTTATGGCAAGAGATCAGTTGCTGTACACAGTCTCAGTTCCACCTGGTGGCTTCCGACACTGTGGATCATGACATCTTTGACCAAACTACTTAGCTTATGGGGGTCTAAATTGTGCCATATTTAACTGGGTTGTCTTTCAGGTCACTCTCAGCAAGTCGTTTCTGGGCTTAATTCCTGAAGTCTAAGATACATCTACTAATGTGCCGTGCCAGACGGCTTGACCTTGGACACCCCTTTCTTACCGCAGTCTATAAGCTGTTGCTAAAGGAGGTTTTGAGAGGGAAAGATATTCATGATCAAAAGGATAATGCCATCCAGCAGTATCGCTCCTTCATTCAGGAACCTGTGCCTGATTTGAGGACTCCTGGAAACTGCTTGAATTTCATCTTTCAGTGAACACTACAAAGTTGTATAAACCCAATGTAGCTAAGACTGAGGCAATGCAGGTTCATGCCACTGTCCTTCCACCACTTTATTTTCAGTTTTTCTTCCCCCCTTACAATATATTTAAATAGACTGGAACTGACATTGCATGCCTGAGATATGGGTGCACCCCTGTGACAACTGATTCTTAAGGAACAGGTTTCAGCTGAAGTCAGATCATCTTATGTCCACCTTAAGATGATTAGTAGTAGTCCACAATAACTTTGCCCACTCTGACCCAAAAGAAATAGGTAATATCCTAACTGACAAATTTAGTGTAAATTTTACTCGCCCTACAGATTCATCAGTCCCACATATCATACAGAGACTGCTCTCACTACAGCGTGTAACAATCTCCTAGCTAGTTGTAAAGAATTAGTGCCTTGATCTCCTAGTTGGGAGGGATCAGTGCCACTGTTCTACTTTGCTCCTTATTGATGTCTCATCGACATTTAATCCAGCAGATCATTCTCTTCCGGACTGTATGGAGAAGTACTGTTGTACTGTTCTGGTGTTGTCCCGGACTGATTTGTCTCCATTTCTGTGCATACTCAGAAAGTGGTATCCGTGGTAACCCTCCCAGATTTCAGGGTACCAGAGTTCCGTTCTTGTTTCTCTTCTTTTCACTGAATACTTAACATTGCTGGATGACATTATTCATCTGAAAGGACTAAGGTATCACAGTTATGTCAGTGACGTACAGTTCTACCACTTGTTCCCTCAGGACTCTGTTAGTCAATGCTCTAAGTCTATCAAGAGACTTAGAAAGTATCCACAACATGTCCTACACAGACTGACTCAAAACCTTGTCACTATACACTGTATCCTACAGACTGCTAAGAGGTGACCTGTGCCCACATACAAGGCATCCTCTGGCCCATTACTGATGGATTTACTGTAAATCAGCCAAGCCAAATGACATCAGAAATACTCAGTCTACGGATCTAAACCTCTTCTGCAACATAAACAAAATGTCTGGAGGGACAGGTATATCTCGCAGAGGATATCACTGTTATGGAACAGACTCCCCTCCCAGTCCACATAAAATGACGTTAATCCCTGTCCATACTCAAAAGCAACTTAGATCTATGGATGGGAACATATAATTTACCACAGAACTGCACCCTGTACTACTAATAGACAGAGGCAGATCCTAAATGCTTCATTAAAGCATGGGTTCTCTCAAATTACCTGTGGTATGATCCCAGCTATTCTCACTAGGGGTAATATATAAGCATCTACTATGGGATGGGCAAGTCCAATCTCTAACTAAATGAAATAGGTTATTTTGAGCACAAAAAGGGAAATTGGCCATGCTTAAAATGGCCCGCAAGGACAGCTAGCCTAGTACTTACATATGAACCTATCACTGGATGGTTAGCAACTGGATTAAGTTTACACATCTTGCATGTTAGCAATGGTTGTTTTTGCAACTCTTATGGACTTGTTTTGTGTGTTGCTAATTTTGTCCCCCAATATTTCTTACAGTGGAGATAAGCTGACCCTAGTGTCAAAGGTGCAAGAATAAGGGGCAATTAGTGACAATAGGTCATACCTAAAGAACCAAAGCTCAGCTGTTAAGTCTTTCTGTTTCCATCTTCAGAATATCTCCTTAATGAAGTGCCTTATTCTATCTTCTGATCTCTTTGCTGTAGTTCATCCACTTGTCCCCTCCTGGTAGACCTCTGCAATGTCCTATACCTGGGCCTTCCAGACAAAGAACATATTCATTTGTAGGAGTGCAGAACTCCATAGTTTACTTAACTGTTTTTTTTTTCATTATCAATACATTATGTCAATTCTGATGTGCAGAAACGTCACTTGGACTGTCTGCCATAACTAGTGCCCCTCCTCAGGGCAGCTGCATCTACTGTGGCAGTCATACTGGAAAAGGGAAGGACAAAGGTTCAGCCCTATGAAAGACTGTTAAAGTGAAGTCACCACTAAAATAATGGCATGACGTTTGACAACCAAATCAGAATGGACAAAGGGTCTGAATTTGAATTCCACTGGACATGAGTGGCACTGAATAACCCTCACTTTAATCTTGCAAAGGGAACCAAGAAAGCTGTTGCTACTCTTAGACTTAGAACCCTGCGGTACAGAGCAGTTGTCAGTTTGGAGGCTGGTAACAGCTCAACAACAATGGCCTGCAGGCTGGACATCCCATCTAGGGTTAGAATGACTAAACAGATCCTATTGCCCAGGTTGCATCTATTAAAGGTCTTTCCCATGATGGGTCCAGCTGGTACTCTGTAGTATTTAGGAGATTTAAAAGGACCTGAACAGCTGCAGACAGTCATTCCTTGTTTAAACGAGTGACTCCCTTGCTATGGCTACTAGTAGACAGTCATCCAGATAAAGGAAAACTCAAGTATTTTTCAACATGAGGTAAGCTGC
This sequence comes from Protopterus annectens, assembly GCF_019279795.1. Taxonomy (NCBI): domain Eukaryota; kingdom Metazoa; phylum Chordata; order Ceratodontiformes; family Protopteridae; genus Protopterus; species Protopterus annectens. The sequence continues at coordinate 885,814,651 of NC_056733.1, read as the reverse complement.
TATGGCAGCTGTAGACAGCAAGCATGCAGAAATAAAATGGGAATTCCAGCCAAGTCAAGGCCGTGCCTGTTCTTTTCTTCATGGGTATGTATACAGTCCAGCCAAGTCAAGGCCGTGCCTGTTCTTTTCTTCATGGGTATGTATACAGTCCAGCCAAGTCAAGGCCTTGCCTGTTCTTTTCTTCATGGGTATGTATACAGTCCAGCCAAGTCAAGGCTGTGCCTGTTCTTTTCTTCATGGGTATGTATACAGTCCAGCCAAGTCAAGGCCGTGCCTGTTCTTTTCTTCATGGGTATGTATACAGTCCAGCCAAGTCAAGGCCGTGCCTGTTCTTTTCTTCATGGGTATGTATACAGTCCAGCCAAGTCAAGGCCGTGCCTGTTCTTTTCTTCATGGGTATGTATACAGTCCAGCCAAGTCAAGGCCGTGCCTGTTCTTTCTTCATGGGTATGTATACAGTCCAGCCAAGTCAAGGCCGTGCCTGTTCTTTTCTTCATGGGTATGTATACAGTCCAGCCAAGTCAAGGCCGTGCCTGTTCTTTTCTTCATGGGTATGTATACAGTCCAGCCAAGTCAAGGCCATGCCTGTTCTTTTCTTCATGGGTATGTATACAGTCCAGCCAAGTCAAGGCCGTGCCTGTTCTTTTCTTCATGGGTATGTATACAGTCCAGCCAAGTCAAGGCCGTGCCTGTTCTTTTCTTCATGGGTATGTATACAGTCCAGCCAAGTCAAGGCCGTGCCTGTTCTTTCTTCATGGGTATGTATACAGTCCAGCCAAGTCAAGGCCGTGCCTGTTCTTTTCTTCATGGGTATGTATACAGTCCAGCCAAGTCAAGGCCGTGCCTGTTCTTTTCTTCATGGGTATGTATACAGTCCAGCCAAGTCAAGGCCGTGCCTGTTCTTTTCTTCATGGGTATGTATACAGTCCAGCCAAGTCAAGGCCGTGCCTGTTCTTTTCTTCGTGGGTGTGTATGCAGTCCAGCCAAGTCAAGGCCGTGCCTGTTCTTTTCTTCATGGGTATGTATACAGTCCAGCCAAGTCAAGGCCGTGCCTGTTAGTTTCTTCATGGGTATGTATACAGTCCAGCCAAGTCAAGGCCGTGCCTGTTCTTTTCTTCATGGGTATGTATACAGTCCAGCCAAGTCAAGGCCATGCCTGTTCTTTTCTTCATGGGTATGTATACAATCCAGCCAAGCCAAGGCCGTGCCTGTTCTTTTCTTCATGGGTATGTATGCAGTCCAGCCAAGTCAAGGCCGTGCCTGTTCGTTTCTTTATGGGTATGTATACAATCCAGCCAAGTCAAGGCTGTGCCTGTTCTTTTCTTCATGGGTATGTATACAGTCCAGCCAAGTCAAGGCCGTGCCTGTTCGTTTCTTCATGGATATGTATACAGTCCAGCCAAGTCAAGGCCGTGCCTGTTCTTTTCTTCATGGGTATGTATACAGTCCAGCCAAGTCAAGGCCGTGCCTGTTCTTTTCTTCATGGGTATGTATACAGTCCAGCCAAGTCAAGGCCGTGCCTGTTCTTTTCTTCATGGGTATGTATACAGTCCAGCCAAGTCAAGGCCGTGCCTGTTCTTTTCTTCATGGGTATGTATACAGTCCAGCCAAGTCAAGGCCGTGCCTGTTCTTTTCTTCATGGGTATGTATACAGTCCAGCCAAGTCAAGGCCGTGCCTGTTCGTTTCTTCATGGGTATGTATACAGTCCAGCCAAGTCAAGGCCGTGCCTGTTCGTTTCTTCATGGGTATGTATACAGTCCAGCCAAGTCAAGGCCATGCCTGTTCTTTTCTTCATTGGTATGTATACAGTCCAGCCAAGTCAAGACCGTGCCTGTTTGTTTCTTCATGGGTATGTATGCAGTCCAGCCAAGTCAAGGCCGTGCCTGTTCGTTTCTTCATGGGTATGTATACAGTCCAGCCAAGTCAAGGCCATGCCTGTTCTTTTCTTCATGGGTATGTATACAGTCCAGCCAAGTCAAGGCCGTGCCTGTTCGTTTCTTCATGGGTATGTATACAGTCCAGCCAAGTCAAGGCCGTGCCTGTTTGTTTCTTTATGGGTATGTATACAGTCCAGCCAAGTCAAGGCCGTGCCTGTTCGTTTCTTCATGGGTATGTATACAGTCCAGCCAAGTCAAGGCCGTGCCTGTTCTTTTCTTCATTGGTATGTATACAGTCCAGCCAAGTCAAGGCCGTGCCTGTTTGTTTCTTCATGGGTATGTATACAGTCCAGCCAAGTCAAGGCCGTGCCTGTTCGTTTCTTCATGGGTATGTATACAGTTATAAAAGAAAAAATCATTACACATTTTTTTTTCTTTTCTTGCATTATACATACATGGTTTCTTTCTTAACAATTATGAATTAGTTTAACATTAAAGTGTCCTACCCTTCTTCTGAATGTTACTCTGCAGTTTATAATTAGAAGTATGGAAGCATATATTTCCAGGGTGATTTTAATTCAGAAATAATTTTTATTAGTAGAAGTTACTAATGGTTAATATACATCTTTTGACCATATTTCAGTAGTATATATTAAACCAGAATAGAGTCAAACATTTACATTACATCAATACAATGTAGTTAGACTACTTAAGATCAGTCTAGTCAAAGTAGTACTCCAATTAGGAGATATTTTTGACAGTTTGTATCTCAATTTCTATTTGTCACTCACTAGACTTACTCACTAAGTGAGTTAAGTGATATTAACAGTGTTTTTAGTTCAGTACAAACAGACATACATGACTTTTCTTTAAAGAATGGTGCAATGCAATATTACTTCATATTACAAGTAATCGCCGTGGTATCTCCGAAGTTTCACACAACCCACTAAACAAGTATAGTGGGTCCAAAAACAAAACAGTGTAAGAAACTCCTCTGTGTGGAAGATATATCTAGGTAATCACTTTATATAAATCAGATCAGATAATGGTAGCAGAAACAGAAAACTTAAACTCGTCCTCCTAAGTAAAAAAAAAAAAGTAATAAAAAATATATAATTTGAAATACTGTACAGAACTACTAATTATTCGAAAGTAATCCAAGCAGGGTAGGCAGTCTGTTTCCAGTTGAAAATCTTTTATTAAGTACACAGACAAGCAATCCAATTAAAACAAAAATAACAGAGTAACAGTTTCCTCAGAAGCTTTCTAACTATATATATACTTTTTATCAGGCAAGGGAGTGGTTTACTGTGCTGTAAAACAAAGTGTTATTGGTATACATGTTAAATTCACATCCCTTCCCCCTTCAGTGTGACTATCCCCTCTTTAATTTGCATGAGCAATCGAACCATTAGCTAATAGTATAAATGTAATAGCATATAAGATTTCAGTAAAATTGGGAATTACAAAACTAAAATATAACTTTTTGAAGATGATATTTTGTCATCACCGGGTGACTTAATGAATCCTTTGGAGAATTATTTAAGGGAATTAACTCATTTACTGATCTAACATTAACAAAAATTTAATGAAACAAAACTAAGATTGTCCTAATCAATCAACAAGTAGACAAATTAGTTAAAAAGAAATTAATTGTAACTGGAACAGTAAAGAATTTAAGTATTAGAAGCTCAGAGTTTTTTAAATACCTTTACTGAATTATCACTTGTGACAGAGGCAAACTTATATTTATATAAAAGTAATTAAACCATAATAACAAGTTTACAATTATAAGCATTCTAAATCACATACATATCCTATAATCTAAGCAGCACTACATAAATTATTCAATTCCTGCCTTTTCATAAACCTCATCCCTCCTCTGAAACATTTTTCTCCATGTATTGTTCCCATGACTTCCATTTTTTTCTATGTAATTTACTCCTTCCCTTTTCTAAAGATCTCACTTCCTATTCTTGTAGTTTATTACAATATTCAGCACTTCTAGTATAGTTGGTTTAGATTTTGATTTCCATTTTCTAGTAATTGCTTTCTTGCCAGCCACCAGAATTAAACTTGACAAGGCCTTGTCTAGGCAATTCAGATCTTGTACCTCAGGTCAAAAAAATAATTTCCTTAGTTACACTCATTTGCTTGCCCAATATTCCTGACAGACTACTCTGAAGGGAATTTTGAATGTGTACCACCTCATTTACACTCCCAAAACATGTTCTCAGTAACTAGTAATGATAGAAAACACTGGTGATACCAAGGTAAAACCACCAAGACTTTATTTAAATATACCAAATGACTGACTAAGCGCTTTCACCCATGTGGGGCATCTTCAGAGTCAGTTTTTCACATCTAATCACAGCCTTTAAATACACATTTCAATTAACATATAATTGTTCTCAGTAGCGTCTTGCTTCCCCATCACACCTCCAACATTCGCCATCTACTTGAGGAAAAATCCTTTGCAGTCTGTTTGGGATACAAAAGTATTTATGCAGAAGATGGGAGTCACTGAGACAGTTTTCAGCTGATGAAAATCACTCTGGTGATGTGTTCTAGAGTAACTGGTTACTGGCAGTATAAATTAAATGGTGTCATCTGCATATTGTATGAGGAATGCTTGACATTTGGCAGAGTGTGGGGTGTTGGTAAATAAGAAGTTATGTACCTACCATAACGTTCCATGTTAGTTGTCTTCTTCTCGCCTTCTTTCTTGCTGGATGGGTTGATCCTCGGCTCCAATACTAAAGCTCGAGAGCTAATTCCACCGGCTCGAGGCTCCCCTATATCACACAATGCTAGGCGGTAACTACTCAGATCTCGTTTGATAGCTATACCAAGCAATCCTAGTCTCCATAGAATGGAGTAGGGAAACCCACCTCAAAACAATCTGCGTAAAGGAAAGGCAGACCTCAGTAAGGATAGAAGAGGTGGAAGAATGTGTGGGAATGATAACTTTCAGAAGAAAAACACAAAATGAATTCCAGTCGGTCTGTCCAGGCTTGGGGGAAGGAGGGTGGGGAAGAAAGAAGGCGAGAAGAAGACAACTAACATGGAGCGTTATGGTAGGTACATAACTCTTAATGTTAAGTTGTCAATCTCGCCTTCATTCTTGCTGGATGGGACCGTCCCTAGCACCCTATCCCGGGTGGCCTATCGGAACAGACTCTTGAGAACAGTGGAACCAAAATTGGCACGGCTTCTGGAAACCATGTCCAATTTGTAATGTGAAATGAATGTATGAGGAGAAGCCCAGGTGGCTGCTGCACAAATTGAATCTATTGGCAGCCTATCCTGAAAAGCTACGGATGTAGCTAATGCCCTAGTTGAATGAGCTCTAGGTCTTGAGGGTAGTTTTGATGTCTGATCTCATAGATGAAAGTAATTGTAGAGGTGAGCCATCTAGAGAGGGATACTTTAGTAACTGGAAGGCCCAATTTACCTTCCGCATATGACAGAAACAATTGATCAGATTTCCTGAATTGTTTAGTCCTGTCTAAGTAATATCTAAGTTGGCGATGAACATCCAAAAAATGTAGCTTTTGTTCCGACCTGTTTGAATAGTTAGGGAAAAAGACAGGAAGATCAATAATTTGGTTTAGGTTTATTTGAGAAGAAATTTTAGGCAAAAAGGATGGATTAGTATGGAGGGATACCCTGTCTTTGTGAAAAACTAAGTAAGGAGGACGACTGCACAGAGCATGGAGTTTGGATACCCTTCTCGCTGAAGTTATAGCTACCAGAAAAAGTGTCTTCCAAGAAAGCAACTTCAGAGAACATGAAGCCGCTCGAAGGGGAAGAATTAAAGATGCCAGAACCAAGTTCAAATCCCATTGAACTTTGATTGGAGGTTTGAGAAGAAATACACCCCTTAAAAAGGCTTTACAGAGTTTGTGAGCCATGATGCTGGACTCTGAAACACCAACATGAAAATTTGATATGGCAGCCAATTGAACTCTAATGGTTGATGCAGAAGATCCTAAATGAAAGAGTTTTGCTAGAAAGTCTAAAATAGACTGGATAGGTGCAGTAAAGGGATCTATGTTTTTTGATGTTGCCCAAAGGGAAAAACGTTTCCATTTGCTACTATAAATCTTCCAGGTAGAAGATTTATGAGAAGCTATCAAGATATCTCGGACCAAGTGAGATATTGAGGGAAGCCTGGCTAAAGTAGGAATCGGAGAAACCACGCTGTGAGGTTTAGAGAAGGCAGAGATTGGTGCAGCTGACCCGATTGGTGGGTTATCAGATCTGGTACTGGGTCCAGATGCCAAGGCTGCTCCAAAAGGTAACGATGAAGAAAGGGAAACCATATCTGTCGAGGCCAGTAAGGGGCAATGAGGATCATTGTCACTCTCAAGGCGATGGCTTTCTGAATTAGTTGAGATATCAGTGGAAAGGGGGGAAAGGCATATAGAAGTCCCCGGGGCCAATCGTGGACTACAGCGTCTCTGGTGGGATGCCTGGTAACGGGAAGAGAGTGAAGAAGTCGTGACACTTGCTGTTTTGGGGAGTAGCAAAAAGATCGCAGCAAGGCTGGCCCCATCTTAGGAATACTTCTTCTAGAACTGATTTCTTTAGAGACCACTTGTGGGGCATGAGAATTGCTCTGCTCAATTTATCTGCAATAACGTTGGATTTCCCGGGAATGTGCATTGCTATCAGAAAACGCTGAGAAGATATCGCCCATTGCCAAAGTCTGAGTGCCTCTCGACATAAAGGGTATGATCTGGTTCCGCCTTGTTTGTTGATGTACCACACTACGGACATGTTGTCCGTTTGAATTGCAATAGTCCCAGTGGGAAGAGAGTCGTGAAGGGCTTGCAACGCTAAAAGCACTGCTCTCATCTCTAAGACATTTATGTGCAAGTGGCACTCGAAAGGTTGCCACGTGCCCTGGACTGTCCTGCCCTGATAATGCCCCCACCCGATCAGGGAGGCGTCTGTTGTCAACGTGGCGACTGGGGGGGGGAAGAGTGAAGGGTCTTCCTCGGAGAAGTTGAGGTGATGTGATCCACCAAGACAGTTGATTCTTGCATGCTTGAGTTATCAATATGGTATGGGACATCGGGAGCTGTTGAAAGGACCATTGAGTAAACAGCATCCATTGGAGGATCCTCATGTGAAAGCGAGCTAAGGGGAGAAGGGGAATAGCTGCTGCCATAAGTCCTAGTACATTCAAAACCAGTCTGGCTTTGACTTTGTTGCATTGTAAGAGAAGGGAAACTTGGTTCCGAATGTCTGACACCCTCTGCTCTGTGAGTCTGGCTGAAAGATTGAGTGTGTCTAAGGTGGCGCCTATAAAGATAATAGATTGACAAGGCGACAAAGCAGATTTTTCGAAATTTATCGAAATGCCTAGAGCTTGGCAAGATTGGATGGTGAAGTCCCTGGATAGAAGAAGCTGATGTCTGGTGGTGGCGGTAAGGAGCCAGTCGTCCAAATATGGAAACACCTGGAATCCTTGACGTCTCAAGTGAGCGACCACTGCCATGCATTTGGTGAAAACACGGGGGGCTGTAGTGAGACCAAAGGGCAGGGCCCTGAACTGGTAGTGACTGGCTCCCAGCCTGAAGCGGAGATATCTCCTGGAGCGTCTATTCATTTTGATGTGGTAGGTCCTGAAGATCTATCGAGCACATCCAATTGTCCTGACCCAAGAAGGGTAGAATGGACTGTAGCGTGATCATCCGGAATTTTGTTTTCCTGACAAACTTGTTTAAGTAGCTGAGATCCAGTATGGGTCTCCAGTCCCCTGTTTTCTTTGGTACCAAAAAGAATTTGGAGTAGATTCCGGATCCTTGCTGGTCTGCCAGGACTGAATGGATAGCTCTTTTTGATAGCAGCTTTGAAATTTCTAATGCCGCTTGTTCCCTTAGACCAGGTGGAACATCTGGAAGGGATCTTTTGGGTTGGGTTGGGATGTGAATAAAGGGAATTTTGTAACCCTCGGATATGATCAACTGTACCCATTTGTCTTGAGTAAGGGAAAGCCAGGCTTTTGGGTACAGTGATACCCTTCCCCCGACTGCCTCCGAAGGTGGACAGCCGGGCAGCCCCTCAGGGGTGCTGAAAGGGTTTGTCAGAGAACATTTCTCTGCTACCCTGGTTTTGCGGACCTCCTCTGCCTCTAGGGCGGCGTCTATTATTATTCCCCCCTCTGCCTCTAGAGGGAAATCGGCCTTTTGCGTCAGATGAGACTCCCTGGGATTGTTTGCGGAACCACATCTTTCCTCCCCTTTGACCTTTGGGATAGGGTCTAGAAGGGGTAGAAAAATGGACTCCTACAGCAGAGAGAGTCTTACCTTCTACCTCGCACCTGGTCAATGTATCCTTCACCTGTGGACCAAACAAGGATGATCCATCAAAGGGAGAATTGGTGAAGGATGCCTTGAAAGGGTCCAGTTGCATAGCCGCATCCAGGCGAAGGCAACACCTGTGCCTGCGGCTCTACTCGTCCCATCTGCTGCATATGAGACCAGCCGCATGGAGGAGTTAATGATGGAATTTAGGGTTGCCAACTGGGAGTTCATTGTGTCTTTGAACCCCTCAGCTGTAGGATCCTTTATCAGTTCACCCATATCCTTGAGTAAATCTCTCTGGAGGCAGTGAAGTGGCATAAGTAGTTCAGCGACCGCATTGAAAAGGTCGCTGATGAGAACATCCGCTTGCCGTACCTGTCCATGGTCCTAGATTCCTTATTAGGAGGATGGACAGGAACCAAAGGATCAGCTAACTCCTTCTTTGTGGCCGCAGCCACCACCATGGCATCAACAGGGACACCTTTGGATAAAAAATCTTTGTCTCTGGGGGCAGTAATAAATTTGGATGGTCTCCTCGGGGTGGGTTCCACTGAGTCAGGAGCTGTCCAAGCCTTCCTTGCCACCACTTCCATAAGGGGATCAAAGGGAGGGGACACCCAGGAGGTAGAAGGGCGAGAGCCAAACGCCTCAAGATACACTGACTCATCCTCCGAAGGGTTAAGGGCTGGCCAGTTCCCCTCTGTTTCAGGATCTCAAGGATGTCAGCAAAAGAGACATCCTCAGAGGGGGATCGAGGGGAACCTTCAGATTCCTCTAAGTCAGTGTCAGAGGTGATAGACTCAGGGGAGTCAATGTGCTTCCTCTTGCACTGCCTCTTCCTTGGGGGATCTCCTGCAGGGTCAGGAGAGGCCTCGGAAGAGGAGGAAATTCCCAATGGGGAAACTTGAGGAGTTGGCTCTCTGCGGTCTGAGACAAGGGGTGAGTAGAAATCACCACAGGCACTGTAGATGGAGGGGCTGAAGGAGCTGACTGTGGGGCAGAACCTGGTTCTAGCACGCTCCGCATGACCTCGAAGGCACCCCTGTCAGACAAGGCCCGAGGCCCCGGCCGAAGAGACAAGGACCTCCCCGGCACCGACAGGGGGCTGCCGATGTCAGAGCCGAACTCACCCCGAGAGGGAGAGCGGGTCGGACAAGGGTCGATGCCACTCACCCCTCGGAGCCGACGAGGCTCGGCGCCGAGATCCCTCCAAGGAGGAGTTTGGAGCAGGCGGAGCAGGCAATGGAAGGTATCGGATCTGACGCACCGACAGTCATGGCTCCGACAAGCCTTGGCTCCGAACTCAAAGGAGATGGAAGAGGAATGTATTGGGGAACGGAAATAGCCACTGACTGGTGAGTCGGGCTATGCAGCATTTGGGCCAGTGCCTCGGACTTGAGAAGTCTACTCACTACCCTTTGCAAATCATGGTCGGATAATCTGGAAGACCATGAGGAATGAGTTTTGTGACCGTTCGAAGAAGAGGGATCATGGCGCGAATGCGGATCCGATAGAGGGGATCTGGACCTCTTTCGACTGTGGCTCCGATAAAGGTATCGAGCCGGCATTATCAGCCCAGCCGAGGTAACAGTATGAGGCTTAGAAATATCGGCTCCAGCCGGAGCCGATGTCGAAGCCAACTTAGTCTTCTCAGCAGTCGACTCTGGAACAGGAGCCGACTGTTTGGAAGTTTTTGAAGGCTTCCCCGACACAGACTGAGTCGGGGGGCCTTCAGGCTTTAATAAGCCCCGCAAGATAAGTTTATTCTTGCATTCCTGCAGGACTCTAGGGCTAAACCCATGACAAAAAGCACAAGAGTCCTGCAGGTGCAAAGGCCCCAGGCAATACACACAAGAAGTGTGACCGTCTGTCAGAGACATTTTCTAACAGCACGAGTCACACTTCTTGAAGCCTGAGACCTTGTCTTTCAACATAGTAAAAAAAGAGAGCCTGACACACACAAACACACTACAGACACTCTCTTTACAAAACTATTAAAATAAACTATTAAGGCTAAAGCCACAAACACACACACACAAGCCCTTACAAAAAAAACTAATTTAGTCAGTAAAGGACTAGGGGAAGGGAAGGGGCCGAAGGCCTAAATATAAGGGAAAAATGGTAAAGGGGGCTCGACAAACAGGGGTCGATTTATCTAAATTTTTAATTTAAACTAAAAAGTTATGGTATCAAAATTAAAAAAGGGGTTTTAAGAAGTACCTAAAGGTAAAAGTGTAACTAACCTGCCTGAGCCGGTAGAAAATGCACCTCGTCAGCTATAGCGGCAAACGAGATCTGGGTAGTTACCGCCTAGCATTGTGGGATATAGGGGAGCCTCGAGCCGGTGGAATTAGCTCTCGAGCTTTAGTCAGTCGGAGCCAAGGATCGGCTCCGAACCCATCCAGCAAGAATGAAGGCGAGATTGACAACTTAACATTATGCTGTAAAGCAGTGTCCCCAGTATGGAACCTTGGGGAACATTTGTTTTGATGGGTAGGAAGGATGAGAAGGAATTAAATCATTTATCAGACTGGAGCCTACTGGAAAGGTTGCTAGAGAACTAGTTGGTAAAGGTGTTTGTTAGGCCAAGTGAAGAGAGTTGTTTTAGAAGCAGCCGATGAGAAACTGTATCAAAGGCTCTAGACAGATCCAGAAACATGGCAGAAACCGGTTGGCCATTGTCTCTGGCTAAGATAAGAGTGTTGATGAAGTTTAGGAGAGCCATGGTAGAGCTATGGCCTGGTCTGAAACCATGTTAGGTGGGGTAAGGAGATGGTTTGTTTGTAAATAAGTCATTGATTATTGCATTTTTCACAGATTTTCAAAACAAGAGAGAGAATGGCAATGGGTCTAAAGGTGGACATATCATTGGAGTTACCTTCCTTGTCAAGTGGGATGATGTGAGACTTTTTCCATGTGGCTGGCACATGTGATTCCTGAAATGACTTATTTGTGAGACTGGATACATGAAACTGAGTTGGCTGCTATTTTTAGGAAAGCACCAGGAATTTCATCTCGAGGTAGTATGGCAATAGGTCTAAAGGTGGACATATCATTGGAGTTACCTTCCTTGTCAAGTGGGATGATGTGAGACTTTTTCCATGTGGCTGGCACATGTGATTCCTGAAATGACTTATTTGTGAGACTGGATACATGAAACTGAGTTGGCTGCTATTTTTAGGAAAGCACCAGGAATTTCATCTCAAGGTAGTATACTCTGTTTAACTTGCTTGAGGTATTCCTTGACTGCTGTGGGCCCTGGATACTTGTTGAAAGCAGAAAGAGTGAGTATTAATGGAAATGGGATGGGATGTGGTCAGATTATTAGAGAAGGGTGATTTGTTTCTATTTTGGTTGTGACGTAGTTTGGCAGTTGCATAACTTAATTTATAATTACTTAACTATGCTAATCCAGCACAATTAGAGCTAGCTCTTTCCCATCCATTAATATTAATGCTGTACACACGCCTGTCTATGCTTTTGTTTTTTGCATTCAGAAGAGAACTTTAAAACAATATTTCTTTTTAACTGCTGCAAAACATTTTATTTTCACAACAAAAAGTGTCACATGCATAAACATCCAGGTGAACACTTTTTGGTGTGAATACAAAAGTTTGTTTTACACATTTCAACTTGTTGTTTAAACCTAAGGGGAGAGTTGTTTAGTAGTTGTGCATAAATATATTATTAAAATAGACAACAGTATCATCTAGTGGCAAGATGTTTAGAATGTTCCAGCTGTTACATATTATCATTAACAGAATCTTTGCTAAAACCTAATTATAGTAACCTGTAGTCAGGTGTTAAACAAGTTCTGGGTCATGACTGTACATGTTTTGGGAATATTTATATGTGTGTTCTATGGAGATGTAAGGCATTCTCTTGTGGCATACATGGGCCGATGGTCACAAAGTGTGCTTGCCAAGGTGCCGTGGGAGCTTATATTGTTAGTATGATTTGTTAATAACGTCTTCAGGGTGGTAGTTTTACCATTTTCAGGTTGATTCTAGTAGGATCAGTGATGAGGTGGGAGAAATTGCATAGGTTTATACCAGAAATGGTTAACTCAGAGATGAGACTTGACCGGTAAATGTTATCACCACCTATTATACAATTGTCTCTATGTGTACATTGTGGGATAGCCAGGACAGGATGTCCTCCAATGTGCTGATATAATCTCCAGGTGGGATATACAGGGCTGCCACAATTACTATTCCATGTGCATCTAGTTTTAGGTTACTTAGAAGTAGTTTGGCATTTTGGAAGGAGGAGGTGGCAGATAGAAAAGGTGACATGTTTATGTTACTGTGGTACTTTACTGCTGCCACTCCTGTTTTTGTTTAATCTATCAGATCTAAGGATGTTAAAGCTGGGAGGGGAGGTGTTGTATTTCTGTGTTACTATAATTAGGTTTTAGCAAAGACTCTGTTAATGATAATATGTCAGGGAGTGATATTTTATTCATGTGTGTAGTTCCGGATTTTTGTTTACAGTGCTTCTTGGGTTCATATGAAATATACTAAGTTTTTTGTTGCTATTTCTAACTTTCTTGGGAGAGAAATTTAGGTTTTCAGACACAGAAATGTATTATTTGTGGAGTAACTTGGTGCCTGAGAGGGTCCAGGGATGGGGTGGGGTGAATATCAGTGGCTATTTGTAGATTCAGCAGTACACTTGTGTAGCTGTGTTTTTTAAGTTTTTATGGAACAGCTGTTGATAGTACCCTGGAACATTTTTTTAGAGATATGGAGTATTTTAGATTTAATGAGGTTTGTGTAGTAATTTTTATACAAGTGGGGACAAATAATGAACTGGATGGAAGCAGAGGTTAGACTGTGATCTGTTGGTAATAAGAAGTCAGACACTTGTATTTAGTAAGATGTAAAATAAGTTAATAATATCAACATGAGGGAGGTTACAGTGAGACCAAATTATGGTGGGAGTGGGGAGTTTAGGGTATATGCTGTTTTATTGGAGAAAATATTTGGATGGTGAAAGGCAGAGTAGAGTACAGGTATTGTCAGTTATAGTAATACGGGGATAAAGGAGGCTATTATTAGTTAGTTAGGTTTTGGCCAAAGGAAGTTGTGCATTTGTAGCATTATTTTGTGGGTGGATCAAAGTATTTGTCTGTTATAGTAATTTGGTGATGTAAGAGGTTGTTACTGGTTAATAAGGTTTTGGCAGGAGGAGGTTGTCATGGAATGGTAGTATTTTGCAAGAGTGGAGCTTAGGTGAGAAATAAAAGTAAAGGAGGTGGTGGGTGGGAACTTGGGGTAGGCTAGGTGAACATAGTGGATTCCAGATGCCAGTATTGTAGCTTGGCCAAAAAACAATCTGAGAATATTTCCTGACTGCAGAACATTGTTTTTATTAAGTTTTACTTTTATTAGTAGTGTTCATATTACTCTAAATTTTACAGGATAACTTGAACATTGTTAGATGTAGTCTCTTTCTATGAAGTAAGGAAATATATGCTACAGCTGCATAACTAGGGAAACAAAAGACAGTGTCAGGGAGTGATGCACTTTTCTATTGGGAGGGTGGCTAACAGGCAGATTATATTTGAAAAAGGCACTAAACTGGAATTTTTATTAGTAGTACTATTTAAAATGTATATGTTAAGTTCAATATTGATTGGAGATAGCTTCTTTCTATATAGTGACTTATTCTCAGTGGGCTAATATATAATTATCAACCATGGGATTGGTAAAGCCAATCTACAGGTAAATGGAGAGAGAGAGAGAGAGAGTGTGTGTGTGTGTGTGTGTGTGTGTGTGTGTGTGTGTGTGTGTGTGTGTGTGTGTGTGTGTGTTGGGGGGGTGATGCATTATTAATGGGAGGGTAACTAACAGGCAGATTACATTTGAAAAAGACACAATTAAACTGGGACCAGAGTTAATGGGCTGTTGCTATTTCCCAAGTCATGTGTGGATACTTAAAGTAGTCAGTACAGCAATAGGTCAAATGCCAATAAAATGATATGAGAGGACTTAAGATTATTTGTAGCAGTTGCTTAAAAGTAACGACATACAGAGCTGATAATGAAGGTTGAAATCTTTCTTACCCTCTGTGCAAATATCCTTGGTTCTTTTAGCTTGCTTAGTGACTGCCCTCACAATTGAAGACAAGGCACATTAAGGAGAAGAGATGTGGTTGCTTGATAGCTGGGGGTTAACACAGACCATTATCCAGGACAAGAGATGAGAAGGCAGGAAAATAATTAATGTTTGAGAATGAAGTTACATTAACTACTATAGTGTGAATGTAATAGAGAAAGGCTGAATGTGTTAGAAATTTATAATATAAAGGTACAAGCTAACATTTGTTTTACAGGTATAAATACATACATACTATGGACTGTCTAGTAGGGGGTTCATCATATTCAGATACACCTTTCAATATAGTGTATGACCAAAGAAAACTTCCAGTAGCTTTGGGGAGAAAAAGTGAGGAAAAGAGGTGAAGAAAATGGGCTCTCTCAAAAAGGTTAATATCTCATAGAGGAGAGGCTTGCTGATTAACAGGCATGGGGTCAAAGTAATACAAAAAATGGAATGTATAGGTACTAATAATAAAAAGAGCAGATTCATTCTAATAAATGGATGAATAGAAGGGGTGATGTAAAACCAAATAAAACATGCATTTGAACTGATTCATAAGCTCTAGATAAAGCTATAAAGAGGGAAATGCCTACTTCGTACAACTAAAGAACTAGTTCCATCTATGCTTTAAGCAAAATATCCTTCTGTAGTTGATACAAGTCAGGGACACTTGCAAATTAAGTGTGATGAGGAAAAGTTACAAGATGTGCGTTTTCAACTTGTGTATGGGAAAAAAGCAGATTTCTCAGACTTTCATTTAGTATTTTATCAGTACCAAAGGTGGTTTAGAAAGCTGTTGAACAGATGATTGAGGAGCTTCATGGCGTTGCTAACATTACTGACGATACATGAACTTAGTCCACTGAAGAGAGTCGTAACAGACTGAGATACTGAAAAGAATGAGACAATACAACCCCAAACTGAGCAGAAATAAAGTGCAACACTAAAGTTAACAATGTTTAAAACATGCAGGCTTTGTTTCATTTCCAGGTTTAAAAGCAGATGATTTGAAAATGAGTGCAAATGCTTCCCCTGAGCAGAAACAAGCTCTCACAAGGCTTCTTGATAAGAATATGTTGAAGTTTATTCTGAATGTGTCAAAGATAAGTACACCATTAAGGGAATTATTTGAACCTGATACAGAATTGGATTTTAATACACAGCAAAAAAGACCTTTCAGCTGTTCAAACTTTTAATGATAGAAGCAACCACACTGGAATATTTTCATGTGGATAACTTACATCATATTACCAGTAGACGCTGGTCAAAAATGAACTGGTGAAGTCAGTCAGTCACCACAAAGACAAATTAGTTGCATGTTTTTTTTTCAGAGCAATTACTTACTGCCATTAAAGAGCTACTCAGACAGAGAAGGAGTTGCTAAGTACAGTATACAATCAGAGAAAGTTAAATGAGTCTGCTTAAGAGGAAATATGCCAATGGAATCAGACCTTAAGCCATTATAAATTATATTGAAGAAACTGTTGCACAATGCACTGCCAAAACTACCAAGAATACTGATGCAATTACAGAAATATGACATAGTGTGACATATAAGCCAAGAAAAGAAACACACATGGCAGATATGCTGAGTAATTCATATCCTACAAAAAAGAAGGACTGTGTACTTGATAAACTGGAAGTCAAATGGATACTTTCACAACATCCTACGCCAGAAAAGAAGCTTAAAAAAGTGAAAAGTAGTGAGACTGACCTAGATATACAATTAGTAGCCACAACAGAATGACCAGAACAGAAAGCTGCCTATAAGAAATACATCTGAATTTTCAATCAAAAAGTTATTTGTAGAAAGGTTTTGACGTTCATGTCTGACAAAAATGATGCTCCAAAACCAGTCACTGAGGGAAATGCTGTTATAAATAAACACACACAAGTCTCCCTTGGCTACTGTGTGATGTTTTATACTGATTAGACACATCAGTACAGTTGTGTAAAATCTTACCATAACAGTACATGTCTTTGTCTTCAATACTGCAGTATTCTTCACTGTAGGGATCTCCTGCCAAGGATAGCTCAATGTCCGGGCCAATATACCAAAGTCTTTAGATCTTGCATACGCCATACATTACATGTATGCTCCATGTTCAGGATGTAGGGCATAAAGGTGAAATACAGACCCAGTTACCCAGAAATGAGTTGTCCCAGTACAGAACAGTCTCCATGGGACAAAAGAGGCTATGCACATCCATAAGGAGAAAATGCAGATGAAAAAAGGAAGACCATAGGCCAGGAGAGAAACCAAAACAAATCACAAAAGAAAAAAGGGGGTGGAGGGAAAGAGTTAATACTCCAACAGTGAAGTGAAGGACAGCTACTATTATGGCAAGATTTTACACAACTGTAAGATTTCCTTCTATATCACTGTAGCAGTATTCTTCACCATAGAGGGGAGTACAAAAGTTCAAATAAAAGGATTGGGATATGGAAGGCTGGAAAGAGCCCTCAACAAATCCATGCAGAATGGCTCCAGCAAAACCTGCTCTGGCCCTAGAAATCATATCAAACTTTACAATGCTTAGTAAAGGTATGCATCGAAGACCAACTAGCAGCTTCAAGGATGGAATTGATGTCCAATCCCTTGAAGAAAGCAACAGCCCTAGTGGAATTAGCTGTAACAGAAGTAGACACTTGCCATGAAAAGAATAATGAAAGGAAATGGCCTTAGATATCCAGGATAGGATGGTTTGCTTGGAAACTGCTAAACCCAAAGTCCTGGAATGAAAAGAAACAAAAAGCTGGTCAGACTTATGAATGTCCTTAGTTTTAGCAAATAGTACATGAGCTGTCTGTACAAATCCAAGGTATGTAGAACCCTCTCACTAGCAGACTGAGGAGAGGGGAAAAAGGAAGGGAGTTGTACTGACCGATTCAAAGACAGCTCGTTCACCACCTTGGGCACAAAGGAATGATTAGTACGAAGGGACACCCTGTCCCTGTAAAAAAAAACAAAAAAGGATGGATGGCCATAAGGGCTGCAGCTCAGAAACCCTCCAAACAGAAGTAAGAGCAAGCAATAAGACAATCTTCTAGGTACAATGTTGCAGAGAAGCTAAACCTGCAGGTTCAAAAGGTGCCTGGGTCAATTTTTTCAAAAACCAAATTAAGATCACATAGAAGGGGAATGGTCTTCCTTGCAGCCTTAGATGCAGGACACCATTAAGAAACTGTTTGACCTCATGGGGAAATCTGCCTCCCACACTGACATTTTCCCTTCTTAGATGACATGAACTCTAGGTAACCAAAAGAGAACAAGACCAAAAGAAAAAAGTACCCAAATGTGGCATTTATCTGATGGCTAGGTATTCAACACAGCAAAAGGGCATTCAGACTCTAACTCTGGCGCTCAGACTGGTAGCACACAAGTTCTTGGTAACTGCCTCTGTACATCACTTTTATGCCCTACATCCTGAATGGGGAGCATATGTGTAACATAGAGCACACACAAAAACTAAAGGCTTTGGTATACTGACTGGACATTGGGCTATCCTTGGCAGGAGATCCCTACAGTGAAGAATACTGCAACAGTAATATGGAAGGACATCAAGAAGTTCAAACTAAATTTTGTGCAATGCTTATCATGTTAACAATCCACCAGAAGAGATGCTTTCTGCGAACATGGAACAAATGACAGCATTGTTACTTAGTATTTTGACTAAAGATATATATATATATATATATATATATATATATATATATATATATATATATATATATATATATATATATAAATATATATAAGAATACTGGCCAGTGAATTGACAAAGTCATGACAGAAACTGTATCTGGCATGGAAAATATATTTGTTGTCAGACTTCCATCCTTTCACGGTGAAATACAAAAGTAAGATGGTTTACAGATGAGAGCTTATAACTCAAACCTTTCTTCCAGAAATACCAGCAAACAAAAGGGTGTTTTCTATGAAAAATACTTTAACTGCCTAATTTGCTAGTTCAAAAGTAGATATAGTTATCTTTTCCAAAACAAAGCTCAAATCTCATGAAGGAGAAATGCCTATTCTTAAATGAAAAAGCCCTTTAAGGAATGCCTTCACAGTAAGATAAGCTGCTACTTGTGGGACAGCTGGCAGACAGGCACATGATGGCAGAAACATTAACCTTAACTAACGAATGAGCAAAATTTGAATCAAATAAGTCATTTAAACAGTCTAGAAACAGTGTAAACATTTAACCCTTGTGTTGTAGTCCAAGAAACAAATCTCTTCCACATCTGTCTACATTATTTCTTAGTATTAACTAATAAAAATGATAAAGCAAAACCATTTTTTTCTAAAGAGAGAGTTTAAATGTGCAACAAACTAAGAAATGATTATGGGTGGCTACGTTGTACTACTGCTTATAATAGAAGGACAAAGGCTGTCACAGACATTATTACAAAAACTCTGTCTCTCATTGTCATGCCTGACATTAAAAGTATTACAGGAGAGAGGCATAGTTTTTCTTATAAGAATGGCGTTAGTCCAAAAGGAAGGCTGTGCTAGAAGGATTTGGTTACAGGGAACAATGGAAAAATGATTAATAAGATGGGGACATTTCTGTGTTATAACTGTGTATGCTGCTCAGATATCCTTACGGTTACTGAGTTTATACACCCTGTAACGAAAAGAAAATATACATTTAAGACATCTGCTACTTGCACAACATACAATATAGTCTATCTTGCCACCTGTATAAAATGCTGACAGTTTTATATAGGGAAGTCGGCCCATAAGTTTAAGGATAGAATAGTAGAGCATAACTCAGACATTAGAAGAGGTGTCAGTACTAATGCCCTTGCTAGATATAATAGAGAGGAAGGCTTAGAGCATGTAAAAAACGTTCCATGTTTACAGTCCATCTTGCCCTTCATTCTTACACATGAATTCGGAGCCGATCCTCGGCTCTGACTCGGCCTATTAGCAAGCTCAAAGTCTTCGAGTTGGCTCGTGGCTAAGTAGGTATCCCATGGCGCACCAGTATAATCCCCAGATCCTGTTTGATTCTAATTAAAGAGCGAAAGAACAAAAAACTATCCAGAAAGAACAACAATAATAAAAGGTCTCCACTTGTTTCTGTCTCCAGATCCTTCCAGGAAGGGGGTAGGAGGGTGGGTTCGTAAGAATGAAGGGTGAGATTGACTACAAACATGGAACGTTATGGTGAGTAAATAACTTCTTTATGTTCTGTAGTCCTATCTTGCCTTCATTCTTCCACATGGGACAGCATGCCTAGCACCTTATTCTTGGGTGGCTCACGGAAAAATACTCTTGAGTACCGTGGAACCAAAGGAAGATCTACCCCTAGAGGTCAAATCCAATTTGTAATGAGTAATAAAGGTGTAAGGGGTAACCCATGTTGCTGCTGCACAAATATTATCAATTGGAACCCTGGCTTGAAAGGCTGCAGAAGTAGACTGGGATCTTGTAGAATGAGAGAAAAACACCACGCCTCACACGTACAGCTTGCACGGCCAAACCATTAGTAGAAAAAATACAAACGGCCAGCATATATAGTCCAACGCTTTATTTTGCAGAAAACCAGGAACATAAAAATGTCCCAAACATAACTCCAACCTCAGACCGGTTTCGGCAATATGCCCCCAGGCTGTTCTCTGGAAAGTTTCCAGAGAACAGCCTGGGGGCATATTGCCGAAACCGGTCTGAGGTTGGAGTTATGTTTGGGACATTTTTATGTTCCTGGTTTTCTGCAAAATAAAGCATTTGACTATATATGCTGGCCGTTTGTGTTTTTTTTTTATCTTGTAGAATGAGCCTTAATTTTGAATGGTAAAGGCTTACCATCGGAAGAATAAATGTAGGATATACAACTGAAGATCCAATTCGAAAGGGTCACTTTGGAAACCGGGAGACCTAATCTGGAGATGGAAAAGGAAACAAATAATTGGTCTGATTTCCTGAATTCCTTGGTCCGGTGTAGATAGAACCGTAACTGTCTGTGAACGTCCAACTGATGGAATCTGTATTCTGCTGCATTGGAATGATTAGAGAAGAACACTGGAAGCTCTACAGTTTGGTTCAAGTTGTTATGAGAGAACATCTTGGGGACAAAGGATGGATTAGTATGAAGAGATACTCTATCTTTGTGAAAAATCAAATAAGGGGGGCTTGACAGACAGTGTTTGTAACTCTGATACTCGTCTAGCAGACGTGATTGCCACCAGAAACTTCAACGAACACGAATGAGCTGGTTCAAAGGGTGGAGACGTTAATTTAGATAGAACGAAGTTTAGATCCCATGAAGCTACCGGTTCCTGAAAGGGAGTTCTCAACAAAGTAGCACCTTTAAGTAAGGTCTTACACAATCTGTGTGACATCAGATTGGACTCATGTTGACCCAAATGAAAATTTGATATTGCTGCCAACTGAACCCTAACTGTGGCAGCAGCAGAACCCTGGTGAAAAAGTTCAGACAAGAATTCCAATACCACTGGAACAGATGCGGTATACGGGTCAACATTCCTTTCCTCAGCCCAGATAGAAAACCTTCTCCATTTGTTAGTGTATAACTTTCTAGTGGAGGGTTTTTGTGAGACGATGTAAGAATGTGGGTCACAGTGGGTGAGAAATCATGAAGCCTGACTAGGGATGGAATTGGATCAGCCAAGCTATCAAATTGAGGGTATGGAGGTTGGGATGAAGAGAGCCTGACATGTGCATCAATAGATCTGGCACTGGGTCCAGAGTCCATGGGTGGTCTAGTAGATGAGGCCAGTAAGGAGCGATGAGGATCAATTTGCTTCCCAACAGTTTCACTTTCTGAATCACCTTGGATATGAGAGGAAAGGGAGTGCAAGCATAAAGGAGACCCAGGGGCCAATCGTGAACAAGTGAGTCTCTCGGTGACTCCCCTGGGGGGGGAATAAGGGAAAAATAGCTGCTGCATTTGGAGGTGATCGGGCTGGTGAAAAGATCGCAGCAAGGCTGTCCCCATCTGTGGAAAATCTGTTCCACTATTTCCTGATTCAGAGACCATTCGTGAGGCATCAAGATTGCCTGGTTAAGTTTGTCGGCTATCACATTGGTTGTCCCAGAGATGTGCATTGCCACTAGAAAGCACTAATAGCCTCTTGACAGAGTGGGTACGATCTGGTTCCACCTTGTTTGTTGAGATACCATACTACCGACATGTTGTCTGATTATATTGCTATCGTCCCAAGAGGAAGAAGGTCGTGGAGTGCTTGCAATGCCAGAAGCACTGCCCTCATCTCTAGGGCACTGATATGCAGGTGGGCCTCGTGATCTTGCCATGTGCCTTGGACAGTCCTGCCTAGATAATGCCCCCCCCCACCCTATCTGTGAGGCATCTGTGGTCACAGTAGTAACGGGTTGGCAAGGAAGGAATGAAGTGCCTGTGGTTAGTTGGTTGGGCTGGATCCACCAACGGAGGTCTTTTTTGCAAGACTCTGTTAACAGGATGTGGTGGTATAGAGGCAGTTGTTGGAAGGACCACTGGGATGATAGGAGCCAGTGAAGAATCCGCATGTGTAGTCTGGCAAGAGGGACTAATAATATGGTGGAGGCCATGGTCCCTAGAAGTTTCAGCACTGTCTTTGTCTTGACTTTCTGGAGGGGAAGAAGATGAAGAACTTGTACAAGATTCTGTGCTCTTTCTGCTGGAACATGGCGACTGTATCTATTTCTGCACCTATAAAAGTCACAAATTGAGAGGGTGATAAGACAGACTTTTCCCAATTTATAGTAATCCCTAACTGGGCACAAAGTTGGATAGTGGGGTCTCTGGTTTGAAGAAGTAGATGCCTGGTGGAGGTGGTCAGGAGCCAGTCGTCCAGATACGGAAACACTTGGAATCCTAGATGTCTCAGGTGAGCTGTCACTACTGCCATACACTTAGTGAACACCCTGGGGGCTGTGGTGAGACCAAAAGGCAGAGCACGAAACTGGTAGTGACTGGCTCCTAGCCAGAAGTGTAGATGGCTCCTCGACACTCTGTCCATTTTTATGTGGTAGCACGCGTCTTGGAGGTCTATTGCGCACATCCAAGTGTCTTTCTCTAATAGAGGGAGTATAGACTACAGTGTCACCATTCAGAACTTGTCCTTCTTTATGGATTTGTTTAATTTGCTGAGATCTAAGATGGGCCTCCAGTCCCCTGTACGTTTTGGCACTAAAAAGAATCTGGAGTAAGTTCCAAATCCTACCTGGTCTGCGGGGATGGTTTGGATGACTCTGTTTGCGAGCAACTTGTTCACTTCTACAGTTGCTTGATCCCTGTGATTGGGTGCAACATCCGGGATCCTCTTGGGAACATGAGGTGGAAGAGAAAAGGGTATGGAGTAACCTCTGGTGATAATTCTTTGTACCCATTTGTCTCAGGTGATAATTAGCCAGGCTTCTGGATACAAAGAAATGCAACCTCCGACCGGCTCCAGAGAAGCACAGTCGGGCCCCACATCAGGAGCACTGATAGGGCCATCCTCAAAACGAATCGTGTCCTCCCTGGTTTTGTGGTCCTCCCCTGCCTCTAGGGCGATGTCTACCATTTTCTCCTCTGCCTCTAAAGAAGGAGTCACACTGTGCATCCTGGAAAAACCTCTGGGACTTCTTGAACCACATTTTACCACCTCTCTGACCCTTGGGGTATGGTCTAGAGGGGAAGGTAAAACGTACTCCCACGGCAGAGAGAGTTTTCTCTTCTTGCTCGCACCTGGTGAGTGTATCTTTTACCTTAGTTCCAAACAAGGAAGAACCATCAAAGAAGGCGTTGGTAAAGGTAGACTTGAATGGCTCTGCAAAATTACACAAGCACATCCAGGAGTGCCTCCTAAGGGAAACTCCTGAACCCGCTGTCCTGCTCGCTCCATCAGCTGCATAAGAACTCAGCCTCATGAATGAGTTAACAATGGAATTCAAGGTGGACAACTGAGCAGACACCTTATCAGGGACTCCTTCAGTACATGTACCTTGTATGGTCTCTCCTAACTCCTTAAGGAGATCTCTCTGAAGCCTTTGTAAAATGTGTTAGGTAGTTCAGTGATCTGAGAGTGAATGCCCCTGATGAAAAGATACGCTTCCCGTACCTGTCCATTGTTTGAGACTTCTTGTTCGGCGGATGGACAGATGAAGAATCTCCACTAGTTCCTTCTTAGTGGCTGCCGCCACCACCATGGCATCTACAGGAACACCCTTGGTTAAAAATTCCTTCCCCTTAGGGGCTGACAAAAATTTATTGTGTCTCCTGGGGACTGGCACCACAGCATCAGGAGTCTCCCACACCTTTTGACTAACAAGATCTAAAAGTTCATCAAAAGGTGGAGACACCCAAGAGGCTGAAGGTTGAGACCCGAAAGCCTTCAGGTACACAGACTCCTCATCAGAAGGGGTAACAGTGGGCCAGCCGTACTGCTGCTTAAGGATCTCTAAGATGTCAACAAAGGAGACATTATCAGAGGACGACTTGGGGGACCCTTCTGACTCCTCTAGGTTGGTGGTGGAGGTAAGAGACTCATCCTGGGAGTCTGTATGCTTCCTCTTGCATGTCCTCTTCCAAGGGGGCTCCTCAGAAGGGTATTCCAGGGAGGTCTCAGAAGAGTAGGGGCCACCAGCCAGGGGCTCCTGAGGCTGCAGGTCTCTGCTGTCTAGAGAGGGAGTAGGTGCTGAGACGGAGGTCGGTGCCTGAGAGGGAAGAGTGTCGGTACCCCTGGGTGGAGCTGATGATCGGGACAGCACACTCCTCATCATCTCGAAGGCTGACCTCTCCGGTGACCTCCCTAGCTCCGAGAGACAGAAGAAGTCATCGGCTCCAGAGCCATTGGCTCCGAGATAGATGTAGGGTCCGTGCTCAACCTAGCCAACGCACTGAAAGGGAGACTCTAACCGAAGAGGTCCGGTTCCAAGCGTCTCTGTCCGGGCCGACTGGGGAGCTTCAGCTCCTAGACACCACGGACAGCACCGAAGTTGTCGGAGTGTAACTCGGCTCCGAGACAGCCTTGGGGGGAGCTGGAACAGAGGGTTCCACAACCAGCGTACCAAGTACTCCGGCTCTGAAAGCCCAACATGGCTCGGAGGAGGAAAAACAGAAGGGGAAATGGACTTCCTCTAACACAAACGGACCTAGAACAGAGGATAGTAAAGGTCTGAAACTAAGAAATATACTGACACATGCACACAAGATAGAGGCCTGTATACAAACTCTATGCCGAAGAATCAAAAAGGGTTGAAACGTCAAGAACCCTTGTCAACTAAGGTAAGTATCCGACAAATAACTTGGCGGATTACTCTAAATATAACTAGTTAAGCTAATAACACCACACACTAAAGAACACTATACACAAAGGGTTAAATTGAGCGCAATGCACACCTTAACAGCAAGTATCGAACTTATCAGCTACCAATTGTCTAAGCTAATCTAGCACTGTAAATAACAATTAGGGGCAAAACGCCTGTTAAATAGAACAAAACTGGCACACAGGATACCAAAGAGAACAATAAGGCCAACGGCCAACCTGTTTTCAACAATAATTCACTAAATAGAAGAAAAAAGGTACTTCAGCAGACAAAAAATATTCTAACAACAGTAAAACGCTAGCAAAGGCTAAATAATTAGAAAAGTTAAGTTGAAATAGAGAAAAAGTAGCAAAATGTGTTAAACTTAGCCATGGCCAAGAAGAAGCACATCTGAACTCGTCAACGCGGCAAATGAGATCTGGGGATTATACTGGTGCACCACGGGATACCTACCTAGCCACAAGCCAACTAGAAGACCTTGAGCTTGCTAATAGGCCGAGTCAGAGCCGAGGATTGGCTCCGAACACATGTGTAAGAATGAAGGCGAGATAGGACTACAGAACATTTTAAGTTTCATGCAATTAAAGTTATTTATCCAAATAAAAGGGGTGGTGATGTAAATAATCTACTACAACTAAAAGAGTATGAGTGGATACTAATTAATGCTCCAGGCAGACACCAAGCCAGGGTTGAATAATTCAGTCAGCATTAAACCACTGTTGAAAATAAAACAGATGATTTTGAAAAAAGGAAAAAAATGTTTTTTTAAGAATAAATCTGAAAATGCATTTTTTTATATCCAAGTGTTTGTATAATGTGTTTTTTTAAATTTTCTTACGCTATAGGTATCCTAAATTTTTAAAGGTGGTAATATACCTTTTAAGGTAATATTACTGAAGCTGTATCATGTGATGTTAATTAATTAAGTGTGATGTATATAAAATGGTCGTGGTGGTTTTTAATTGTTTGTTACCCACTGAAGAAGGACATTGCTTGAAAGCTTTGTGAGCTATTAAACTTTACTGTTTTGTTTTACATGGTTTTATTTGTTTGTTTCCTTCACTTAACTTTTTTGTGGACATTGTTGCTGTTATTTGTATGTGGCCACGGTAGTGCAGCGGTTTGCATTGCCGCCTCACAGCAAGAGGCTCTCCGGTTCAATCCTCGGCTGGGATGCCTTCTGTGCGGAGTCTGCATGTCCTCCCTGTGGTCGTGTGTGTTTCCTCCAGGTGCTCCAGTTTCCTCCCACATCCCAAAGACATGCTGTAGGTGGATTGGATACCCTAAATTGTCCCTAGGCGTGAGTGCGTGCGTGTGTGTGCCTTCCGTGGAAGGTTGGGCACCAGGCTGACAACTCGACACTGTAAAACTCCACTGCCAATCATGAGCACACAGGTGATCCGCTGTGGTGACCTCTAACTGGGAAAAGCCAAAAGAAGAAGAAGAATTGTTGCTGTTGTTTGTACAGTGAAGGTTAACAGTTGAGCTGGTCCCTTGTCTTTGTTTGTGTTTTATCACTGGGTGCAGCAGTCAGGAAGCCTCAGGTCAGCATCAGCAGGAACGTACCTCACAAGACATCTGCAGCAACTGGAAAGGCCAAAGAAGTACCTCACAAAGAGGATTACTGGCCTCAAACAAATGCCCTACACTGACTGCCTCAAAAAACTCCAGCTTTACTCCGTAGTATATCGCCTACTCTGAGGTGATCTCTGCCTAACATTTAAAGCTATGTCAAACCCAGTGCTGTTGGACATGCTATACCTAAAGAAATCCCAATCCCTCTAAGCTACATCCTCTAGGGACCTAAACCTTGTCACCACAATAAACAGGACACCATGGAGGGATAGATTCCTGCCCTAGAGACTTCCTATACTCTGGAACAAGCTACCCATCTATGTCAAGCAAAGTTCTTCATTAGTACTCTTCAAGAAAAATCTTGATGAGTGGATGGGAAATGGGAAATAGGAAATACATCCCGGGGATCACTTCTGTGTCTCTGCTGGACAGTGGCACAGGAAAACAACTTTCTTGGGTGGCGTAAGCTATGGTACCTTGCTGGCTAGGCTTACGAAGGCCCTTGGGCCGACAGCCTAGTATCTACCTATGAACCAAAAAATGAGAAAAAAAATTCTCTCTCATATATTGGGCGGCACAGTGGTGCAGTGGTTAACATTGTCACCTCACATCAAGAGGTTCTCCGGTTCGATTCTCGGCTGGCTGGCCTTCTGTGTATAGTTTGCATGTTCTCCTGTGTGTGGCGTGGGTTTCCTCCCACATTCTAAAGACATGCATGCCTCTGCTGAAAACAGGCTCTGTGGAACCTAGGTCAACAAATGTTAAATAAAATATATATATATATATATATATATATATATATATATATATCTACACACATCAGTTGCCTGACCAAATAAAAATTAATCCGTTAAAAAATACAGATGTCTTGATTTTGAGTCCTCATTTCAAGATTGCTCTAAGCTAGTCCTAAAACCACCACTGACAAGGCAGCTCTTGAAAGACAACAACCCACAGCATCATAAGTAAATTTCAATGTATGTAGTTCAATCCTTTCTACACAGATAAGTAGTTTCTCTATTCTGTAAGAGATGGTACTGTTAAAAATAGTTCATAGGCTTTACTGGAATGGGTCTTACATGGGGCTCTTAAGAAACAGTGTCAAAGAGTTTAATGCTGTAACTTCTAAAGTGCTAGATGAGTTAAATTTCTACTGTACTTGTAGTATCCTTGGGTCCTTAAACAACAGCAATGAAGCTGCTGGAAAAGCCTTCTCATTGTTTTTAACACCTTTATTAAATTATGACGCAAGACATAGGCTGATATACATTAACATAAAGGAAAACAAAAGATATTTTCATTTTTCTATTTACATACATTATGCATCACATCTTTTCTTTGTAACCATCATCAGTCCAACACTACATAAACTGTCAAGTTCCTGCCTTCCCTTAAACCTCACTTTTCCTCCTGAACATTATTCTGCATGTACTGTTCTCATATATTCCATTTATTTCTATGTAAATTGCTCTTTCCCTTTTCTAAAGGTCCCACTTCCATTTTTTATCTTTTTTATAATATGCAATACTTCAAATATGCTTGGTTTAGACTATGATTTCCATTTTCTAGTAATTGTTTGGCAGTCAACAGAATTAAACTTACGACGTACTATGTCTAGACAATTCAGATCATGTCCCAGCTGAAAAGAATCATTCCCTTAGTTACAGCCATTTGCACACCCAATATTTCTGACCAGAGTACACTGTAAAGAATTTTTAAAATCTGCCAGCTCATTACACTCCCAAAACATATGGTCCCAGTTAGCTCTTTCTTCCCCATCACACATCTAATAGTTGCTATCTACCTGAGTAAAAATTCTTTGAAGTCTGTCTGGGGTATACAAATACGTATGCAAAACACTTCTAAGCAGAGATCCTAAACTTTCTGGATTTTGTTACATACTTGGGAGCAATACATTTGTCCTCCCATTGTTCTCTTGTAAATTGCTTTTCTAGTTTCTCATCCTAATGTTTTCTAACCTCCTCTAATTGATTCTTATAGCTACAGTGCAAAATCTTATATGCCCTACTAATTAAACATTTTTTAATAGCAACTTCTGTTCTAGATTCAACTAAAACTCTATCAGTGCAGGTCTTTCATTTAAAATTCCTGTATCCCTTTCTCTTTGTCTATACTTTGATATAAATCTATGGTATGGAAGGGAGTTTCAAGCTGCAATCCGAATATCTTCTTGACCTTATAGGTTCATAGGTTGGTACTGAGCTATCTGCCCGAAGGCATATATTAGCCCAGCTACATTGTGCGGTATTCACTGCCCCTTTAGTAGTTCCCTAGATCCTTGTACTAGCAGCTAGTACCCTTGGCCCCTATCTAGTAGTGCTGTTGGTGTGATCCCCGGTGTGAACTTTCTGTTACCCACCCACTCATCAAGGTTCCTCTTGAAGAGTGATAGTGAGGGGCTCTGTCTTATGTAGATCGGGACCCTGTTCCATAGTAAGGGAAATCTCTGCGAAGGGAATCTATCCCTCCAGCATGTTCTATTCATTGTTGTGTTGAGGTTTATATCCCTAGAGCGTGTAGCTCGAGTAGATTTGGTTTTGCTAAGATGGAGCATGTTCAACAATTCTGGGTTGGACATGGCTCTGTACGTTAGCCAGAGATCGCCTCTGAGAAAGCGGTATGCAACAGAGAGCAGTCTTAGCTTTTTCAATCGTGCTGCATAGGGCAACTGTTTGAGGCCAGTAATTCTCTTGGTTAGGTACCTCTGTGGTCTCTCCAGCTGCTGGAGATGTCTAGCCAGATACATTCCAATTGGTGCATTGTACTTAATAATGGGTCTGATGAGGGAAGAGTAGAGGGGCACCATTACATCCTTAGATCTTGATGCGAACCCTTTCATGATCAAATGGGTCACATAGAAGGATTTTCTAACCACTTTGGCAACATTGTTATCAAAGGAAAGCTGGCTATCTACTTGGGTCCCTAGATCCCTTATTTCTTCTTCAGATTTCAGGGGATACCTCCTATGTTGTAGTTTGCAGGTATTCTGTTTTTTCCAAAGGGGATTACTACGCATTTTTTTGCATTTAGTTTGAGACCATGGCTTTGACACCATACATCAGTCTCATTTAGGCCCTTCTGGAGGATCTCCATGTCAGCCGGAGACTCTATTATAGCACCCAGTTTGCAGTCGACCGCAAACTTAGTCAGCCACAGCCCTTCCGTGTTTGCATGTACGTCTGAGAAGTATATGCCAAACAGGAGGGGCCCCAGGACAGAGCCCTGAGGCACACCACTTGCTACTGGTCTGGATTCGGACATAGATCCCGATACTCTTACTTTATGGGATCTGTCTGAGAGCCAGTTTGCGATCCATCTTGTGACGTAAGGCTTTATGCCGAGGCTGGTGAGATTATCAATAATACCCGAATGGGAAATGGTGTCAAATGCTTTAGCAAGGTCAAGTTAAGCCGTGTGTACCTCCTTTCCCTTATCTATAGCCTGAGTAACTGTCTCAAAGAAATCCACCAGGTTCAGGAGGCATGATCTGCCCTTGACGAAGCCGAACTGTGTGGGGTCCAGCGACTGGAGGTTCCCAATCTCTCCATTTATGAGTTCCGTAATGATTCGCTCCATAGCCTTACAGATCAGACTGGTCAGGCTTATTGGTCGGTAGTTCCCAGGGTCAGTTGTGGCCCCACCCTTGTGTAGCAGGACCACCGCTGCCGTGCGCCATTCTCTGGGCACATATCCTGTGGAGAGGCTGAGACTGAACAGGGTATTAAGATGCGCGGTTAATTCCTTTTGGAGCTCGCGTATGACACAGCCTGGGACACCATCTGGTCCCATGGAGGCAGTGTTTTTAGCTTTAGATACAGCCTTGTTAACCAATGTATCAGTAATAATTGGACTTACACAATCCCCTGGAATGGTAATAGGCCCTGTAGGTGGTGAGGGGGGGGGGGGAGAAATTTGCACTGAACCTGTCAGCCAAGATGTTGGCAATGTCAGAAGGGTCAGTGTATTTTGTTCCATTTTGTACCAGCTCAGAACAGACCTGCTCAATTACTTTATCCCACTCTAGTTATTTGCTCCCAATATATTGGCTCCTTTGCCAGTTTTCTCCAGTAAATTCTATCTTCCTCTTGCCTATTTTCTGTTTCCCTACTGGCAAAATCTCCTTTCTCCATTCTCGTGTTGACTTAGTTCATAGGAAACTTTCTCCTACTTTATAAATACAACATTCTGCATATTTTTTTACTATTCTCCTTAAGGATCTGCATCCAAAATCCTCCTTCTCTTTCTTTCTTTAACTCACACCCCCCTTCATCATCATCCTTTTCCATTTTGAATTATAACCATCTGCTTGTGTTAAGTATATGAGCCTTAACTCTGAAGCTCTAAAATATCCATTCAAATCAAGTAGTCCTAAACCACTTTGTTCTACTGGAAGCATCAACTAATCCCACTTAAGTCTTGCCCTCTTCCCTTCCAAATAAATTCCTTTAACTCTTTATTAATTACTATCCACAACTTTTCCTGCCTGGCCTGTATATAATAAGGGGACTAAAAGCATTTTCAGTACTTGTATCTTGCTATTCATATCCATAGATAAGAGCTTCCAGTTTCTCAGTTTTTGTTTAATCCCTTCTCACATATCCTTAGCTGCTATAACAAAAGCCTTTTTAATCTATACTCCTAAACACTTCTTATTGTGTCCCCATAGATATGGGTATTGTTGAACTAATTAGTATGCAAGTATATAATTTACAGCTATAGTCCTTGTTTTAGTTTCATTAATTTTGTATCCCCCAAAGACTTGAAGCTGTCTCAAAATGTTCCACAACACTGAGATGTCCTTTTCTGGATTTATCAGGTACAAAATAATAGCATCTGCAAATAAAACTGTTTCTTGAATACCATGTCAATTACATCATTGCATTGCTGAGTTTCTTATTTTATTTGCCTATGGCTCTAAATATAAGCAAATAACAAAGGGGAAAGAGGCACCCCTGCTTCATTCCTATCAAACAGGAATCCACCCACTTTAATTATTGCCGTTGATCCTTCATATATCCTCCTAATTAACCTTAATATAGTATCAGGGTATGCCCTTCTCATAAGCTCCCAGCTTACTCTGTTGAATGCTTTCTCTGCATCAAGACCCACAGACAACAGTAATTTCTTACATTCTGCTTCCCTCTGAATCACTATTGTTCTATTAATGTTGTCAAATGTTTAACCCCCCTACACAAAACCACACTGATCTATATCAATCAATTTTGTCAACACATTTGCCATTCTTCTAGCTAGTATAGACACAAACACTTTATAATCTTGCATTAAAATTGAAATGAGTCTATATGAAACTGGGTCTGATGGGTTTTTATCATCTTTAGGTATTACAGCCACCACAGCTTTCTTCCAAGATGATGATGCTGCCCCTCCTATAAAAATACTATTAAAATCTTCTAGATCTTTATCACTTTATTCCCTCCTAACTTCCAAATTTCCACAGGAATACCATCTGTTCCTGGAGACTTTCCTGCAGACTGGTTATGCACCACCACTTTTATTCTGTTCCTGGAGACTTTCTGCAGATTGGTTATACATCACCATTTTTATCTCATCTCCTCCTATCTTAACTGTCAACTGTTGAGCCTCATCTACTTGGCATACTTAAGTCTTCCATAAATATTCCCATTTGTGCTCTTTCTTGAGTTCCACATTTTTGCTTTATACAAATGTTCATAAAATGTCTGGAATATCTCTAAGGGATCTCTGGTTATTTTTATTGTTAAAGGCTCCCTAAGTTTGGTGACAACCTTTTTTACTTTTTATTTCCCCAAGACATTGCGCTAAAAATTTCTGTGCTTTTAAGTTATCAAAAAAAGTTACTTAACAGCAATCTTACTAAACTCATGCATACTATCCAGATACTCCCTTATTTTCTCCTTAGCAGTTGTGCCTCTTCTTGTTCTGTCAGATTCCCTTTATTCTGCAATACTTTAACCTTTGTCAGCCCTTCTAAGCAATTCCTATTAATTCTTAACCATATTGCTTTCTTTTTTTATTCCTACCCTGTTTAAATACTCTATTTTCATTTTATCCCACTGACTAGCTATAACTTTTGAAGAAATGCCTTATCTTCCCTAATGGTTCTCTAATAATTTCCACTATCTATTCCTTAAATACCTCTTTTTTAACAGGTAAGTGATGAGGTGCCTGTGTCTCATTTTTACTTCATTACCCTGACATTTTTATCCTAGTTGTTACTGGCACATGATCTGAAATAGTTATTGGATGTGTGATGAAACTTTCAATTAAATGCACATGTTCCTGTGAATTGTACCTTGGAGAATAATATGTAAATTCTGTCCAAGTTCCTACTACAGAATCCACATCTTCCATACCGAATATTTTTATAATTTTCTCCAGAAATCTGCCTTCTTTTGTTATATTTTCCCTTCTAGCCCCCCCATACAGCCACACTAAAAATTCCAGTCATTTCAGTCTGCAGTTCGTGTAGAACGCAGCCTGGGATGTTGTCAGGTCCCATGGATGCTGTGTTCTTGGCTTTGGAGAGTGTGGTTTTTACCTGTGCAGCCATGATTACAGGAACTTTGCATTCTTCCGGTATAGAGATGGGGCCTTTAGGGGGTGAGGGGGGGGGGGGGTAAAGTTAGCACTGAACCTATCTGCCAGGATGTTGGCAATATCAGTTGGTTCTGTATATTTAGTGCAATTCTGCTATAACTCAGAGCAGATCTGACTGTTGTCACTGACATTCTTGACATAGCTATAGAATGCTTTGTGGTTGTCTTTAGAATCAGTGGTGATTTTGTTTTCGTAACTAGCTTTGCAGGATTTTATGAGGGATCTCAGCTTCTTACTGAGGCTGACCAGGGAGTTCCTCCAATCATGGGATTTTACTCTTTTTTGCAACAGTTTCTTTCTTCTGTTGTAGAGTTTGTTTATGGCAGGAGACCACCAGATTGGCTTCCTTTTTTTTGGAGGATAGCATCTTGGCTCTGTTAGGGATAGTATGATCCATGCACTCGTGTAAGTGCTTATAAAGTGCATTTGTGCAGGATTCAGCAGTCGTACCTCTATTGTCCATCTGCATGGGTGTCGTGAAGTTTACCACTTCTGTCTTAGGAAGCGTGAAGTTGGCTTTGGAGAAATTTTTTATGGTGGTTTCCCTAATGGGGGGTGATAGCAGGATGTGGATGCCTAGGTGATTAGCTTGTGGTCGGATCTGACCAACGAGGAATTAACCTCTGGTGTGGAACACCGGTCTCCCATGTTGGTAAAGATTAGGTCTAGGATATTGCTGCCCCTGTCGGGGGTGTGGATAATTTAATCAAAGGCATTGGAATTTATGAATTCCAGAAAACATTGAGCAAAAGAGATGGTACATGAGTAGTGTTCCCAGTTAATGGTGGCGTAGTTGAAATCGCCCATTATTAGGGTGTTGGGTTGTACCCTAATATTTTCCAGTGTATCAAGAAATGAGGAGTGGGAATCCTGGGGCATGGTGGGAGATCTGTAGCAAGTTACAATTTGGATTGCGGTCTTGCCCAGAGTTAATTGCACTTGGATAATCTCAGATGCATTATGCTGAGCAACTAGCCTGGAGGTGTGGATATCCTTAATGAATATGGACACACCTCCACCTTTAGTGCTTCGGTCCAGGTTAGGTGGCCTAAAGGTGTGGTATGAATTATAGCCTGGTAATGCAGGGGTGCTCTCTGGAGCCTTGAACCAGGTCTCTGTCACTGCACAGATGTCGATGTTCTCCATTTTAAGGAGTGCCTCGAGTGAATGCATTTTGAAGTTTAGACTTCTAGCATTGAGGTCCTCTCTTCCTTTGACCCTGATAGTCTGCTGAATATCCATTCATAATTCCTTTCTTTATGAAATGTGCATGCTCATTTCTCTTCAAATGAGTCTACTACAGCACTGCTATTTGCACTCTGCATTTCACAATATAATTCAATGCTCTCTACTTTTTGTCTATACCTGTAAGACCATTTATGTTCCAGGATGATATGGATAGAGTAGCTATTGTGAGAAAAAGCTATTTTCCCACTTATTATACGTGACCTTTTTTTGACTGTGTATTTCCAACTTTAGCATTACATGCACACCTTAATGTCTGGCAAGCTGATCTTTTATACAATTGTTTCTTTTCATCTTTATGCGAAACTATGTCACACTCTTCAAGACTTTTTATTTTAATGATAACCCTCAAACATAAAGCTACATTTTAACAACATTCCATCCCCTATTAACTGCCCCAAATTGACAGCTGAACCCACAGGTATTACTAAACCTGAAATTAAGTTTACCCATACTAAAGTACATGCTACAGCCTGTGTTCCCACTAACACTGGTTGCTGTCTGTTCTTTTCATATCTCTATTCCCCTCCCAGATGTGAAAAAAAACCTAGCTAGTATACGTAAAGAAAACATTAACTTTTAGCCCTAAGAAAAAGTGCACTTGCTATCCTTGAACAAAGCTAAACTATACACTACTCTATTAAATGCATTAAAAGTATTAAGACTATTAGACAGGCTACTATCTCTTACTCACTTCCCATAATTTCAAACATTATTTTCCACTGAATTGCACGCCATTGTATCTTTACATTTTGCATCTCCCTCTGCAAAGAATGCTCAAAACTCTCAAAATGAATTGCTTGCCATTGCAAACAGCTTATCTCCATGTAAAAGTATATAGCAATTAATCTTTTGTCAATTTCACTCAGAACAGAATGTACAAATGCCTTCAGCTGAAGATTTCTTGACTCCTACTGAACATTTGCTAATGGAACAAACAAGCTAATGTCTTTGTAAGTGAATGAAACTGTGTATTTTCCATTACTTTCATAATTTTGTCTCATTTCTTAAGCCTATTTGTTTAGAAAAAGCACTTGTTTATATATTAAGCTAACAATATTAACCTAGACATTCACCCATGTAAAAAGAGAAAATATCTTAAATCTACTTATAATATAATCAGTGCACTTTTATGCCCCATCTAGCAGCCCAAGATCACAACAGCATATTCACAGTAGACTTGCCTTTGTCAAACTTTTCTACTCACTATACTGTAAAGCATATATTTCTTACAGCTAAAAATGTATTATGTACTTTAATATCTTTAACGCATGCATCAATCACAGAAATGACTCTTCGCCACATTTAAAATGCCCCTGACTACACACTACACACAACTACTTTACTACATATAACATGCACTTTATACCATGAAGTGTTTCATACAAATACTAATGAAAACAAAAAAAATGTTTTACTTATAGTTATTTTTTTCTCTCTTTTAGCATCCTTCTAAACATTAATGATGTAAAGTAAGGTATATGCTTTACAATCCACCCACAAGTTAACACAAGTCAACAAACGTCCAGTCATTCTCAGCTACATTTTCTTGTAAAGCCATATTTTGCAAATGTGATTGATGCTTTATAGTCTCCCATTTATTCGCTAATTTCACTGTTGCTGGTCTTCGTCCTGTTCATCTCCACCTTCCAACACCACACTCTGGTTCAAGTCTTCTCACTTTTGGTAGATGTTGAGAAAAATGCAGTGGCAGGATCAGCTTAATGTAACTTATATAAATCACATCTAACAGAGGTTTATACCCTATCAGCCTTCTTTGGTGCTGAGGACTGAGAATCAGGAAAATGAGGTATGGCCTTCAGCTCATTTTTAAAAGTACAGTGAAGTGCAGGGACAATTCACTTTGCATCTGGAAGTCTCAGTTTTCTCTGCAGATGAGGAATAGCCTACACGACTGCTCAGAAATTCTCCCATGAAATGGAACATTTCTATAAAGAAAATCATTTATGAAGCAAAGCCAGCAGCATGGTGTACAGGGCAAAGCTGTAACTGCAGTCCTGGTGACCCCTGTACAACTAGAAGGATGAGCACTTATATTTATTGCATTTGTTTACCGGGAAAGTCCACTGGACCTAGGTGAGCCCATTTTCAGTGGAGGCCCGGGGAGAAATGCTCCACATAAAAGTCAACATTACAGAAATACAAATATCAAAAATACAAATAACAAAAATGTAGCACTATTTACAGTTTTTTAGCAATTCCATTGCAGTTTTATGGTAGTCCATCGATGAAATTAACATGTACTTTTGGTCATATAGATGCCATGGCATAGACATTACTGGGTGGGAGGCAGAAAAAACTGTAACATCACATACAATTATTTACATGCATTTAAATCTGTGTAGGCAGTGTAGTAAGAGTCACAGGTATGGCTGCAGACCTACTATGAGTGCATACCTGTAGCCCCAGAGAGTGGGAGTAATGAGAAGAGAAGAATTATTATTTTTCGCATGGGCATAGCCAGCAGGTAGAGAGGTATTGTCTGAGGGATTTTTTTAAGAGAGCAGGGTATGAGATGGAGGTTACTGAGGTTGGGAGGCTATTCCAAAGTTTGGCGGTAGTGAAGGAGTAAAGCATTTGGCCAGCTGGAAGTTGAGGTTTATTAACTTTAAGTAGAATTTTGTTTTCAGATCTAAGGTGTCTGTCTGGATGGTACAGAGTTAATATACAGGAGAGAGCTGGACAAGCTGTTGGTTTATATATTATTTTATGTGCAGTAATTAAGTGGAGGTAGTTGAGATAGAGTGGAAGTTCAAGCCAGTTTAGTTGTTGCAGTAAGGAACAGTGATGTGATGAGGGTTTAGCATTTGTTGCAAATCTAGCAATTTTATTGTAGCATATATCAAGTTTGTTTTTAGTGAAGAGTGTACATTAGTGAGAATGGCAGCACAGGAGGAATGGAAGTAGGAAGGCAGAGGCTAGTGTTCTTTTGGCATTGCTATTTAGGTAATAGCTATGTCTGTAGAGGGTACCTAGTTTCTGGTGTATCTTTTTGATGTTACTGAGTATGTGGGGTTCAAAAGTTAGGGTTTCGATAGTGACTCCTAACAGTTTAGTACTGGGGACAACTTCTATGGAGGTATTATTTTGGGAGAGGATAGAGAATTCAGCCCTGTTCAGGGGTGTTGTTTTTTTTTGGGAGTGAACAGAATCAGCTTGGTCTTGTTTGGGTTGAGAGCGAGGTGATTATTTGACATCCATTTTTCGGTGGATGTGAAGGCATTTTGGGTTAGTAGTTGAAGCTCAGAAGGGGTTTTTGCAGTGCAGATAATTGTTGAGTCATCTGCATATTGTATTACGTCATCCTGTATTAGTGACTCATAGAAATTGTTGATGAATAAGTTGAATAGCAGGGGGCCCAATATTGAGCCTTGGGGGACACCTGTGGAGATTTTTAAGAAGGTGGAAGAGGATTGCTGCCATATGATTGATTGGTATCTGTCAGAAAGGTAGCTAGAGAACCAATTTAGGGTTGGGGGTGAGACACCTAGGTTATTAAGTTTAGAGAGTAAAATGGGGTGAGAAATTGTATCAAATGCCTTTGAAAGGTCGAGGAAGAGTGAAGAGACAATCAGATCTGAATTGCGTGCTCGATTTACTGTATCCAAAAAGGAGATAAGGGCTGTATTTGTGCTATGGCCTAGTCTAAAGTCATGTTGGGTAGGGGTGAGTAGTTGGGTGTTGATTAAGAGGTTGATTAGTTGGGTGTGGACACATTTTTCAAGTATTTTAGAGATGGGGGAGAGAATGGCTATTGGCCGGAAGTTTGAGATGTCAGAATTTTTGCCACCTTTGTGCAGGGGCAGAATGTAAGCTTTTTTCCAGATATTGGGTATGTAAGACTCTTGGATTGATCTACTGATTAGTATACTAATGGGGTACGCTATGGAATCAGCAGTTATTTTTAGGAATTCAGCAGG
Source organism: Protopterus annectens (assembly GCF_019279795.1). Lineage (NCBI taxonomy): Eukaryota > Metazoa > Chordata > Ceratodontiformes > Protopteridae > Protopterus > Protopterus annectens. The sequence continues at coordinate 885,776,694 of NC_056733.1, read as the reverse complement.
TAGGTTGTCAGGAGCACAGGAGCAGGGTTTGAGCTTATGAAGCAGCTTCTTTATGGTGCTTGTGGGTATGGGATGAAAGAAAAAGATGGTGGTGGGGATGGTTTAGAATAAGTAGTATATTGGTCTGGTGAGTTTAGGTTTGACGAGGGGAAAGTAGTGGTCAGCTTCGCAATGATGTCAATAAAATATGTGTTGAAGCAAGAGGCTATATCTGAGGGGGTTTTATCAGGGTATGGGCAGGGATTGGAGTTAGACCCTGGGTGAATAAGGGAATTTATTGTTCCCCGGAATTTTTGAGGGATTAGTCTATGCTGGTTTTGTAGCTTATGGTAACAGTCTTTTTTATCTTTAATAACCTGTCTTTTGGCTTGATTACGTAGTTTGTATTGTACCAGGTCAGCTGGGTTTTTGTGTTTTTTGCCATGTTCTCCAAGCTTTATCTCTAGAGGACATGATTTGCTTTGTGGGTTTTGTGAGCCAAGTTGTGTGGTTAGTCTTGACTCTCTTTATTCTGGGTGGTGCTACCTCATCTAAGATTTTGAGAAATGCTGAATAATTCAACCGCTTCATGTAGGGGAATGTTATGTAATGGAGTCCAGTTAGTATGATACAATATTTCATTTAGAGGTTCTGGAAAGAAATTGGACAGGTCTCTAATTAGTTTTAAGTGATGATTAGCGGTCGTTGTAGTAGTTTTGCAGATGGCGAAGGCTGGTAGGTGATCACTGATAGTGTTTGGTAAAGTTCCAAAAGTGGAGATTTTATTTGGGTCAGACACAAGGATCCAATCTAAGGTTGAGCCTTGTTTCATTTGATTGTTGGACCTGGTTATATCAGAAATCAGTTGGGTGTAGTTGTATAGGTTGATAGTTGTTTGGAGGTTTTGACTGGTTATATTTGACCAATTTATATTTACATCCCCTAGTATGATAGTTTCATTTTGAATATGTTTGGATGACCAGGCTAGAATCTCTTCTAGAATGGGAATGTTATCACCTGGAAGAATGTATAAATCTATGATGCATAGGGTTTTGTGGTTATTTAGTTTTAATATTGTAACTAAGAGTTCAGGCAGGGGAGAAATGTGGACTGGGTTTTGAGTAGGGAACTATGGTATAGCTACTTGGGTATATTAAGGCAACGCCCCCGCCCTTTTTGTGTGGACTGTCGTTTCTAAGGCATGAATAGTTGGGGGGGTAGGAATTCTGTATTATTTATGCATGGCTTCAGCCATGCCTCTATCATAGCTATGAAATCAGGTCTGTTTATGTGTAACCATGCATGGAAGTGGGGAATTTTGTTTCTAATGCTTTGTATATTAATGGTAGTAAAGTTTAGTGATTTGGTGGGATTTGTCTGGTTTTGCATTTTGGAAAGAGGCCCTGGGTTTGGGTGTATATCCCCACATTTTATTAAGTTAGAAAGGGTGTTTGGGGAGTTCAAAATGGCCACTGTTCTGTGAGCACTGCTATCACCTAGGTCTCTGATATACCCTGGATTAAAACAAACCCAGAAGGCAACGCAGAATTAATAATACAGAAATAACTGTAGATATTTACTGCTAATATCATCCAGCAAACAAAAGAGGAAGAAAAAGTGACAGATTCAGCTCAGAAACAGCAGGATTAATTAAGATTTCTGAATAACAGCTTAAGCCATGTGTTACTAAGGCCCTGCATCTGACTGCAAGATTGGTAAAACACTATAGAGCAAGATGTCAAAAGAGGAAAATAATATGGAAACAACAACAACTAAGTCCAAATTCTCAGTACTAGCCTCACCTGAGAAAGACACAACTTCAAAAAGACAAAAGACAACTAAACAAACTGACAACTCTAAAACTACAAATAAATCCAAGACAGACCAGCCAGCTAATCTGGAAGACATAAAATATGCCTTATTACCTATCCAGCAAGCAATAAAGGACTTATCATTACAATTTCAAACCTTTGGTGACTCATTCAGAAAAAATAATATCCAGAATGGAAAAATCTGAGTCCAAAATAATAGAAAATGAAATAAAAATAGACTCTGTTTCTCAAAGAACTGATGCCCATGACAAAGAAATACAAAACTTGCAAGCAAAAATAAGAGACCTAGAAGCAAGTTCTCGAATGAACTATATCATCATCAGTGGAATACCTGAAACTGTACTTCTTAACAATCTAATACCAACAATCAAGCAAATAATAAATTCCCTGCTAGAGGAACCTGAGGAAATACAGCAAATAACAATAGAGAGAGCCCACAGAGCCCTGAGGGAAATGCAAACACCACTGAAACCAAGACCTGTCTATATTAAAATATTAAACTACCAAGATGTAAATAAAATCATACTGGCAGCAAAGAAAAAAGGCACACTCACTTGGAATAATAATAAAATCTCCTTTGCTCAAGACCTTCCAATACAAATAAGACAAGCAAGGCAACTACTATCTCCATACTGCAGGTTCATAATAGAAAAAAAATCAAATTCCAGATGAAATATCCAAATCAGTTAATCTTCTACATCAAAGAGATTAAATACATGGTCACTAACCCCAAAGAGGCAAAAGAGACATTCCTGGCCGTTTTCAAGCAAATTCCACCTTCAGAAGTGAAATAAATCCACAAAAAATGATAAAGGACCCTTGGGTGAAAAAACGACCCTATTCACCAGCACTCTAGCTTCCTCCTTGCTGTCTAGGCCCTTAAATCCACGATGTGAGCCATGAGGAACACAGGAAAAGGAAGTACAGCCTAGGTAGGAACCAAAAATCAACTGCCGTTTCCGATGCGCGAATATAGGAAGGAACCTCCTCCTGGGACACTGATCTGCAAAATCAGTCCCCCTAAGATTTTGAGGGTTCCATTAAGAACAGTCAGACAAAATGGATTTCAGCAAGCTCCAAAATATTTTACTGCCTGAAAAATGAAAATTGATCTGCACCAGCTAAAAGAAGAAAGCTGCACCATAGATGTCAACCAACCTGCAAGCAAAACCTTGAAGAAATAAGGTACTGTTGAACTGAACAATTCACTAAAACAGTACACCCAGTACTGTGTAGGTGAATGAAAATCCAGCCTTAAATAATAGGCAAGAAATAAACTGTCAGAAACAGGCTAGCTCATAGATTGTTTGTGTCTTTCGGCTTTTCCCGGTTAGGGGTCGCCACAGCGGAACTCCAGTCCGCTAATGACTGGCAGTTGATTTTTCGTACCGGCTTGCCAGGCCTGACGCACAACTTTCAACGAAGGTACGCCCATTCACGCATGTCTCCACGCAGAAGCTGCTCTAGCTGAGAATCGAACCGGACAGCGTCTTACTGTGAGGCAACAACGCTACCGCAGCACCACCACTGCAGGCTAGCTCATAGATTAATATTAGAAAAAAATGGAAAAAAAATGTTAAATGTTTTATGTAAATACTAGAAATGTGTTAAAAGATCCTGGCGAGAAGTAATCTCAGGAAAATAGTAAAATAACCTAACAATCGTAAATATAGCCTTAATATGTTAACTATAGCAGAAGGACTGTTTGGCTAAGCTGGTTTTTTTTTTTTTTCTGTCTCTCTATACTTCCTACCTCTGATGAATAGGTGCCAAGTATATATTTTATAACCCACGCCGATTGATATGGAAAAACATTACAGGCACCAAAGAAGGCCGAAATCTGAATAAATAAAGGGGAGGAATAAGAAGTCAAATGAATGAAAAATGTAAAAATGACAATATTGATTGTTTAACAACATTACTATGGTACATATATTGCTATAATTTACTGAGGAATGTATATTAATATGCTCTTTTAAAAATACTATTAGAAAGAATTAGTCACAAGACAAAAACAATACATGCTGTACCTTAAATGCAATACCATAATTGTATAAATAATATGTTGGAAGAGGCTAGGGATATTAAGTAGCAGTGTTTGTTGAGGGAACTAGTTTGTTCAGCTTTGTCCACATTGTTTATAGTAACACAGGGGGGATACTATGGGTTAAATCTATATCTAAAAAGAAAACACATTCCAAGATTAGACATAAAGGTAAACCATATAATGAACCTTCATCCTCCCCCCCCTGATTATTCCTGGTCCAGGGATATAGTGGTTAGGAACAGAGTAGGGACGGGGATAAATAGATGCTTTCCTAAACCATCACACAGTAACACATACAAAGATAACAAAACAAAACTAATATACATGGCATATCTAAGGAATACACCTAATAAATAAATGTGGGAAATAGAATCATGGAATGTTAAAGGGCTCCAAAACAAGAAGAAAAGAAAACTATTTTTACACCTTACATTAAAAACCACAGCCAACCTCATACTAATACAAGAAACACACTTGACTGCAGAGCAATGGGCAGAAATTAGCAGAAAGAAATGGATAAGTCAAATTATAGCTTCAGAGGGGAAAACAAACAGTGCTGGGGCTGTCATAATAATTAAAAAACAATTTAAGGAAAAATACTTAAAACCAAAGCTGACATGTTACGTAACATTTAGTAGTTCTACAATACCAAAACCTATAATGGTACTTAATGTTTACGCACCCTGTAATAACCAACAACACTTTTTTATGTCATTATACCCAACCTTAAACCAATTTAAAGATCACTACCTAGTGATTGGAGGTGACTGGAACACATATCAAAACCCAGAAAAGGATAAATCTAATCTGACCAAATCACATAATAAACAAGCCACATTAGCCCTTAATGAACTCAAACAAGATTTCAAACTATATGACCCTTTTAAATATGGGAACAGTGCAGATAAAACAGGGAAATTCACATTATATTCGCAATGCCACAAAATGTGGTCAAGGATAGACTTCTTCTTAATCTCTGACATATTCATTAAGATGGACCCAACCATAACTATACATACCAGGTTCTTTTCAGATCACTCCAAAATCACACTGAACATTAACTGGAACAAAAATATATATTTAGAGAATAGGGGTCATAATAGGTCATTAAACCCTAATTTACTTTCCAAAATGAATGTAATAAAAGAAACAGAAGCAATACCAAAAATAGCTCTTACAAATATCACTAACTCCCAAGTACCAACTGACATAGAATGGGCTGCAACCAAAGCACAAATTAGAGGATTGTTTATCAAAAAAGCAGCATACTATAAAAAATACAAATGAAAGAGGAGCATACACTGAAAGTGAAACTAGAGCATCTTGAAAAAGAACTAATAAATAACCCTAAGAACCAAACAGAAGCAGAACTTTTAAAACTGCAAAGGGATCTATATATGTTAGAAACCAGGAACCTATCTTTTTATGAAGCCAGAATGTTAGCCACATACGCAGAAGAAGCTCAAATACCATCTAGAGCTCTAGCCAGAATTATCTCCCAACACAAAAATGTCTCCAATATATCAGAAATAAACTACAGAGACAAAAACTACACAAAAAATTAAGACATTATTAAAACATTTGAACAAATATACTCTCAAATATATGGAGCACAAATACTACAAACCTCAAAGGAAGATAGAACTCTTTTCCTTCAAAAACTGAAATTCCCTAAACTCAATTTAGACCAACAAAAAAACTAACTGAACCGATATCCATCAGTGAAATTATTACAACAATCAAACACTTAAAAGTGCATAAGGCTCCGGGTCTAGATGGACTTGCATCAGAATTTTACAAAGCATTTTCCCCCTTGATAGCCAAACTACTATACTATACACTGAATTACATAATAAACTATAAAATAAATGATATCCACTTTAATGCCTCTAAAACATCTTTATATTAAAAGAACACACAGACCCCAAAAACCCCGACAGCTACAGACCCATCTCCCTCTTAAATATAGATACTAAAATATTTACCTCTGTACTTACAAACAGAATGAAAAATCTGATAGAGAAAAATCATTTCCCCACAACAAACCGGTTTTACACCACATAGACAGACTAGTGACAATACATTAACATTAGAAGCACTAATATCCTACACTAACCGATACAATATCAACATCTACACAATGGTAGTGGATGCCCACAAGGCATTTGATAGGGTTAATCTAGAATTCTTACTCCAAACACTACCCTACTTTAATATACCCAATAACTTCATTCAGATCATCCAAACTCTCTGTAGCAACCCATACACATCTCTATATATAAACAAAACTTGGTCAAATAGGATCCTAATAAAAAATGGAACAAGACAAGGATGCCCATTATCACCCTTCCTGTTTAACCTATACCTAGAACCACTCTTTCTATACATTAAACAAAACACATACCACAATCCTCCATCAACACACAACTTCAAAATATACCTCACTGCATTTGCGGATGATCTGAACATATATTGCACTACACCAAATTCAGATATAAACAAAATAATAGCTGCAATTGAACATTTCTCGATTATGTCTAACTACAAACTAAACCTCAATAAAACTAATATTTTCCCCCTAAAAACACCCAAACTCATCTCACTAATACCATTGTTAAACACAATAAAAATAAAAGAAGAAACTAAATACCTGGGAATCACCTTTTTCCAGAATAACAAAGACTTCTACCAACACAATGTAAACCTTAAATGGCAAAATATAATGCAAGACTGTAAAAGATGCAACAACCTAAAACTACCATTCTTGGCCAAAGTATCAATAATCAAAATGAACATTTTACCTAGACTAATGTATATATTCATGACAACACAGACAACAATACATAATAAATTCTTCAAACAAATTCATACCTTCCTAGCAAAATTTATATGGGAACCCAAAAAAACAGAATCTCCTATCCAAAATTAACACTCCCCAAAAGCAAAGGAGGACTAAATCTACCAGATTTTAAAATGTATTACTCGATCATTAACTCTAACAGAATATTAAGAATAGCTGAACATAACCTGTCAATGGAAAACTGGTCTCCTCTTTAGGTGACACTCTATTATAGATACATTAAATCTCTAGGTTTCAATCCCAAAGCACTTCCAGTCCTGAAGCAGAAAGAAATACAAACTTATAACATTATAGAGCCTTAAAACATTCTATCAACTTAGCACAAAAACTCTTTCAATTCTACCTTAGACAAGACATGACAATACTGCAACCCCTTCATAAAAACCCAAATTTAAAAATAAACAATAAGATGCTGGACTTAGTCCCTTTTCCCAGACTGAAAGATAAAACAATCCAAGATATTTATCCCTACCTTAACTGTTCAATACAAGAAATGAGGACCAACTTAAACCTCCCTAAATCACACATAAAAATCCCTGTGTTCCAGTTACCTCCAAAATGTTACTATGACCAAAAGTGACATAGAAACTTGTAACAGGTTTTGGAAAACTATTATCACAACAAAGAAAGCTATTATAAATTCATATAAAATGATAAATGAAATCAAATACCAGAAAGACCTCCTCTTCTCTAACTACTGGAGAAAAAATTAAACCAGCCATAGATGATCAGCAAATAAGCCAGGCAATCAATCTATGACTGAAGATTATACCCCTCAAAAAGTTAGCATACACTCAGATCATGATCAATAATAATGCTTATTTTACACCTGCAATCCTACACAAATTTAACACATCAAAATCACCTTTCTGCCCACACTGTAAGGACCAGATAGCTGACTTAATCCATGTATTTTGGAGCTGTAAATGTGTCTATAAACTCTGGAACTCTCTCAAGGTACAATTACAAAAAACGGGTTATCAAACATCACCATTAACTTGGGAATTCACTCTATTACACATTCTCCCACCCAACATACCAAGAAAACAAGCAAATACACTTTTAACAATTTTCCTACTAATGAAACTGTATATAGCTTTTAAATGGCTAGATACAATAAATATCTCTTGGGAGGGTTTTAAACAAGTAGCTATACAACACCTTTTAGCTCATAAAATAGTAATAGATAAAAGAAACAAAAACATGAAATCCAGAGAAATTTGGGAACAAGCCTTTAATATCATATTAGCATAATTCATCACACAGCAACTTAGAAATACACTATAATGGAACCAAAGAACACATACAAGTTCAGACATTAAATAATAACTTGGATATTATGAATGTATATACTGTCTATATAACTGTGGAACTAACAGTGAAAGCATCTATGTACATAGTGTAAATAGATATGTTGTACGACCTATATCCTGTGGCATTTGACATCAATGTATAATATATATATATATATATATATATATATATATATATATATATATATGGTCATGTTGTAAAATAGTTTTTATTTGTGACATTTATTAATGTAAAAATAAAAATTATTGAAAAAAAAAGAAAGGGTGTTTTGAGTGGAGTGGTGTGGCTGTCTTTTGGTTTTCTGGCAGTAATAATGTTTGGGATAGTTATGGTAGACTTTATGTTGTTGGAAGATTTTTACTTTGGCTAGTAGAAATGTGTCTGTAGAAAATATGGTTGAACCTACTGAGGAATAACTAGGAAGAGTTTGTGTGCAGGTCAAAGTTGAGTGTGTAACAGTTATGTGATTTGTGTCATGCGCAGTGGAGGCTGGTGACTTCATATTAAAGGAGGGCTGCAGGAGACAGCTGAATGGGTGGAGCCAATGGGATGGGGTGTGACCAACTGGAAAGGGGTGGAGCTATGCTCAAAACCGCAACAACTGGAACTTTAATTAAATACACTGCCCTGGGTGCCAAACAGTCATTAAGAGAGTCCAATCAAGACAAAATGAAGTGTAGAAGAAAAAAATATTTCAATGCATTGGCTACATGACAACTTACTTAATATCCAGATGGAAACATGTTGTGAGGCATGAAAAAATAAATTACTTTTTAAACACATTATTGGAACACCAGTTAAAATCAAGTATAAAAAAACAAGCAGCATTCAACTAAAACCACTACTCCTTGCACTGCAGTTCTAATTATAATTTATATTCAGCTTTATAAAATTACCAAGTAACATGCTGAAAGTAACAATCTCTGTGATACCCCACTTGTAAAAATGTTTCTTATCCAAAAGACCTGCTGCCTGACACAACTATCTACTTGTTTCATGGGGATGACATGATCAAAGTAAAAAATGAACAGCAGACAAGAAACAAGCTCAAGATAAATTGATTAACGGATTCCTGCACACGTTATGGACCACACATGATAGATTGGCATTCTGTTTAGTTTACGGGAAAAGCCTGCAAAGATGACTGCAAGTCTCCAATAAAAGATGACTGCAAGTCTCCAACAAATGTAATGAGCTTCTGAAAATACTGTAATCCTGTCCTTTATTACAGATACTGTCATATGCATTTCAATACCCAAGGCTTATACATTATCTAGTTATGTAAATATTCTCTGCATGGCAACAACGAAAAGGCTTTCAATGCTGGTAATTCTTTAACAGTATGCTTATTAAAGCTTACTTGCATCTTACAATCTCCGACAAGCTTACCTGAGGGTCATTAAATCACTGCTACTTAAACAGAGCAACAGGGCACTGTGACAGCATGCATTTCCTGAATAATAAGAATTATAAATAAACAGTATAAAAATATGACAGAAAACCAGAACATTCTGCAAAATCAAGGACAGATGAAAAGCCACGGTCGTACTTGTGGTCTACCTTGGATGGGGGAATACTCTGCACACTTACACTGCATAACTGCTCCTTGCCTTCCTTGGACACATCCAGAGCCACTACAATGGGGAGTTGGGTGCAACAAGTATGTCACAATTTGAAATGTCTCTGGCTGACAGTGATGGCTCTGACACTCATACCTCTCAAATTCAGAGCAAGAAATCTGGACAAAGCCATACATAGAACTAGAAGTGGGACACAGACCAAAAAATAAGGACAATTTTTAAATATTGCTCTTATTAACTTAGATAATAGAACAGTAGTATGTCTTGCATTAGTATGAATTTTCTGAATGGTATGAAATCTGAAACTCAAATGTCTGCCATTATTTTCTAACTTCTGTCTTTAATGACTTGCCACTAATTTGCCAGAAAACCACACTTTTATGAAAAACATACCAAAAATGTGATGCAAAAATATAAAGTTGCCACACAATACAGCTGGGAACCTGTCAAAAAAGGGACAACCTTTTAATATTAACACTGTTAACTTGAGCAGCTAATAAAATAAGAGCCTCTACATGCATTTCTGAAATAAAAGTAATCTATAACTCTGATCATTACAGTTGTATATAATTGTAAACCCTCCACATTTTCTTCCAAAATTGCCATTTTGAGGAGGGATTATTAGGGGAGATCAACATTTTGAGCCAAAATTGGGGACAATTGAGAGGTTTGGATATTCCTAATTCTACAAAGCGATTTGCACGTACCTCTTAATGCAGGAAATCTGGACAAGGCCAAATATATTGGGGGAACATACAAACACTACTAAAAATTGCTCTTGTATAAACTTGACAGTTGATAGAATAACAGGTCTTGCATTAGCATGCATTTTCTGAAGGTTATGACATCTGAAACTCAATGTCTGTCATTTAGTGACTTCATTCCTAAATGATTTGCTAGAAAACCACAAATTTTATGAGGAACAAACCAAAAATAAGAAGCAAATATCTATTCATTCTGCAAAAATATGGACAACTGAGAGGTATAGTTCAACCGGGGCTTCTGAGTTTGCTACAGGGGCGGCTCGGGCTATCGGACTGCGGGACTGCAGCCCCCCCCAGGAAAAAGAAGAAAAAGTGTAGTTGACATTTTACATTTCATTTTGCCATAAAAAAAGTTCCATTTATTTTGCGTTTTCTAACAGTCCCAGAACTTGAACTGCGCATGCTTGTCGAGTTCCGGCTTTTTTTTATTTTTAACAACATAGCAGCATCTAGTATCTGACTGCTGTAAAAGGCAGTCCAGATTAAAGAAAAGGCATCAGTGTGATGCTCAGAAGTCTAAGCGGTTTAACCGCACCGTAAATTAGAAGGGGGTTCGGACTGCCACGTCCGCAGGCACAGACGTGACATGGATGGCTGGATTGCTACTGATTGGTTCTCGCTCTCTTCTCAAAAAACAGAGCGAGAAACAATCAGTAGCACTAGCAGAGTAGTACTGTACTTGTGTTGTTCAAGAGGCTGGGACAGTTGGATTCAGTGGCGTTGTCGTTGGTGGCAAAAGTTTATTTTTTTTGTCTTGGGTGGCTAAGAGCTTGCACAGACTGCAGTGAGAGAGAGCAGAGAGGAAGACAAGATACATAAATTAACTGAGGTAGGTGCTGGTCTGCTGGAATCGGCTCTGTACCCCCTTTTTTTTTTTTTGCTGCAACTGTCTTAAACTCTTTTACACTTGCTGCTGTAAACAAAAAATGGTAACCTGCAACAAAATGAAGCACACTTACCAATTCTGGAATGAAAAACAGCCACACAATGAAGTCCAAAGATAACTCACTTGATTATTATCAATCAAGTGAGTTATCTTCTCTTTCGGACTTCATGTGGCCGTTTTTCCATCCGGAATTGGTATCCGTGTACTTTGTTTTGTTTTAGGTAGAAAAAGCTATATTGACAAGCAATTGAAGTTTTGTTTTTTTTTGTGCATATAAGGGTTGTGAAATCAGCAGCTCTTGTCAACCTGGTCACAGAGCTGTCCTTCTGTGAGAAAAGGCAGATGTTTGTGCACATATTACATCTAAAGAGCATCTCTTTTTGTTGTATCTGCTTATCTCAATGTTTAATGTAGAGCATTTATAGTGTGCCGTAAGTCCAAGTCTGATGAGACCGAGCCATTTGCTGCAAGGCTACAGCTAACGGAGAACATATACCTCATGTGTCAGCTATGTGGGGTATAGTTGAATTATAACACTGCTTTATACTGTCAGGTGCAAGAACATTAAGCATAGGTGGTATACAAAACCAAACAGAGAGCTGTGTTTCAGATGGCTTGCATACTGAAGGTGAACTGTGTCTCAGCAGATCTAGGTCCCATACTTTATTTTTGCACAAAGGGCAGATAATGCTACTGCTGCTGGACACAGTGCTTGATTTTGCTTCCAGAACTACAGATCTGCAGCCTGCCCTAGCTCAATACTTTTCTTTTGCTACTAATTGTGGGTCTCACAATGCTTGTAGCCAGACCCAGGTGCCTGGTAAGACTGAGACTGAAAGTCAGGTATTATCCAACAGATAGGTCATCATGTGGGCACTATATCCTTTGATACTGATGACCACTGAATTTAATTATAGAAATCTCTGCTGTTCTTCTGCAGGCGTCTGCACAATCTGTATCGGCAGTTCTTATGTCTGATTTTTAAGAAATACGTTTTAGCTTGTTTCTTTTGTTGTACCACTTTTTTTCCATTTAATTAAATCTAACTAGCTGATCAACACTGAGCTCAGCAGTTTCCTCTATTAATGTACTGTCGTAAATGATTACTGAATGGCATATGAATGTTTAACTGTGCTGTCAGTTGCTCTTGTAAGGTTTTTTTTTCTCTAGTTTGGGTGTGTGTTAAATAGTATCATAAGAGGCTACTATGCTAATGCCCCTGGGGCCCTTACAAGCCTAGCCAAGTGTTTATCCCCAAAAAGAAACCTCAGTCAGTACTTGTCACCACTGTCAATGAGGGATACTGGTGGCAGTTGGAAAGCAAAATGTAAATGACTGTTAACTTAAGTGACATAAGATAAATCATTAAAGACTGAAGTTAGAAAGTAATGACAGACATTAGAGTTTCAGACTTCATATACCCTTCAGAAAATTCATGCTAATGCAAAACCTAGTAAAAAACCAACAACCAAAAAGGACCAGAAAAGTACATAGCCGGCAGCAGCTGGAATAAGACACCAACAATAGCGTAACCCAATTTTATTTTCCGCTTTCGTCCGTAGACTTCATCAGAATGCAGAAAAACATACAAAATGAAGCTTTAAATACAACAACCCTGATTAACCATTAATGCTAATTGATCAATTAAACAATTAATGACTTATACATTCAAAAATGTATATAAATAATTATTTAAAAAATGTTTTCAAAAAAATATATATAAAAAAACACTTTTAAAATATTATATCATGTAATATGTAAGCAAACAAAATCATTACTTTTGTCCACTTTCAATTTTTGATGCTTCAAAAAACATTTTACATTAATGGATTCGTTGAGTCCGGGAGGGTGATCTGATTTTAATTTAATTTGCCACTGGGTTTCCCTCTGCAACAAAAAGTTCTTGAAATCCCCCTCCCTCATATCCCTATGACACACTTCTAAAATGGAAAATAAAAATTTATTAAAATTCTTACACATTATACTGTGTTTGAAAAGAGCATTTTTATCATCTTTCATTTTAATACAATATAAATGGATTATTAGGGGAGAGCAACATTTTGAGCCAAAATTGAGGACAATTGAGAGGTTTGGATATTCCTAATTCTACAAAGCGATTTGCACGTACCTCTCAACCTCTTAATGCAGGAAATCTGAACAAGGCCAAATATATTGGGGGAACATACAAACACTACTAAAAATTGCTCTTGTATAAACTTGACAGTTGATAGAATAACAGGTCTTGCATTAGCATGCATTTTCTGAAGGTTATGACATCTGAAACTCAATGTCTGTCATTTAGTGACTTCATTCCAAAATGATTTGCTAGAAAACCACAAATTTTATGAGGAACAAACCAAAAATAAGAAGCAAATATCTATTCATTCTGCAAAAATATGGACAACTGAGAGGTATAGTTCAACCGGGGCTTCTGAGTTTGCTACAGGGGCGGCTCGGGCTCATGGACTGCAGCACCCCCCCCCCCAGGAAAAAGAAGAAAAAGTGTAGTTGACATTTTACATTTCATTTTGCCATAAAAAAAGTTCCATTTATTTTATGCTTAACAGTCCCAGAACTTGAACTGCGCATGCTTGTCGAGTTCCGGCTTTTTTTTATTTTTAACAACATAGCAACATCTAGTATCTGACTGCTGTAAAAGGCAGTCCAGATTAAAGAAAAAGCATCAGTGTGATGCTCAGAAGCGGTTTAACCGCACCGTAAATTAGAAGGGGTTCGACTGCACGTCCGCAGGCACAGACGTGACATGGATGGCTGGATTGTTACTGATTGGTTCTCGCTTCTCAAAAACAGAGCGAGAAACAATCAGTAGCACTAGCAGAGTAGTACTGTACTTGTTGTTCAAGAGGCTGGGACAGTTGGATTCAGTGGCGTTGTCGTTGGTGGCAAAAGTTTATTTTTCTTGGGTGGCTAAGAGCTTGCACAGACTGCAGTGAGAGAGAGCAGAGGAAGACAAGATACATAAATTAACTGAGGTAGGTGCTGGTCTGCTGGAATCGGCTCTGTACCCCTTTTTGCTGCAACTGTCTTAAACTCTTTACACTTGCTGCTGTAAACAAAATGGTAACCTGCAACAAATGAAGACACTTACCAATTCTTGAATGAAAACAGCCACACAATGAAGTCCAAGATAACTCACTTGATTATTATCAATCAAGTGAGTTATCTTCTCTTCGACTTCATGTGGCCGTTTTTCCATCCGGAATTGGTATCCGTGTACTTTGTTTTGTTTTAGGTAGAAAAAGCTATATTGACAAGCAATTGAAGTTTTGTTTTTTTTTTGTGCATATAAGGGTTGTGAAATCAGCAGCTCTTGTCAACCTGGTCACAGAGCTGTCCTTCTGTGAGAAAAGGCAGATGTTTGTGCACATATTACATCTAAAGAGCATCTCTTTTTGTTGTATCTGCTTATCTCAATGTTTAATGTAGAGCATTTATAGTGTGCTAAGTCCAAGTCTGATGAGACCGAGCCATTTGCTGCAAGGCTACAGCTAACGGAGAACATATACCTCATGTGTCAGCTATGTGGGGTATAGTTGAATTATAACACTGCTTTATACTGTCAGGTGCAAGAACATTAAGCATAGGTGGTATACAAAACCAAACAGAGAGCTGTGTTTCAGATGGCTTGCATACTGAAGGTGAACTGTGTCTCAGCAGATCTAGGTCCCATACTTTATTTTTGCACAAAGGGCAGATAATGCTACTGCTGCTGGACACAGTGCTTGATTTTGCTTCCAGAACTACAGATCTGCAGCCTGCCCTAGCTCAATACTTTTCTTTCGCTACTAATTGTGGGTCTCACAATGCTTGTGGCCAGACCCAGGTGCCTGGTAAGACTGAGACTGAAAGTCAGGTATTATCCAACAGATAGGTCATCATGTGGGCACTATATCCTTTGATACTGATGACCACTGAATTTAATTATAGAAATCTCTGCTGTTCTTCTGCAGGCATCTGCACAATCTGTATCGGCAGTTCTTATGTCTGATTTTTAAGAAATACGTTTTAGCTTGTTTCTTTTGTTGTACCACTTTTTTTCCATTTAATTAAATCTAACTAGCTGATTAACACTGAGCTCAGCAGTTTCCTCTATTAATGTACTGTCGTAAATGATTACTGAATGGCATATGAATGTTTAACTGTGCTGTCAGTTGCTCTTGTAAGGTTTTTTTTCTCTAGTTTGGGTGTGTGTTAAATAGTATCATAAGAGGCTACTATGCTAATGCCCCTGGGGCCCTTACAAGCCTAGCCAAGTGTTTATCCCCAAAAAGAAACCTCAGTCAGTACTTGTCACCACTGTCAATGAGGGATACTGGTGGCAGTTGGAAAGCAAAATGTAAATGACTGTTAACTTAAGTGACATAAGATAAATCATTAAAGACTGAAGTTAGAAAGTAATGACAGACATTAGAGTTTCAGACTTCATATACCCTTCAGAAAATTCATGCTAATGCAAAACCTATTATTCTATCACCTTTCTAAGTTTGTAAGAAGAGCAATATTTAAAAATTGTCCATATTTTTGGTCCTTTGTCCCACTTTTATACATGGTTTTGTCCAGATTTTTTGCTCTAAGAGGTTGAGAGGTATGCTGCTATATTGTTGACTCTTATCTGACCTAGGCTAAAATCATCGTACGTACCCTTAAATTAATGCACACAAGCCTAAGAGATGTTTTATGCTGGCTAATGCAGCTTGAAATACATAGAAGGTGTAACTGGGCTAGGTATACATACAAACATACAGCACATGTGTGCATTGAAAGTAAATGTATAGCAATGTGGATTTTATTTTACTCCTTTTACCTTAGCAGAGATGTTTGTTACCTCAGTATACTGTTATGTATGTTACTGTTATGTATCTATATCTTTTTGCTAGTTGGATCCTTTCTCCCCGGGCCTCATTGAAAAGGGGTTTTATTGCTCAGTCGGATTTTCCCAGTAATCAAATGCAACAAATACATTTCCATACAGCAGCTACCTACACTATATGTTGTCGCAGCTTACTCATGTCTTGGAGAGGAATACAAATGCTAAACAGACCAGGGTACATGGCAGAGCTAGGCTGGAATCTTAAAAGTGTCCAATGGAAAGGAAGGGCAAACTACAATGTGTAGCTGACCATGCTATATTATACTGTAAGGAGGCAATATGAGACAGAGAATAGTTGGGGTTCATAGGTTTTTTGAGGCTGTCCATAAAGGACAAGTGTTTAAGGCCTAGGATCCTTTGTGAGGTACTTTTGCAGCCTCGCCAGTTGTTTTATATACCCTATCTTCTAACTGCTCCTTTTGCACTGCCTTCTCAGTTCTGCAAGAAACAGCTTCTTCATCAAGGATAATTGTAAACTGTTTTATTGATGCTTAACCCCATCTGTACTGGTTAGCACTAAATATTAAGCTAGTCCCAGTAACACTGGCATAACAAGGAATATGTGTTCATTTTAGATGATGTTGGGCCAGTTAAGTGATATCATCTTGAAAGTCATCCACAGTAATTGTATGCCAGTGAGGCGAGATTAGGTTGGTTTGAATATGTGCTGAGGAAGGGATGCTGGGTATATTGGGAAAAGTATAAGGATGAAGCTGCCAGGTAAGAGAAAAAGAGGAAGGCCTAAGATAAGGTTTACGGATGTGGTGAGAGAGGACATGCAGGTGGTTGGTGTGACAGAGTAAGTTGCAGGGGACAGGAAAAATTGGAAACTTATCCGCTGTGGCAACCCCTAATGGGAACATCCGAAAGAGAGGACTACAAGCACTTATTTGGAACCAGGTGGGGTTACGTGAATAGTGTTTGCTTGGGAAACATTAAAACTGTCCCTTTTGAGCCTCCGTGAAAAGGGGGGGGGGAGAAATCCAGTATGACCTGATGTGTTCCAAACCAGATCACAGCTTCTCATCAGGTGCAGATGCAGAAACAGAGTACGAAGTACTGTTTGCAGCATACCACAGAGGTAAGTCTTCAAACCAACCTGTATATACATGTAACAATGTGTGCTGTGTAGAGTATGTAGCATGTGCCATAGTGGCTTGAGAATTTATTTCATGTAAATTAGTAAGCATGCCCAGCATTGATCCCACTGCACCATAGTCCCAACCCTTTTAGTTGGCCACACCCCTTCCCATTGGCCCTACCAATTCAGCTGTCTCCTGCAGCCTCCCTTTGATTTGAAGTCACCAGTCGCCACTGGTTTGCTACCCTTCCCCCCTCACAAAGTCACGGTCGAATGGAACCACCCCCCTGCAGTCATTCCAATGTCCCATTCCTTAGTTATTTTGCCCCATTTACCATAAACACTGTAATGTGCACACTGCTTTACTTCTGCAATGATTTAGATTTCATTTGAAAGTTTTATTTTGCATTTTACAGCACAAACCCTAACAGATATCTGTTAAACAAAGCAATGCAGTCTCACAATGAAAATAGACTTAGCATTAAAACTTCTCTGCCCTTGAAACTCACATGCATTGAAACAGCATTGAAACCCACATTCAAAGAAAATACATTTTGCCAGTGGCAGATAAAGATTAACTTTGGGCTGTTTTCAAAATCATAGGCCCCTTGAACATGAAACATACACATGTTCTTTGATACACCTTCCTGACTGTATTACATTATATTCCTTGTACAATACAGTACAGTTGTTAGAGGGCATTTTAAATGTATTGTTTTGAACATTTTTCCAGTAAACAATGAAACAAAATGCATGCACCAATGACAAAACTGCCCAATTCAGAACATTTCCATAATAAAAAGTCTACTCCACCTTCTACAGCCCACCAGTATCAGTAAATATGCACAATCTCCGAAGTAGTAAAATCCACATTAAAGAAATCTGTAACTAATAAAGAAGTTGCTGCTAGCAAACAACTTTATATGTCATTGTTTCATCTACAAATAAAGTGCCTGTTGCCCTTGAAGAATAAATGACCTATGTTGCATGCATTAAAAAAATGACAAGCTAGTAATATCACAATAGGGAATGGATAGCAAACTGATAACATGTTCATAGTTACTAGGCATCTTTGCCAAAAAGGACTGCAGCATCCACCCCCTTTACAACACAGTGCAGTATCAGCAATGCATCTACCTACTGTGGGAGTAGAACCCACAGCCTTCTGCATCAAAAGCAAGTACACTACCTGTTGTGCTATTAACAATGCAAGCAGACTTAGCATAAGCAGCACTAAACTTTTGTTCCCCTGCAGCTCTCAGCTCCTTGTAAAATCTACTCAAGACTCAGCTGTATCTCTGAACTTTGCAGCACAAGAAATCTGGAAAAAGCCAAAATGCATTGGGGGGGGGGGGGGGGGCAAAAGGCCAGGGACACATTTTAAACATTGCTTGTATAATGTTGGAAAGTTGCTAGAATAAAATGCTCTGTTACCACCATACATTTCACTGCCACGTCTTGAACCCAGGGGACCCTGTGCAAAACAGTCAGAGAAACATACCACTATGCCAAATCAGCTGAAACAGAGGAAGGCAAACTTAAATGGCTACCATTTAGTGAATTCAGTTCTCACCATAGCTGTCAACCTCTTAGCAAAAAACACCTGAAAAAAGCTAATAATGTGGGAATACAGCTGCCAAACATATTCAGTGAATTCAGTTCTCACCATAGCTCTCAACCTCTTAGCAAAAAACATGTGGACAAAGCCAGTAATGGGGGGGGGGATACAGCCCCCAAACATTCAGTGAATTCATTTTTCACCATAGCTCTCAACCTTAGCACAAAATACGTGGACGAGGCCAATAATGGAGGAATACAGTCCCAAAAATATGGGCAAATTTCAACTATCCATGTTATAAACTTAACAATTGCTAGAATAAAAGGTTGTTTTACCATGTACTTTCTGAAGAATATGAAGTCTGAAATTCAAATGCCTGTTATTTTTAAACATTTGTTAACCAGGAAACTAGTCTGACTTGGAACAAAACAAAGCCAATTTTCAGCAGAGCAGGGAGAAACACTCCAGAAACATCTTTGTAAGGGATGGGAGGACATGCATACTCCACACAGAAGGCACCCCAGCCAAGAATCAAACCAGAGAACCTGTAGCTGTCAGGCAACAATGCTACCAATGAACCACTGCACTACAAACCTTTGCAAGGAAAACTGAAGATACAGAAACAAGAAGTTATGTACTCACCATAATGTTCGATGTATGTAGTCCATCGCGCCTCACATTCTTACTCACGGGGTTGGAGCCGAATATCGGCTCCGACTTGGCCAACTTTTTATTTACTAGCTCGAAGTCTCCCATTGGCTGGGCTAAGCAGGTATCCCATGCTGCACTGCTCCCCAGATCTAGTTTGCTGCAAAACCAACAATCACACCTCATGCATAACAACAACCCAATAAGGTAGAACACCAAAAAGGAGAACAAGAAAACACAAACTACCATTGAAGGGTACTCTAGAACCAATTACAACCTCCAAATCCTCCAGGAAGGGGGCAGGTGGGAGGGTACGTAAGAATATGAGGCGAGATGGACTACATACATCGAACGTTATGGTGAGTACATAACTTCTTGATGTTATGTAGTCCAATCTCGCCTACATTCTTACTCACAGGACAGCGTCCCCAGCACCTCTATCCTGGGAGGCTCAAAGGAAGATACTCCTGAGGACTGTGGAACCAAAGGAAGCTTGACCCCTAGAAGCTGCGTCCAGTTTGTAATGAGTAATAAAGGTGTGCGGAGAAGCCCACGTGGCTACAGCACAAATATCATCCAAAGATAGTCTGGCATGGTATGCCATAGACGCAGGAACAGGCCTAGTAGAGTGAGCCTTGACGGGGAACAGTAGATTCTTTCCCACTGAAGAATAAATAAAGGAAATACAATTTGAAATCCATCTGGAAATGGTAACCTTGGAAATAGGGGAACCCGCTCTATTTTCTGAAAAGGAAACAAACAATTGGTCAGATTTTTGTAGGTGTTTGGTCCTGTGTAGGTAGAATCGCAGTTGCCTGTGCACATCCAGTTGATGGAACCTAAACTCTGCCTTGTTCGAGAATTGAGGGAAGAACACTGGCAGCTCAACAGACTGATTGAGATTAACAAGAAGATGTTACTTTGGGGAGAAAGTACGGATTGGGTCTGAGAGAAACTCTGTCCTTATGAAAAATTAAATATGGGGGTTTGATGGAGAGAGCTTGAAACTCTGACACCCGTCTGGCTGATGTGATGGCTATTAGGAAAGCTGTCTTCCATGACAAAAACTTTAACTCACAGGTGTCAGCCGGCTCGAAAGATGGGGAAGTAAGGGCTTGCAAAACAAAGTTTAGCTCCCAGGGCATGATAGGTTTGGACACATGAGGCCAGAGTAATAAGGTGCCCTTTAGAAAGGCCTTACAGAGTTTATGGGCCATAAGGGAAGGCTCAGAGGAGGTATGAAAGTTTGAAATAGCCGCCAGCTGGACTTTTATGGTAGCAGGCGTAGAGCCCTGCTGAAAGAGCATGGACAAGAAATCCAAGACAGCAGCAATTGGAGCTGTGAAAGGGTCATTTCCTTGGGCCTCAGCCCAAATACAGAATCTCTTCCATTTGCTGGAGTAGATCTTCCTAGTCGAGGACTTATGAGAAGAGGATAAAATGTGCACCACCTCAGGTGAAAAACGATGAAGTCTGACTAACGATGGAAGTAGAGTAGCCAGGCTGTCAACCTGAGGGTCCGCAGGGAGGGATGGAACTGTCCTGACATGTGTGTCAGTAGGTCTGGAACTGGGTCCAGAAGCCAAGGAGTGTCCACAGCGAATGGATGGAGAAAGGAGACCCAGACTTGGCGAGGCCAGTGTGGGGCAATTAGAATCATCTTGCTTCCCAAGGAAATGGCTTTCTGAATCACTCTTGGTAACAGAGGAAATGGAGGGAAAGCGTAGAGCAGACCGGAGGGCCAATTGTGGACTAGAGCGTCCCTGGGTGACTCCCCATGCGGGGGGGATCAGGGTGAAGTAGTTGCTGCATTTAGCATTGAGGGGATTATTAAAAAGATTGCAACAAGGCTGACTCCACCTGCTGAAAATCTGTTCCGTAACCAGACGGTTCAGGGACCACTCGTAAGGCATCAGAATAGCTCTGCTCAGCCTGTCTGCTATCATATTGGCCTTCCCCGGAATGTGCGTTGCCACTAGAAACTGTTGGGAAGACACTGCCCACTGCCACACTCACATTGCCTCTCTGCACAGGGGGTAAGATCTGGTTCCTCCTTATTTGTTTACATACCACAACGGACATGTTGTCTGAGTGTATTGCAATCGTCCCCAGAGGAAGAGAGCTCTGAAGTGCCCGTAACACCAATAACACCGCTCTCATCTCCAAGACATTGATGTGCAGATGTACCTCATGATCTTGCCACGTGCCTTGGACCGTCCTGCCAAGATAACCCCCCCCACCCCATCTGGGAGGCGTCCGTGGTCACTGTGGCGACAGGTGATGGAGGGACAAACGGTTTCCCCTCGTTCAGATTGGTGGAGCACAGCCACCAACTGAGATCCTGTTTGCATCGGTCCGTGAGTAGGATCTGGTGGGAAAGGGGGAGTTTTTGGAGAGACCATTGGGCAAAGAGAAGCCATTGAAGAAGCCTCATGTGTAATCTCGCTAGTGGCACTAGCATAATGGTAGCTGCC
This sequence comes from Protopterus annectens, assembly GCF_019279795.1. Classification (NCBI taxonomy): domain Eukaryota; kingdom Metazoa; phylum Chordata; order Ceratodontiformes; family Protopteridae; genus Protopterus; species Protopterus annectens. Next base: position 885,754,780 of record NC_056733.1, on the reverse strand, counting down.
ATGGTGCCCAGAAGCTGAAGAACCCATCTTGCCTGTACTTTCCTGAGGTGTAATAAAGCGTGAACCTGATTTTGTAATACTCCGATCCTTTTGTGTGGCAAAAAGGCCCGCATTTGAAAGGTGTCTAGCTCTGCGCCTATAAACGTGACACGCTGTGAGGGCAGCAAGGCAGATTTTTCCAAGTTCAATGTTATTATTAGTCGTTGACAGAGGATAATGGTAGCGTCCCTGGCTTGGATGAGTAGATGCCTGATAGGGGCGGTGAGGAGCCAGTCGTCCAGGTACGGAAACACTTGGAATCCTTGATGTCTCAGGTGAGCTGTCACCACCGCCAAACATTTGGTGAACACCCTGGGGGCTGTGGTGAGACCAAAGGGCAGGGCACGAAACTGAAAATGACTGGCTCCCAACCGGAAGCGTAGGTGACTCCTGGATGCCCTGTCCATTTTGATATGATAGTAAGCATCCTTGAGGTCGATGGAGCACATCCATACTTCTTTTTCCAACAACGGAAAAATGGACTGAAGCGTGACCATTCGGAACTTGGACTTCAGAACGTAGTGGTTTAATCTGCTGAGATCTAGAATGGGTCTCAGGTCCCCTGTTCTTTTCGGCACCAAAAAGAGTCTTGAGTAAGTCCCTAATCCGATTTGGTCTGAGGAGACAGGTTGGATGACTCCCTTCTTTAGCAGCTTTGAAACCTCTAATTCTGCGTGATCCCTTTGACTGGGTAGAACGTCTGGGATTCTTCTGACTGGAGGGGGGTCTGACGAAAAGGGGATGGCGTAACCTCCGGAAACTATTTGTAATACCCATCGATCCTGGGTGATGCCTTCCCAGGCTTCCGGGTACAATGATATGCGACTCCCGACTGGCTCCGGAAGAGCACAGTCAGGCAACACACCAAGAACGATGGTAGGAAGAACCGCGAAAGGAATCACGGTCTCCCGAGTTGCGGGGGCCTCCTCTGCCTCTAGGGCGGCGTCTTCAAGAATAACCTCCCCCTCCTCTGCCTCTGGAGGGGGACTCACCTTGTGCGGCCGGGAAAAACTTCTGCGATTTCTTGAACCACATCTTCCCTCCCCTCTGAGCCTTGGGGTAAGGTCTCGAGGGAAGGGAAAAACGGACCCCTACGGCAGACAGGGTCTTTCCCTCTTGCTTGCAGCTGGTGAGGGTGTCTTTCACTTTGGTCCCAAAGAGCGAGGATCCATCAAAGGGAGTGTCAGTGAAGGAAGACTTGAAGGCCTCCGTGAAATGACACAGGCACATCCAGGCTTGCCTCCTGAGGACGACTACTGAACTGGCTGCCCTACTCGCCCCCTCGGCTGCATATGATATGAGCTTCATGGATGAGTTGACAACAGAATTGAGGGTAGACACCTGGGCATTAACCGTGTGCGCTATCGCCTCAGGTACGTTACCCGCTAGAGCATCTCCTAACTCCTTGAGGAGATCTCTCTGGAGCCGAGTAAAGTGACAGAGATAGTTCAGTGACCGTAGGGTGAAGGTCGCTGACAAGAGGGTATGCTTCCCGTACCGGTCCATGCTCCTAGACTCCTTGTTAGGAGGATGGACGGAGGAAGAAGACTCGGCTACTTCCTGCTGAGTGGCCGCCGCCGCCACCACCATGGCATCTACAGAAACCCCTTTGGACAGAAACTCTTTCCCTGGGGGGGCAGAAAGAAACTTATTTGGCCTTCGGGATACAGGTTCCACCGAATCAGGATTCTCCCACACCCTTCGACAAATTAAATCCAAGAGCTCGTCGAAGGGTGGAGACACCCAGGTGGCAGAGGGTTGAGCACCAAAGGCCTTGAGGAATACCGACTCCTCCTCAGAGGGGGTTCTGGACGGCCAGTCACCTCTCTGTCTCAATATCTCCAGGATGTCAGAGAAAGAGACATCATCAGAGGACAACTTGGACTCCTCGAGGTCGGTATCAGAAGTGAAAGACTCGTCCTGGGAGTCTATGTGCTTCCTCTTGCAAGACTTCTTTGTAGGGGGCTACTCAGGCACAGACTCTGAGGGGCCCTCAGAAAGTTGGGGACTGCTCATGGGGGTATCCCCAGACCTTTGGGCTCTGTCATCTACAGATGTCAGAGGCTCTAGCCAGGGTGGAAGGGGACGGAATGACAGATCCGGGTGATGTAACTGACGATCTGGCCAGTGCGCTCCACATGGCCTCGAAGGCGGGTCCCCCCGAATCTGAGGACTGACCGGCCTCCGAGGCCATGACCGGGGTGGGGGTCCCCTGAGCCGATGTGCCGAGAGGGAGGCTTGGAACCGACAGGTGTCTCGAAGTATCCCCCTCGGGCCCGACTGAGGAAACCCAAGTGCCGAACCCTGTGGACGGAGCCGACTGGGTCAGAGCCAACGTCGGCCCCGATAAACCCTTGAGGGGTATTGGAGCCGGTGCAAGAACATCACTCGGAGTGGAGCACTCCAGCTCTGAAGACAAGGAAGTGCTCGGAGGAGGAACCATCAGGACAGGCTCCAGAGCCGACTGGGTCGGAGCCGAGAATAATTTTGCCAACACCGGCGACTGCAGGAGCCTCTGTACCACACTATCGACAACCAAATCAGAAAGCCTGGAGGATTTGGAGGACAGGGAGGGAGACTGGGATCTCCTCTTGGGAGAGCTATGCCTAACACTGGGCGACTGGCTTCGAATGGGTTCCAATAAAATAGGAGTCGACGCCGATTCCAGTACTACAGATACCTCCTGTGGCCCCGAGGACAGAAGAGCTGAGGAGGTAGAGTCCAGTTTAGAGATTTTCTCCGGAGGCTCCGAAGATACAGACGGAGCCGGAGATCTTTCCTTCGCCTTCGAAGCTTTAGACTTGGACTGAGAACTAGAAGTCGAGTCTAAAGACTCCTCAAATTAAGGTTTTAAAAGTCCCTTCAATATTAGTTTATTTTTTCTCTCCTGGAGCACCCACGGACTGAAGGCGTGACAGAAGCTACTAGACTCTTGCAAATGAATTGCTCCTAGGCAATAAACACATACAGAGTGTCCATCTGTAATGGACATTTTGTAATTACACTTTGAACATTTTTTAAAACCGGAAGGTTTATGTTCCTTCTGATCCTTAGACATCCTGTACAAGAATACCACAAAATGCAACTTAGCCTGAAGAAAGCAGCAAAGGTGGGAAAAATTACTAATCACAGTACACACAAAGGGAACCAAGAACCTCTACGTAAAACGGTTCTTACAATTCCCAAATACTAACCACAAGGGAAAACACTAAGAACAGGCTTAGACCAATAACCAAGAACAAACCCAAGGGAACGAAACTCTACACAGGAAGGAGGGCTACGTCCTCTAAGTCAAACAGGCCTAGCCCACCGGAACAGTCAGGGATACCAACTACACAAATATAAACACACTGCAAACATGCAACAAGAAGAAATAGCTATTAAAATAGCTTTTGTGGTTAAACAACTAGAAATTTTTCGAGAGAAATTGAAAAAGAAGGTACTTAGCCACAGCCAAGCGAGACCACGTCCTAGCTCCACGAGCGGCAAATGAGATCTGGGGATATGGAGCAGTGCAGCATGGGATACCTGCTTAGCCCAGCCAATGAGACACTTCGAGCTAGTAAATAAAAAGTTGGCCAAGTCGGAGCCGATATTCGGCTCCGAACCCATGAGTAAGAATGTAGGCGAGATTGGACTACATAACATCCACAGATTTTATGAGGAACAGAACAAATATGAGGCAAAAATCTGCAATATTTTACAAATAGTGGTGGGTAGGGAATTCAGGTCCTTGCCACCTGCATCCAAGGTTCAAGGTTCATCAGGGTTCAAGCCTGAGTATCTCTACCCACCACTGTGTGTTAACAGTGGCATTTTACAGACACGCACAGACACACACACACACACACACACACACACACACACACACACACACTCACCTGAGTGAAGCAGCAAAAACACCCTTACCTCTCTCCTGATTGAAGCAGCAAAGCTCCATTGTCCAAAACACGCTAGACCGACTTCAACGCTTCCGTGCAAGCCACTCCACCATTGTCTGGAAACCTGTGCTTGACTGCAATGCTTCAAAGTCAACTTACCTGTCTCCTGATTGGTCCCGTGCTCCCTGCGAGAGCTTCGATTGGTCCTGTCTGTGGATCAAGCAATCTGGAGCTCCTCTGTTCTGTGTGGTCATCTACTGCACAGATTCCTGGGCATCTGCAGGGCAGAAAATACCTTCCCTGTATCTGGACTGCTGACTCAGGCAGTCAGAGTTCGTACAGATTCCTGGGAATCTGCGGGGCAGTCTGAGTGTGTCTACACATGCGCGGAAGTCTGGTACTCGTAAAAAATATATATTTTTTTAATTTTATGTTTTACAATTTTTATTTCATTTGTTTCTAGGTGGGAGGGCTGCAGTCCGATAGCACGAGCCGCCCCTGGTCATGCGATGTTAGATGGAAGAGTAGAGAGAGATGAAAGGATATAGTTAGAATTATTGTAATAGTGTGGAGAGGCATAGTGGTAGAGTGGGAAAATATAAGAGAGATAGGGAGAAAAAAACTGTAGTAAAGAAAGAGGAGTAGAGATAAAGAGGTGGGGTGAAACTTTAGTAGGAGGTGTATAGCTGTTTATGGTGTATATAATTGAAGGAGAGTAGATGTAGGGATCAGTTAGAGGTTTTGCAAGGAGGTAAAAATAGGTAAAGAATTAGTAAGGTGGTATGTACATATGCAATATGCAAAGTTGAAAAAATTTCACTACAAAATGAAGCACTTTTAAAAAATAAGTACTATAACATATACAAGATTATAATATCAACAAATCACCCACAACATGTAGATTATAACTAACAAAAGGTAAAAAAAAGGATATATATAAAAATACCCCTATGTCTACGATGTCATCACAAGACTGTACATTGAATTAACAGAAAGAAAAAAAATCTAAGTCCAAGCATAAAGTCCCAAAAGGGAAACAAAATCCAGGATATGTCCTGGCAAACAGTACCTTGACAAAGCAGTAAAGTGTCTCAAAGTTTGGACAACGTCGTCGCTTGAATTAATCACAACTGCAGTAGGGATAATAATGAAGAGAAGGGACTAGATTTGCCCAACTAAACGATCCCTTAATACAACATTAGAGAATCCCAAACAAAACAGAATGGCACCATCACCTGAGGTAATCCAAGTTACAACAAAACTGTTACCAAATCATCTCCACAATAAATGGATACGAAAAGGAACTAAATTCACCCTTATAAGTAATCACTCAATATAACATGAAAAAGTTCCAATAAGCACAGCCATTAACTTGAATAGTCCAAAACTTTGTAATTCACTGCCAAATAATGTCCCCAACTAACCTCCAATTAAAAGCAGCAAAGAAACAACAATAAGGTTAACACAGTCATTGACTTGAGTAGTCTAAGACGTTGTAATTCACTGCCAAATAGTATCCTCAACTGACCTCCACTCAAGAGTAGCAGAAAAACGACAGTAAGGTTAGCCAGAATGTAGTCGCTAACCTACAAAGCCAAAATCTCGAAAAATGGCATTATTAGAACCTCAAGGGGAATACGAAAACCACCTCATATATGTCGATCGAGCCTCAGAGGAAATATAAAAGACTCGTCATATACAGAAAATGCAGCAAAGCTACCTGCTTCAGTAGACATGAGTTTCCAGGCCGATTATGCCGAAAACATCCTCATTTACATAACACGAGCCTCAGAAGAAGTAAAAAAAATCTCCTAATGGACAAGAGCTGCTGCAAAAACTGCCTACTTCAATAACTGTAGGTATCCAGGCTGGTTAAACCTCTTCGACATCCTTTAGTAGATTTGTTGGCCCATACGGTCATCAATCTTTACTCAATCCTTGACACGGGGCTCGGTTCCGAGCCTCGGAACCAACTTGGCTGTTTTTCGGTAATTTCCTTACCTGGTTAGAGATCATACATATCTTTATTCAGCAATGCTATTGACTGAAAATCAAGAAATGACTTAATGACAATGACAGGGAAGGATGAGCATGCTTACCCTGGGGGTTGGTGGAGTGGAGCAATATGTACTTTGCCACAATACCGCAGATGAAGGACAGCACTGCAGTGGGCAATGTGGGGGCAGGCTTTCATATCATCGTGCCCTCACTTAGTTGTAACCTTAATTTTTAAGTGCACGGGAGCATGCACACAGAGGGGGAACACACAGCGAGTCCCTACTGTGATGTGGGCACCCCCCCCCCCTCCAGCCAGGATCAAGGTTAGGGACAGCCACAAAAATCTTCCCATTCTCGGGACTACAGCAAAAGCACAAACTCCCCAAAGACTGCCTGAATGACAGCCACTCCAAGTGGCTCTTACCTCAGTAGATCTGTGGACTACCCACCACTAGAGAACAAATTCTCTGAAGTCCAGGAGAGAATCCATGTTGGCTTTTAGGCAGAGGAAGAAAAAGCATTGGGGGAAAAAAGTATCTTCTGGAGAAGAACCCATGGATTGGGAAGAAGAAATTGCCTAATGAGAATCCTGACAGGGAGCAAAATAAATATTTTTCATACAGAGATCCTCCTGTCCAACTGAAGGAGGCAAAAAAGGGATCCTTTTTCCACATGAACATTCAATGGCATTTGGGAAGATTCACATTTCAGAGTTCTATAAACAAAATGATGTTGATCCACATGGTTAGCAATACAGATCACTGTTAATTCAAAGGTGGTTTCTTTTACCACACTGAATTACTCCTTAGCAAACAGATTATAGCTGAAAGAATGCCGGAGTAAGACACTAGCCAAATTACACACTGTCGGAAAGAGCCTAGTTTGAGAAAACACTCAAGTACTAGGCTCATCCTTCTTTGAAACAGTTTGATCTGACATGCTCACAGGGGCAATGACAGAGATACTGATAAAGGTGGGATTAAGGCCTTAACTTTTCTCAGTACCAAGTCTGGTGAAGAGAATTTCAGTACCTTAGATAAGATTTCATAGCATTACTTGGTGCAGTCATTTGTAGTTTGGCACTCTCCTCAAAATCTGAAGTGAAAAAGGAGTTTTGTTTATTTAGGTCTTTTGTAAATTCCTACAATGATTTTCTTCTACATTTTAACATTATCCCTTTTTGCTGAATGTCGGCAGATTCTCTGGATTCTATCATTAAGAGAATTTAAAGAGAACAGTAACGCAGACATCTCTACAGGGAAATCCATCCATAATTTAAACACTTTGATTTCAATGTTCTGATGAAGTTCTTGGCCTTAATTAAAAAGAACAAAAGTGTTCAATGACTTTAAATCACAGTGTGTGTCTTGGTCTTTATATCCTTATACATTGGAATTTGTTGGACTTAGTTTTTTGCTGACGCGGCTGCCATTTTTGAGCTTTGAACACTTTGATGATGTTTTAACTGAAGATCTCCAAAGAAAAATAATAAAATGGACAGAAAGCATGATGCACTTCACAGAAAAAAATACACAAGAGTCAAAGCAGAAGGTAAAGCACACGAAGCAGCAAGCAGTAGTGAGGGAAAACACTTAGATATGCTAAACAAGAGGAGAAAACATACTTGATCTCATCATCACGAACATGGGAGCACAATGTTCAACACCGGAAGTATACCCCTCACTGGTGAGAGCAGATCACAAACTAATCTCGCTGGAGGTCCTCATCCCACCCCCACCTGAAATAAAAAAGACCACAGTAAAGAACTTCGCGAAAGCCGACTTCACACTTCTAAAGACTAGTGTGGTCTCCTTTAAGGCCCCCGAGCCGACGGAAAACAGTACTCAAGCCGCTGAATCACTTACAAATGCCTTCTACCAGCACCTGCAGGACTGCATGGATAAGGCAATCCCAAGCAAAACAAAGACTCTTTGTACCAGAGGCAAGCGCCCACTCTGGTGGACCCCAGCCATAAACAAACTCTACAACAAAAGGAGGAAGCTACTACAAGATAGAGCAAAATCCTTAAAAGGTAAGACACCCTTGATCACTATAAGTAAAAACTAAGAGCTCTCATAAAATCATCCAAAGCAAATTTTGAGAGAAAAATAGCTAAAGACTCAAAAGACAATCATAAGGCCTTCTTTAGCTATGTTAGAAACCTGGGAGGAAACTCCCAGATATGCTCAGAACTAGTTCAAAATGATGTGAAGATTACTGATCCTACAGACATTGCCAACATACTGGCTGACAGGTTCAGTGCAAACTTCTCCCCCCAAAAGGAGAGATATCTATACCAAGCGATTGCAGCCCCAAACATCTCCAACGCCCAAGTGAGAACTGCTCTCTCCAAAGCAAAAACACAGCATCCATGGGACCTGATGGTGTCCCCGGCTGTGTGCTCCACGAACTCAACGAGGAATTAAACCCACAGCTAGGACAGCTGTTTAATCATAGTCTTACCTCTGGATACGCACTCCAGGAGTGGCGCACTGCAACTGTGGTCCCACTTCACAAAGGCGGTGCCTCCACCGACCCTGGAAATTACCGCCCATTAGCTTGACAAGCCTTATCTGCAAAGCCATGGAGAGGATCATAATGGACCTCATAAATAAAGACATAGGGAATTTGCAGACTTTGGATCCATCCTAGTTTGGCTTTGTCAAAGGCAGATCATGCCTTCTAAACTTGGTTGACTTTTTCGAAACAGTCACCAAAGCCATTGATGAGGGAAAGGCAGTCCATACAGCCTACCTCGATCTGGCGAAGGCCTTTGATACAATACCCCACTCGGGTATCATTGAAAAACTCATCAGCTTAAATGTTAACCCATACATCACAAGATGGGTTGCAAACTGGCTGAGTGACAGAACCCACAGGGTCAGAGTTGCTGGCGCCATGTCAGACTCAAAGCCTGTCACAAGTGGTGTACCACAGGGCTCAGTCCTGGGCCCACTCTTGTTTGGCATCTACTTTTCAGTACAAGCAAACACAGGAGGGTTATGGCTGACAAAGTTTGCAGATGACTGCAAACTGGCCATAGTAGAAAACCCATCTGACACAGATATCCTTCAGAAGGGTCTCACAGAAACGGATAACTGGTGCCAGAGCCATGGCCTAAAGTTAAATGCCAAAAAATGCATAGTCATACCCTTCGGGAAAAACAAGGTTACCCCTAGCTACCAAATAGGTGGCAATCCACTGAGTACAGAAGAAGTTATCAGGGACCTGGGGACCCAGGTTGATAGTAGTCTGTCATTCGACACCCATGTAGCTAAAGTAGTTAGGAAGACCTTCTACATTGCCCACCTTATCATGAAGGGATTCTCATCTAGATCAAGGGAGGTCATAGTCTCCCTATACTCATCACTCATCAGACCAATGATTGAGTACAATGCCCCATTCGGAATGTATCTGACCCGACAGCCACAAAAGTTCCTCACCAAAAGGATAAAGGGTCTCAAACATCTGTCCTATGCTGCCCGACTGAAAGAACTCCAGCTCTATTCAGTCGCCACCGCTGCTCAGAGGTGACCTTTGCCTAACATACAAGGCCATGTCAAACCCAGATTTGATGAATATGCTTCACCTCAAAAAATCTAGATCCGTCAGAGCCACAAGGGCGGAGACTTAAACCATTAATAGGACGTGCTGGAGGGATAGATTCATCACCCAAAGACTCCCTATGCTGTGGAATAAAATCCCGGTATATGTGAGGCAGAGCACCTCGCTGGCCTTGTTCAAGAGAAATCTTGACCAATGGATGGGAGATCGCAGATATACCCCAGGGATTACCTCAGTGTCACTGCTCAACAGAGGCACAGCAAAATAATGGGTATAGTTCCCCATACTAAAGGGGTGGCGTAAGCCACAAAACTATGGGCTAGGCTTGTAAATGCCCTCGGGCAGATAGCCTAGTATGAACCTATGAACCTATAATTTTATAAAGCAGGCTCATATACCTTCCCACAGCTTGCAGGACGAAAAGCACAATACCACTGATGGTCTTTAAAAAGACTGAAGAGGTACAAATGGTGGAATTTCTAGCCAGGAAAGAAGACAAATAAGGTGTGTGAAACCAAAATGTTATAATTTACTATTGCTGATACCCTCCCTGCAGAAAATAAAATATAAATATAAAGCACTAAGGACTTCTAGTACTAATGCTCCAAGCAATTAAATTATTCCAAAGAATAAGTGACCACATGCCAAAATGTGATTGACAGCCTATCAAGTTCACTCAAGTGCTGCAATTAGCAAGATAGCTCGGCAGCTGCATGGCAGATACAGTTAATAGATGACCCAGATCTGAATAGCAGACTGGGCACTGGAGCAGAAGGCCAGGAAGGGAAGATGAATGAAGAGAGAATGCCTGTTCACATCTTTCAGAGTGAAAGGTGTGGAGATGTGCAAACTCCAGTGGTGAGATACTGCAGCTATGGTGGAGGGATGCCTTTGCTTTAAGATATACGTGTAAGAGCTAAAAAAAATCCAAAGGATCAACTGCTGAAAGGATAATGCTCCCTGTTCCAGGAAACTAGCAGAGAAAACCAAAACATCAGGTTTCAACTGGAGAAAAGCAGAAAACCTGGAGATAAGGAGAATACAGTGTCATGAAAGACAAAGCAAACATGACTAGATCTAATTACAAACAGAGAGAAGCACAGAGATTCACATATGAAAACTCATGTTAAGAAAAGGATCAGAAGGCAACAGACAGCTGTCCAACTCGGTGCTTCTAAAAGTCGTTCAGTAGACAACCTCCTGCAAAACATCACGCCCGGGGTGTCCAACCTTTCTGGCTCAGGGGCCACCTGCCATATTTAGCAATGTTTGGGGGCCATATTACCATGTCCAACATGCGTCTGTCCATTCAAAACAGTTTGATGTTATGTAGTCTTATCTCACCGTAATTCTTGCTGGATGGGTTCGGAGCCGATATTCGTCTCTGACTCGGCCGATACTAAAGCTCGAGAGCTTTTACTGGCTCAAGGCTAGCCCCTATCCCATGGTGTCTCACTGCAATTCCCCAGATCTTGTTTGCCACAAAAGCTTCGAGGTTGTGTCTTACTGGCTCATTGGCTAAGTAAAACAATTTTTTACTATATTTAGTCTTTTCCTACTTTTTCTTTCTAATATATATATATATATATATACACAGATAGTCTCTTATCTCTTGTGTGACTGTTTTTGAAAGTTATTCAACCCATATTTCCCCGTTAGGACTGTACAGCCATTTAAGTTATAGGGCCTTTCCTCCCTGTGTGTGTGTGTGTGTGTGACTGTTTAAAAAAAAAAAAAGTTATCTTCTTCTTACCTTGATTGTAGTTAATACCTTTACTGTTGTTATCTTTTTGTCTTAATTTATAAGAATGTCAAAAGATAAAGATAAGGATCATCGCCCTTCGGGGTTCAAAAAGTGCGATAGGAGTGCGCAGAAAACGTCTCTTACAAACAGCCACATCAGTTGTGTATACTGCCTTGGTGAAGTTCATTTACAGGAGCCCTGCACCTTCTGTCACGCTTTTAGCGCTAGAGTTTTGAATGAGAGAAAGAGAAAACTCAGTGACAGGGGTCTCATGAACAGTTCCTTCCAGGAACAGCTGGAACTTGGTCAGGCAGCTCCAAAATCCTCAAAGAGAAAATCATCGGCCCCGACTTCGGAACTGACAAAAAAGACTAAGGCGTCGGATCCAAGAAGTTCTGGTTCCGACTCTGCTTCATCTACTTCAGTGTCATCGATTTCATTGGTTCCGAGACAATCTTCGGTACCGAAAATTCTGTCTGACATCAAGACTATCTCCTACACTGAAGTCTCCTATTTTGGAGAGAAGGAGGTCATCTTGTGTCTCCATCAGATCCTCCAGGACCCTATCAGATGAGGACATCGAGAGGGTGGTGAAGAGGTTGCTTTCGGATTCAGCTCTGGCTAGAAAATTGGCCCCTCCAGACCCAAAGGTCTCGGAGCCGACCCCCTTACCGACCACTCTTCCTCCGACTGCTTAGCTCTCGGAGCCTATTACATCATTTTCCTCTGTCTTGAACCCTTCAGCTCCAGGGATTCAACCTGTTTCCTCGGAGCCAATTACTCTATCCTCGATGGCTCACTCTGGAGCTGAGGGTTCTGGGAACCGAAGCTCTCATGTCAACTCCGAGGGGGACAGTCACCCTGGGTTCATGTCAAAACCGGCCCTCCCTCTCGGAGCTTTGGCTCGACTCAGCTCGGCTCCCACTTCTGCTTCGGAGCTGTTCCCTCTGGCTAGGAGTCGACCATCCGCCCCCTTGGAGCGGAAGTCTTTTTCGGAGCGGGGGGGGGGCTTTCAAACCTATAGAGAAGGCTTTATCCTCTGCCAAAGCCATTCCTCTGGAACCTGTGTCCCACCAGCAGCAGGCAGCAACCTCTTCTCCCCTGCCACCCCCACAGCGTAGGGAACTAGAGGCCCAAGTAGCTCCCATTGGAGGTGCCCCCTCTTCCGAGACCTCCCTAGATTATCCCACTGGAGAGCTCCCTCGGAAGAGGCTATGTAAGAGGAAGCATGTCGACTCACCTGAGTCTGTCACGTCAGACAGTGAGTTAGAGGAATCAAAAGGGTCCCCTAGATCCCCCTCTGAGGATGTCTCGTTCTCTGACATCATAGAAATCCTTAGACAGAGGGGTGATTGGAAGACCTCTAACCCTACTGAGGATGAATCAGTGTATCTTGAGGCCTTTGCCTCCCAACCTTCCACCTCCTGGGTGACGCTGCCTTATGACCAAGCTTTTGGGGGTCATATCGCGGAAAGCATGGACCTCTCCAGATTCAGTGGAAGCCGTCCCGAGGAGGACAAACAAATTTATGACAGCACCTGAGGACAAGTCTTTCCTTAGTAAGGGAGTTCCAGTTGATGCTATGGTGGTAGTAGCAGCCACCAAGAAGGAATTACCTGAGACGTCTTCTAATATCCATCCTCCTAACAAGGAGTCCAGGACGATGGATAGGTATGGGAAGCATGCTTTTTCTTCAGCGGCATTTACATTAAGATAGCTGAATTACCTGACTCATTTTACTCGTCTTCAGAGGGATCTCCTGGAAGAGTTAGGAGATACCCTCCAGGGTTAAGTAGCTCCGGGTTCCATGGATAAGGTTTCTACGCAGCTCTCCACCCTTACTTCCATAGCTAACTCCTCCATGAGGCTGATCTCATATGCGGCAGATGGACCGAGTAGGGCAGCTGCAGCAGGACTATCCCTCATGAGACATTTATGGATGCATCTTTGTAATTTTACAGAATCCTTCAAGTCTCCCTTCACTAATGTTCCCTTTAATGGTTCATCTCTTTTTGGACCCCAAGTGAAAGTGACTTTGACTAGGTGCGAGCAGGAAGGGAAAACCTTATCTGCCAGAGTCCATTTTTCTCTCCCATCCAGACCCTATCCCTAGGGTAATACAGGAGGGAAAATGTGGTTCCACAAATCCCAAAAATGTTTCCCTCAAGCACAAGGTCAACCATCTCCCAGAGGCAGAGGGGGAGGATATAATGGAAGACGCCACCCTCGCAGCAGAGGAGGTCCGCAACATCAGGGAGACAGAGAAGCTTTCTCTGATCATCCCTTCCATCGACCCTGAAGGGTTGCCCGAATGTCCGTCTCTGGAGGCAGTTTGGGGTCGTATATCGCTGTACCAAGTGCCTGACTAACTATCATTCAAGATTATTGGGTACACACAATAATATCCAGAGGTTATCTGATTCCCTTCATTTCCAAACCCCCAACAAACCGGTCTCTACCAGACGTACCACCCATCCAACTAGACCATGCAACATCAGAGGTCATCTCGTTGCTGCAAAAGAGAGTCATCCAAGAAGTCTCCATAGAGTAAGCAGGATCCGGAACTTACTCTCGATTCTTTTTAGTTCCAAAAAAAGACAGGGGACTGGAAATCAATTCTAGATCTCAGCAGGCTCAACAAGCATGTAAATAAATCGAAGTTCCGAATAGTCACTCTGCAGTCGATATTTCCCTTTATCGGGAAAGACAACTGGATGTGCTCAATCGATCTCCAGAATGCATACTACCACATCAAAATGGACAGGCTCTCCAGGAGACATTTACGCTTCTGGCTGGGAGCCAGTCATTTTCAGTTCAGAGCACTGCCCTTTGGCCTCACTACAGCCTCCAGAGTGTTTACCAAATGCATGGCAGTGGTAATGGCTCACCTGAGTCGTCAAGGATTCTAGTTGTTTCCGTACCTAGGCAAATGGCTCCTCACTGCTACCGCCAAACATCAACTAATAAGGACAAGGAATGAGACTCTAGCCTTGTGCACCAGCCTAGGCATCACCGTCAACTTGCAAAAGTCAGTCTTATCTCTCTCGTAGCACATTGTATATTTAGGCTCAGAAATAGACACAACCACCATGTCAGTAAGGCTTACATAGGAAAGAGTGGAATCTCTATGCAGTCAGGTCAGATCCTTAATAAACAAACAAAGAGTTCAGGCCAGAGTAGTCCTTCAAGTCCTAGGGACTATGGCTTCCGCCATCTTATTAGTTCCTCTTGCTCGCCTACACATGAGGATTCTCCAATGGCTGCTATTTGCATAATGGTCAATGCAAGACTTTCCACTGTCTCACCAGATATTAATAACAAACGCATGCAAAAAGGATCTGACATGGTGGTTACACACAAAACAACTTGTCCTAGGTCGTCCACTTGTTCCTCCCCAAGAGAAAGCAGTTTTGACCACGGATGCTTCCCAGATAGGGTGGGGGGGCATTATATGGGAATGACAGTCCAAGGTACTTGGCAGAACCACAAGAACCACTTGCACATCAATGTTCTGGAGATGGGAGCAGTGCTGTTTGATCGATTGCGATTTAGTCAGACAACATGTGTGGTACATATAAAAGCAAGGGGGAACCAATTCTTGCCCGCTTTGCTGAGAGGCCTTAAGAGTCTGGAAATGGGCGATGGATACCCAACGCTTCCTGATAGCAATGCATATCCTGGGGAAATCCAACATAATAGCAGACAAACTCAGCCGAGCAATTCTGATGCCTCACGAGTGGTCCCTGAATCCAATGGTTGCGAAAGAGATCTTTCACAGATGGGGTCAGCCTTGCTGCGATCTTTTTGCCACTTACCTGAACACCAAATGCAGCAGCTACTTTGCCCTCATTCCCCATCCAGGGATGTCACCCAGGGATGCTCTAGTCCACGATTTGCCCGTAGGACTTCTTTATGCCTTTCCTCCTTTTCCACTCATTCCCAAAGTAATACAGAAAGCAAGACAGTTGAGGAGTTCCTTGATCCTCATTGCTCCTTACTGGCCTCGACAAGTTTGGTTTCCCTTCCTGTGGCTATACCTCTTGGAGGAACAATGGATTTTGGATCCATCTCCAGATTTCCTGATTCATCAATCAGGACAGTTCCATCCCTCCATCCACACCCTCAAATTGACAGCAGGGCTGCTCCAGTTCCACGAATAGCCAGATGTATTCCCTTATCTGCTCTGGTCAAGCACATCCTAATTTCATCCCATAAACCTTCCACTCTAGCAAATGGAAAAGGTTTTGTCTTTGGGCTATGAATCGGGGCTTAGATCCATATATGTCTCCTTCAGAATCCATTTTATCCTTCCTAACAACAATTTTTCATGAAGGAACAGCAGCCACTACAGTAAGAGTTCAATTAGCTGCCATTTCCAATTTCAATTTTAGTTTCACGAGAAATCCAATCATGCAGCACTCCTTGTGTAAAACTTTCTTAAAAGGAGTTCTTCTCATGCCACCAACAAAACAACCATTAGAACTTAGTCCTCTCATCTTTGATGTCTGCACCCTTTGAACCATCCTTGTCGTCAGACTTAAAATTGTTATCATGGAAAACTTTATTCTTGGTAGCCATAACATCTGCTAGGAGAGTTTCAGAACTACAAGCTCTAACTACTCAACCTCCTTACATTATCTTTCACAAGGATAGAGTCTCTCTCAGGACAAACCCTTCCTTTCTTCCCAAAGTATGCTCAGAGCACAATCTGAATACCACCATTGAGCTACCTGTGTTTTTTCCAAACCACTCTAATAAATCAGAGTATACACTACACCAACTAGATGTTCACAGAATTCTCAGGTGTTATCTACACAGGACTAAAGAATTCAAAAAATCCGATCAACCTTTTGTTTCCTTTTCTGACAAAAGGAAAGGCTTGCCTGTTTCTAAAATTACTCTTTTGAAATGGCTTTCAGATTGCATATCCTTTGCTTATCAACAAGCTGGTAGACAATTACCTGTCAAAGTTAAAGGTCACTCTATTAGGGCTGTAGCTACTTCATGCACCTTTAGATCTAGGCTCCCAATTGATACTATTTGTGCAGCAGCTACTTGGGCAAGGCCACATACGTTTGTCACTCATTACAAATTGGATTTGGCCTCCCGGGACAGGTCATCCTTTGGGCCCACTGTGCTGAAGAGTCTCTTTGCTTGAGCCACCTGGGATAAAAGTGCTAGGGACGCTGTCCCATCCAGCAAGAATTACGGCGAGATAGGACTACATAACATAAAGAAGTTATGTACTTACCATAACGTTCCATGTTTGTAGTCCATCTCGCTTATATTCTTGCGTCCCTCCCTCCAACCCCCTCCCTGTTTCTGGGGGATCTGGTGGACCTTTTTGGTGCTGGCTGACATTGTTCCTTTTATTGTCCACCTGGAATGGATTATATTTCTAATCCTTTGCTGTATTTATACAGCTCCTTTTTTATTCTTACCCAAAAGGTATTTATTGCTTTCTTGCAAACTAGATCTGGGGAACTGCCGTGAGGCACCATTGGATAGGGGCTAGCCTCGAGCCAGTAAAAGCTCTTGAGCTTTAGTATTGGCCGAGTCAGAGCTGAATATTGGCTCTGAACCCATCCAGCAAGAATATAGGCGAGATGGACTACAAACATGGAACGTTATGGTAAGTACATAACTTCTTTTTATAGAGCATACCAAATGCCAGATAAAATGCCTCAGTGGGCTGGATTGTGGCCACAGGGCCACCTGTTGGACCCCCTGATAAAAATCTCAAAGGAACAGTACCAGAAAGGAGCTAATCCACAGAATGGACAGGACAGGCAGATATTTGCCACAATTATGTCCTGCTCCTTGAAAGCACCAGATAGAGTGAAGAAAGTGGAATCTCCACAATAAAAAGGTCTCATCATAAAATTAACGATTCCACTGTTGGAGATCATTCTTAAAGGGGAATCTGAATAAAGATTTCTGAGGAAGGTGGCCCTACCTAAACAGTGTGTTCTACAAGACTCGAAGACCCAGTGAAGACTCCCGGTAATATGAAGAATATATGATGGCAAGGAAAGAACCAGTCATGTATGACATAAATTACTTGGCTAAAAGACCAAAGACAATTTATAGCAGCATCTAAGGATCGGCTGCTATAAGCACTGAATAAAAATACACTGCATACACTGGACAGAATGCAAACTATGCAAAAGAAAAAAAAGTGGGTGGAGAGATGGAACTACAGTATAATATGACCCCAAAGAGATACTGTTAGATTATGGAATAAACTGGCAAATGAATTGCGGTACAATCATAAAATAGATACTTTCATTCTATATTCCTTGGTATCCTTGGCAGACCTCCCAAAGAAAGGAAAATGCATCTCAGACCTAAGAATGGTTACATATGTGAAGTCATCATCTAGAATTTCTCTGATGGAAGACTCAGAGGAGATGAAATTTGAACTCCAAAGAAAAAGAAACAGGAAGAGCACTGTACATTACAGATAACAGACTTAAGAAGACTACAGGTTAAAGCCTCTTAAGAAGGAAGTAAATACCAACTTATACAGGCATATTGCAGCAGGACAGGAGCCAGTATGCCTTGCAGAATATTTTTTTACTTATCTTTTGTTCTACATGTTAGTCCCACTGGGCTAGTAGCCTCTTTAGGAAGACCCGAAGTGGTATTTATTCTATTAGGGGAACATATGGACAGGGCACTGGGGAACTTCTCCTACTCTTGATAGTCAGGGGAAGACTTTGTGTGTTACACATCCTGACTTCCTGTTTCCTGTTCAAGCGCGGAAGCAGCCAGGAGGAACAGGAGAAAACACAGCTGATTCAGCTTTGGGCGAAAATGAAGTGAAAGTTGCTGAAAATGTAGTTGAAATGGTACAATCGCTACCAAAAGTTTTTTCTGATGCTGTGGGTATAGAAAGAAAAAACAGTGACATTTGGAGGAAAACATGTGAGCAGTGAAAAAGAAGAAAGTCTAGACAGATATGAAATTTGGGACTCTGTCATAGCACTTCTGGGTGTTAATTAATAAACAGACTTTTTTGTGACTTGATATTTGAGACTGGGCAGGCCATGGAAATATTTTGGGGTGCATATGAACAAAAGAAAAATATTTATCCATGGTCAGAATATGTGGTACAAGCTTTTTACAGACAAACAAAAAAAAGGAAGAATGATCCAGTTTAGAAGTGAAGTTGAAGCAAAAGACCTGAAAGAACATTTCTTAATTACATGTAAATAAGTAATGGGCACGACAAAAATCTATGATGAAAGAGAACTATGGACTGGGGGATGGAAATGTGGAGTAATAATAAAAATAGAAAATGATAATGTTATGCATGTACCTACTATTATTAATGTTCATGGTAATAGGGGTTTTGTGAAATACAGGGGTCAACCAAAAACTTGTTATTTTTGTGAAAAACAAGATCATTTAATCAACTAACGCGATAAAAAAGAAGTTATTTATGTGGTAAAACAGGGGATAATGCAAAAATGTGATTTAAAGTGAAAAAAATGTGGCAATACTGGTCATTCATGGCTAGAATCTGAAATGAATGTGCAAGGAAATGAAGTTATACAGGAGAAAGAGATAGAATGTGTTACACAAGGAAATAAAAAATGTGGCTGATAAAGAAGTTATACATGAAGGTAAAGAAAGTAACAAGGAAAAAGAAACAGAGCAGACAAGTGAGGAAGAAGCTGATTGGTGCACAGTAAGAAATAAAAATAATTTGATAGGAAAAAGAGTTAAAGAAAGGAAAAGAAAATTAAAAATATAATGCTTAGATAAAATAAGAAAGGAAAGGGATAAATATTTTATTATACTAACTGTTCTTAAAAGCTGAAAATATTAGCTTTAAATGTGAACAGTATGAAAAATCGTAAGAGGAGAATAGGTATATTACACTGGTGTGCTGCAGTAGGGAATAGGTATATTACAATGGTGTGCTGCAGTAGAGAATATATACATTACAATGGTGTGCTGCAGTAGGGAATAGGTATATTACAATGGTGTATTGCAGTAGGGAATAGGTATATTACAATGCTGTGCTGCAGTAATAGGTACATTACAATGGTGTGCTGCAGTAGGGAATAGATATCTTACAATGGTGTGCTGTAGTACAGAATAGGTACATTACAATGGTGTATTGCAGTAGGGAATAGGTATATTACAATGCTGTGCTGCAGTAATAGGTACATTACAATGGTGTGCTGCAGTAGGGAATAGGTATCTTACAATGGTGTGCTGTAGTACAGAATAGGTACATTACAATGGTGTGCTGTAGTACAGAATAGGTACATTACAATGGTGTGCTGCAGTAGGGAAAAGGTACATTACAATGGTGTGCTGCAGTAGTGAATAGGTAGATTACAATGGTGTGCTGTAGTAGGGAAAAGGTACATTACAATGGTGTGCTGCAGTAGGGAATAGGTATATTACAATGCTGTGCTGCAGTAATAGGTACATTACAATGGTGTGCTGCAGTAGGGAATAGGTATATTACAATGCTGTGCTGCAGTAATAGGTACATTACAATGGTGTGCTGCAGTAGGGAATAGGTATCTTACAATGGTGTGCTGTAGTACAGAATAGGTACATTACAATGGTGTGCTGCAGTAGGGAAAAGGTACATTACAATGGTGTGCTGCAGTAGGGAATAGGTATATTACAATGCTGTGCTGCAGTAATAGGTACATTACAATGGTGTGCTGCAGTAGGGAATAGGTATCTTACAATGGTGTGCTGTAGTACAGAATAGGTACATTACAATGGTGTGCTGCAGTAGGGAAAAATAGAAGTTATGTTCTTACCATAACGTTCCATGTTAGTTGTCTTCTTCTCGCCTTCTTCTTGCTGGATGGGTTCGGAGCCGACCTCGCCCGACCGCCACTCTAAAGCTCGAGAGTTGGTTCCACCGGCTCGAGGCTCCCCTTATATCCCACAATGCTAGGCGATAGTTACCTCAGATCTCGTTTGTAAGCTAACCCCAGCTTATAACAGAAACAGTATAACTGTAAAAAACAGAATCCACCTCTAACAACAGGAAGAAGAAGGGTGACCTACATCCTGAAACAATAAATATGCATAATAGCATATAGCTAAGAAAGAGGTGGTAGAAAGAGAGGTCACGATCACAACTCCTCTAGGTCTGTCCAGGCCACGGGGAAGGAGGGTGGGAGAAGAAGAAGGCGAGAAGAAGACAACTAACATGGAACGTTATGGTAAGAACATAACTTCTATATGTTAAGTTGTCTATCTCGCCTTCATTCTTGCTGGATGGGACCGCGCCCTAGCACCTTGTCCCGGTGGCCTAACGGAACAGACTCCTGAGAACAGTGGAACCAAAATTAGCTCTATGCCTAGAAGCTAAATCCAACTTATAATGGGAAACAAAAGTGTGAGGAGTAGCCCAAGTAGCCGCTGCACAAATGGTGTCAATAGGCAGTCTGTCTTGGAAGGCTAGAGAAGTAGCCAAAGCTCTGGTGGAATGGGCTTTAGGCTTATTAGGCAGTTTTGGTGTCTAATCTCATAAACAAGGGTAATCAGAGATGTTAGCCATCTGGATAAAGATACCTTTGAAACTGGAAGTCCCTTTCTGCTTTCCGCATAGGAGACAAACAGCTGATCAGATTTTCTGAATTGTTTGTCCTGTCCAAGTAGTACCTTAATTGACGATGAACATCCAGACAGTGTAATTTTTGTTCAGATCTATTTGAATACTCCGGAAAAAGACAGGGAGGTCAATGCATTGGTTTAGATTTGATGCTGAAACCACCTTAGGCAAAAGGACGGGTTAGTTCAGAAGGAAACTCTGTCCTTATGGAACACAAGGTAAGGAGAACGACAACTGAGTGCTTGAAGTTCTGAAATTCTTCTAGCTGATGTGATAGCCACCAGAAAGAGAGTTTTCCATGATAATAACTTTAAGGAACATGAAGCTGCAGGTTCGAAAGGGGAAAGAATCAAAGAAGCAAGAACTAAATTTAGGTCCCAAGGAGAAGGAGGATTTCTTACAGGAGGTCTGAGAAGAAAAACTCCTTTCAAAAAGGCTTTGCAGAGTTTGTGGGACATTAGGGCAGATTCAGAAATACCCACATGGAAATTAGAAATAGCTGCCAATTGAACCTTAAGAGTAGAAGGAGATGAACCTGCCTGGAAGAGTTCAGCAAGAAAATCAAGGACTAGTTGGATGGAAGCGGTGAAAGGATCTATGTCCTTTCCTTGTGCCCAATATGAAAAGCGTTTCCACTTACTCAAATAAATCTTCGAGTGGAAGATTTATGGGAAGCTATCAAAATATCTCTAACAGAGTGAGATAATTGAGGAAGCCTGGCTACGGTTGGCAGTGGAGGAACCAAGCAGTGAGGTTCAGAGAGGGAGGGAGCGATGAAACTGACCCGACTGATGGATCAAAAGATCTGGAACTAGGTCCAGATTCCACGGTCGCCCAAAAGAAATCGATGCAGAAAGGGGAACCACACTTGCCGAGGCCAGTAAGGAGCAATGAGGATCAATGAGGCCTTCTGAGCGATAGCTTTCTGTATTACTTGAGAGATCAGTGGGAAAGGAGGAAATGCATACAGAAGTCCCGGGCCAAACTTGGACTAGCGCGTCCTGGCTGGGTTGGCCTGGTAAAGGGAATAGAGTGAAGTATTCTCTGCACTTGCTGTTTTGGGGAGTAGCAAAAAGATCGCAGCAAGGCTGACCCCACTTGAGAAAAATCTCTCTCACTACAGAGTCTTTCAGGGACCACTCGTGAGGCATGAGAATAGCCCTGCTCAACTTGTCCGCAATGTGATTGGACTTCCGGGATGTGCGTTGCTATCAGAAAACGCTGAGAAGAAATCGCCCATTGCCACAGTCTGAGTGCTTCTCGACACAGGGGTATGATCTGGTTCCGCCTTGTTTGTTGATGTACCACACTACAGACATATTGTCTGTCTGGATTGCAATCGCTCCCAAGGGAAGAGAGTCTTGAAGGGCTTGCAACGCTAAAAGCACTGCTCTCATCTCCAGAACATTTATGTGCAAGTGGCATTCGTTTGGTTGCCATGTGCCCTGGACTGTCCTGCCCTGATAATGCCCCCACCCGATCAGGAGGCATCCGTTGTCAGAGTCGCAACCGGAGGAGGTGGAACAAATGGTCTCCCCAACAGGAGCTGGGGAAGACATCCACCACATGAGATGCTTTTGCATGCTTGCGTGATCATAATGGTGTGAGACATTGGAAGTTCCTGGTATGACCACTGAGAAAAAGCATCCACTGAAGGATCCGCATGTGGTATCTGGCCAATGGAAGGAGAGGTATGGCTGCCATGATTCCCAACACCTTTAGAACTAACCTGGCTTTGGCTCTGTTGTTGTTGAGAAGTAGTGATACCAATTTTGAATGTCTGATATCCTTTGGTTCGTTAGTGTTGCAGACATGTTTACGGTATCTAAATTTGCCTATGTAGGTAATAGTGCGACAAGGCGACAACACAGACTTTTCGCAATTTATTGAGATACCCAGTTTTGACAGACGAAAAGTGTAATCTCTGGCCATCAGAAGGAGATGCTTGGTGGGAGCTGTGAGGAGCCAGTCGTCCAAATATGGAAACACCTGGAATCCTTGTCGTCTCAGGTGAGAAGCTACCACTGCCATGCATTTGGTAAACACCGGGGCAGTGGTGAGACCAAAGGGCAGGGCCCTGAAGTGAAAATGACTGGTTCCCAGCCTGAAGCGGAGGAATCTTCTGGAGCGTCTGTTCATTTTTATATGATAGTACGCGTCCTGAAGGTCTATAGAGCACATCCAGTTCCCTTTTCCCAATAGGGGAAGAATGGATTGCAGCGTGACCATCCGAAATCTTGTTTTCTTGACCGATCTGTTCAAGATACTGAGATCCAAAATTGGTCTCCAGTCCCCTGTTTTCTTTGGAACTAAAAAGAACCTTGAGTAGATTCCGGATCCTAGTTGGTCTGCTGGCACTGGCTGAATAGCTCTTTTTGCAAGCAGTTTTGAAATTTCCAAAGCTGCTATATCCCTTTGAGCGGTGGAACATCTGGAAGGGATTTTTTGACTGATTTGGAAAGCGAAAGGGAATAGAATAACCTTCGAAATGATGCACTGTACCCATTTGTCTTGTGTCAAGGATAGCCAGGCTTCTGGGTACAGTGACAACCTTCCCCGGACTGCCTCCGAAGATGGGCAGTCGGGCAACACCTCAGGGATGCTGAAAGGGCTTATCGGAGGACGCTTCTCAATTGCCCTGGTTCTGGACCCCTCTGCCTCTAGGGCGGCGTCTACCATTGTTGTTCCCCCTCTGCCTCTGGCGGGAACCGACTCTGTCACGCCAGGCAAAGTCCCTTGAGATTGTTTACGGAACCACATCTTTCCCCTTCTGGCCTTTGGGGTAAGGCCTAGAAGGAGTAGAAAACGGACTCCGGCAGAAAGGGTCTTGCCATCAGTCTCGCACCTAGTCAGGGTTTCTTTCACTTGTGGACCAAACAGAGATGATCCATCAAAGGGAGTTCATGAAAGACGCCTTGAAAGGGTCCGCAAAATTGCATAGCCGCATCCAGGCGTGCCTACGTAAGGCTACCCCTGTCCCTCTTGGCTCTGCTCGCTCCATCGGCCGCATAAGAGGAGGCGCATGGAGGAGTTGGAAATAGAATTAAGGATAGCTAGCTGCGTGTTCATTTTCTCTTGAAACCCAGCTGTAGGGTCCTTCAGCATTTCACTCGCTTCTTTGATCAAGTCTCTTTGAAGACGAGTGAAATGGCACAGGTAATTCAGCGAACGCATAGTAAATGTCGCTGAGGAGAACATCCGCTTCGTACCTATCCATGGACCTAGATTCCTTGTTAGGTGGATGGACAGGCACTGAAGGATCAGCCAGTTCCTTCTTTGTGGCGGCAGCTACCACCATAGCATCCACAGAGACTCCTTTTGATAAAAATTCCTTGTCTGATGGAGCTGTGATGAATTTGGAGGGTCTCCTGGGAGTGGGGTCCACTGAATCAGGAGCCGTCCATGCCTTTTTAGCAACCACCTGCATGAGGGGGTCGAAGGGGGACACCCAGGAGGTGGAAGGACGAGAGCCAAACGCCTCAAGATACACAGATTCGTCCTCCGAAGGGTTGATGGCTGGCCAATTTCCCCTTTGTTTAAGGATCTCCAGAATGTCTGCAAATGAGACATCTTCAGAAGGGGAACAGGGGGAACCCTCAGAATCATCCAGATCTGTGTCCGACGTGATAGACTCAGGTGAGTCAATGTGCTTCCTCTTGCACTTCCTCTTCCGAGGGGCTCTTCTGCCAAATCAGGAGAGGCCTCGAAGAGGATGAAATCCCCAAAGGGAGCTCCTGAGGAGTTGGCTCTCTGCGGTCCGGGATGAGGGAGTGAGTCGACTTACCCTGAGGCACCATAGAAGGAGGGGCTGACGGAGCCGACTGTGGAGTAGAGCCAGGCTCTAACACACTCCGCATGACCTCGAAAGCACCCCTGTCAGGCAGAGCCAGAGGTCCCCGCTCCGAGGAGCTAAGGACCCCTCGGCACCGACAGTGATGGCTCCGAGGCGATGTCGGAGCCGAACTCACCAGCGCCAAGCACCGAGAGGGGGGGTCGGACAAGGGTCGATGCCACTCACCCCTCGGAGCCGATGGCGAAGTCCGGCGCCGAGATTCCTCCATGGAAGAAAACGGAGCCGACGACGGGCCGAAGACAATTGTCTCGGCCCGAGGTGACCACAGTCTCGGTTCCGACGACCCGCCCGAACTCAAGAGAGTCGAAGGAGGAAAGAGTTGATGGCCGGGGCAGGCACCGACTGATGAGTCGGGCTCTGAAGCATCTGGGCTAGTGCCTCAGACTTGAGTAGTCGACTCACCACCCTCTGAAGGTCATGATCGGACAGCCTCGATGACCTAGAGGAATGAGACCTTTGGCTCCGTTCAGACAGCAGGGGAGATCCTGGAGCCGAATGAACGGAGCCAAGAGAAGGTGACCTAGACCTCTTTCTGGTTGTCGGCCCGAGGATCTTGTTGGAGCCGACACGGGTACCTCGATAACCCCGGCTGCGCCCGGAGCCGAGAAAGCCACAGAAACTGTGGACTGAGTCTTATCGGCTCCAGCCGGAGCCGATAAAGGCAAAGGTTGAACAACCTGAGGTCTCGGCTCAGAAGCGAGCCGAAGACCTCGATGCCTTGGAGGGCTTCCCTGTTGAGACAGACAGGGAATCCTCAGGCTTCAACAAGCCTCTCAATATAAGCTTGTTTTTTCTTTCCTGCAGGACCCTGGGGCTGAAGCCATGGCAGACAGCACAGGAGTCCTGCAGGTGCAAAGGCCCCAGACAATAGACACAAGAAGTGTGAGCGTCTGTCAGAGACATTTTCTGACAGCACGCATCACACTTCTTGAATCCGGAGACCTTTGCTTCCTTAGACATAGCCTAACTGGTGAACACAAACACACACTCAAACACACCAGTTATACCCTGTCAAAATTACAAACTTTTAGAAAAAAATACTAAAATAAGGTACAACAGAACAGTAGTACACTACACAAACACTCCCTAGGGAAGGGAAGGCCTAAGGCCCAAGGGAAGAACTAAAAGTTCTTTTAAGAAACGGGAAAAATTAGGTTCGGGATAGAGTTCAATGAACTACACTAATTTAAGATTAATTAAACTAAAAAGGGGTAAAGAGTAACTTTTTATAGAAAAGCTAAAACTCACCAGGAACCGGTAGAATAACCAACCTCGAAGCTGTAGCGGCAAACGAGATCTGAGGTAACTATCGCCTAGCATTGTGGGATATAAGGGGAGCCTCGAGCCGGTGGAACCAACTCTCGAGCTTTAGAGTGGCCGAGTCGGAGCCGAGGTCGGCTCCGAACCCATCCAGCAAGAATGAAGGCGAGATAGACAACTTAACATGGTACATTACAGTGGTGTGCTGCAGTAGGGAATAGGTAGATTACAATGGTGTGCTGCAGTAGGGAATAGGTACATTACAATGGTGTGCTGCAGTAGGGAATAGGTACATTACAATGGTGTGCTGCAGTAGGGAATAGGTATATTACAATGCTGTGCTGCAGTAGAGAATAGGTACATTACAATGGTGTGCTGCAGTAGGGAATAGGTATATTACAATGCTGTGCTGCAGTAATAGGTACATTACAATGGTGTGCTGCAGTAATAGGTACATTACAATGGTGTGCTGCAGTAGAGAATAGGTATATTACAATGCTGTGCTGCAGTAGAGAATAGGTACATTACAATGGTGTGCTGCAGTAGGGAATAGGTATATTACAATGCTGTGCTGCAGTAATAGGTACATTACAATGGTGTGCTGCAGTAGGGAATAGGTATCTTACAATGGTGTGCTGTAGTACAGAATAGGTACATTACAGTGATGTGCTGCAGTAGAGAATAGGTAGATTACAATGGGGTGCTGCAGTAGAGAATATATACATTACAATGGTGTGCTGCAGTAGAGAATAGGTACATTACAATGGTGTGCTGTAGTAGAGAATAGGTATCTTACAATGGTGTGCTGTAGTAGAGAATAGGTATATTACAGCGGTGTGCTGCAGTAATAGGTACATTACAATGGTGTGCTGCAGTAGAGAATAGGTATATTACAATGGTGTGCTGTAGTACAGAATAGGTACATTACAATGGTGTGCTGCAGTAGAGAATAGGTATATTACAATGGTGTGCTGCAGAGGAGAATAGGTATATTACAATGGTGTGCTGTAGTACAGAATAGGTACATTACAATGGTGTGCTGCAGTAGAGAATAGGTATATTACAATGCTGTGCTGCAGTAGAGAATAGGTATATTACAATGGTGTGCTGTAGTAGAGAATAGGTACATTACAATGGTGTGCTGCAGTAGAGAATAGGTATATTACAGTGGTGTGCTGCAGTAGGGAATAGGTACAGTACAATGGTGTGCTGTAGTAGAGAATAGGTATTCTACAATGGTGTGCTGTAGTAGAGAATAGGTATATTACAGCGGTGTGCTGCAGTAATAGGTATATTACAATGGTGTGCTGCAGTACAGAAAAGGTATATTACAATGGTGTGCTGCAGTAGAGAATAGGTACATTACAATGGTGTGCTGTAGTAGAGAATAGGTACATTACAATGGTGTGCTGTAGTAGAGAATAGGTAGATTACAATGGTGTGCTGCAGTAGAGAATAGGTATATTACAATGGTGTGCTGCAGTAGAGAATAGGTATATTACAATGGTGTGCTGCAGTAGAGAATAGGTATATTACAATGGTGTGCTGCAGTACAGAACAATTATATTACAATGGTGTGCTGCAGTAGAGAATAGGTACATTACAATGGTGTGCTGCAGTAGAGAATAGGTATATTACAATGGTGTGCTGCAGTAGAGAATAGGTATATTACAATGGTGTGCTGCAGTAGAGAATAGGTATATTACAATGGTGTGCTACAGTAGATGCACATATTATTGTTTTAGAAGATATCAGATTACTAGCAGAGGAAGAAAGAACACAAACTGAAAAACGCTGGAATGGTGTGGTAGTTTGGAACATGGGGAAAGAACCATGCTCGGGCATATGTATATTATGTCAAGAAAGCATTAAACTATTAGCTGTAACCATAGTGGACCTAGGACAAATTGTGGCAATAGACGTGAGATGGAAAAAAAAAATATGTGTATAGAATTATAGCTTTATATGCATATGTAACACAAAAAGAGAGAGAAATGATGTTTAAAATTATTCTTGCATATATTTAGGTAAATATGGAAATTGCAGTGGTGGGTGATTTTAATTGTAATTTAAGGAAAAATAAGAGCAACTGTGATATTAAAATGGCTAAAGAAATTGTGAGAAGTGGAAAGTTAAGTGTATGGGAGAACAGCCACTGGACCTATAAAAGGAATGACATTGGGATAGAAATTATTTTTTTAATATCTGATAGTTTAAAAGTTATAAAAAGGAATTAAGTATGCTAGATTTTCAGATCTATATAGGTTGAAGTACAGGAAAATGAATAATATATACAAACAGGAAATTGAATAAAGAAAATTAATGAAAATGAATTAGATTTAGAAAAGGAAAAAAAACTTGTGGAATTATGGAAAAATCATATGAATATGAGAGAGTTTTGTGAGAACTGGGCTATTTGGTGGCTTAATTTTAGAGATAAATATAAACAAATGTTTTAGAATGTGTAAGGAAGAAAAGAAAATGAGATACGTAAGACATTAAAGTCAAGAAACATTTAGAGACTTAGAGAAAAAAAATCCTTTTATGAAAAAGAAAGAGAAATATATAAAATTAATCAAATTAAAATTAACAACTTGTTATATAAGCAAAACAATATTGTTTACAAAGGAAATAAAGAAGTGGTAGCACCATATTTGAGTAAAATAATAGAAGGAAAAATAATAAGAGAATTAAAAAATAAGGAAGGTAAGCAAATAAGACAGCAAGAAGGAATAAACAACATAATTAAAGAAAACACATTGAAATTATTTGTTAAAAGAGAAAAAACATAGAACAAATTTATAACGGTAAAAAAATAAATAAGGAAGATAATGAGTATTTAGAACAAAACATAACTATGAACGAATTGAATGAAATTCTAAAAAATAGTAACATGAATTCTGCAACAGGACTGGCCGGAATTGAATAAGGTATGTATAAAGAAATGAAAGAGTGGCAAAAATATTTTTTATAGAACTTATGAATGAATGGTTAGAAACTGGAATTAAAGAGAAAGAGATATGTACAGGAGTTATAAAAATTTTATTTAAAAAAATTTAATAAAGAGGAGATAAAAAATTGGAGGCCTATAGCATTGAATAATATGGATTATAACATTTTTTATGAGAATAATAACAAAAAAGTTACAAAAATGGATAGTATATATATATATATATATATATATATATATATATATATATATATATATATATATATGACCAAAATGTATTCTAAAGAAAGGAAAAGAAAGTCAAGAGTTATTATGGATAATAAGTGAAATAATTGATGATATAAATACAAATGTAGAAGTGAAGGTTATGATAGGGGATATAAGTAAAGCCTATAATAATATTCAATATGAATCATTATGGGAATGTTGCAGGCATATAATGTAAGAAAAAATATTGCAAGTAATCAAATCTGTTTATGAAAAGAATTATGTGGAACTAAATGTAAATGCCTGGATTGGGGAAGAAATAAAAATCGAATGTGGAATAAAGCAGGGCTGCCCAGCTAGCAGTGTAATTTTCTCATTAGTTATGAATGTAATAGTGAAGGAAATTAATAAAATGTCAAGTAGCAGTGGATACAAAATGATGAAGGAAGTACAACTGCCAATAATGTATAATTATGCAGATGATATTGTATTAATTGTTAAAACTAAAGTATGGATGGAAAAAGTAAATGAAAAATTAAGTATTAATTAAAAAAATGTGGTTTAAGTATAGATAAGGAGAAAAGTAAAGGATTTCGTTTTGAAGGTATGAGAGGAGGTGTTGAGTTCAATGAAAAATATATATAATGTACTCAAATAAGTAAAGGATATGACTAAGTTTTAGAAATCATATAGATTTTCATTTAGAAAAAAGCACACTTGTTGTACACCATCATAATAAGAAAAACTGCTTATGTTGATAACATCTATATTTTTCCTATTAAGTATGAAAAGGAACTAATGATGATTATAGTTTCTTTTATATGGGGCTCTACACTGAATCTAGTTAAGAGAGGGATTTTGTATATGAAAGAAGAGCAAGGAGGTATGGGTTTAATAAACCCAATAGTACATGCAAAATCTTTAATTTTATATAAGGTATTAAAAGGAATTATGAAGGAAAATAAAAACTTGATAGAAATAATACTATATTATAAATACAAAGAATTATTGGAAGGAATGGAAGTTAAAAAACAAAGTAAAAGCGTTGTGAATGAAGAAATGAAAGAGTACCAAAACAAAATTATGTTATGGAAAATAAAAAATATATATATGTGAGAAAAATAGAAAGGAATGGTACTTAAGCACTATGAAAGCATTTTACTGTATTGATCCATGGAAATATTTAGAAATAGTAAGAAAAAAGCCACAATCATGAGTTATAATAACTGTAAAAAGATTAAAGAATGTAATGATTCTTATGGAGACTATTAGAAAATTGCCAGTTAAGGCAAATATGCCATACCAAAAAAAAAAAAAAGATAGAATATGCACTAAATGTGGAGAGTTTGAGACTACTGTGCATGTGTTTTTGAAATGTGAAAGAGTTAATAATTTGTGGAAAGAAATATGTAAAAATAATAGGGTGAAAAGCTTGTTAAAATTTGAACAAATAAATATGGACAATAGAATTTGGTTATTAGAATGCATGAAAACAGAAAGAAGTGAAAAAAATGGACAGAGTAATATTTTATGCTTCATGGACTATATGGAATGAGAGACTAAATGAAATTAAATACAATGGAAAATGGACTTTGACAAAACTTTTGGAAAAAATAATGTTTTGGTTGTGGATAAAAGAGTGGGGGAATGCTTAAATTGAAATTTATGATGTATGAAGACTTGTAAATAGATGTGAATAATGTAAAAATGTAATGTATACATCAATAAAAAACCCTACTCTTTTTGAGAGGTACCATGGGATCTTGTAATAGGGTAAACTTTGTCACTGTTCATGCTTGGAGTTTTTCTCCCTGGGCCTCTACTGAAAATGGACATATATCCAGTTAGACTAGCCCGGTCAACAAATGTAAAATAAATAAATAAATACAATTTTACATCCACCTGATCTACCATCAACTCAAGCAAATGGGACCTCAGTTTAACATCTAATCCAAAGGACGGCACACTTGAGTGCAGCGCCCCCTTTATGCTGCACTGTAGTATCAGCAATTGATCTGTCTAGTGTGGAAACAGAACCCACAGCCTTCTGCAAGAAAGGTGAGTGCGATACCATGTGCACTACTGACAACCTAGAAAGTGAAAGGGGTGTGACTGCATGGCTAGCAACAATTGCTATAGGCAGTGAACTTGATTGATACTCCCTATGGGTAGGATGGACCACCTAATCACAGGAATTTGGCAGTCTCTAAGGATAGGGTGGACCACCTTAGCACAGAAATTCGGCAGTTCCTAAGTACAGGATGGACCACCTTAGCACAAGAATCATGGCAACTGAATCTGTACACATTCCTGAAGGAATGAAGTAATAACAGGATGAATACGTAATCTCAGATCACCTTGACAAAGGGACCATGACAAGTTAATCTGCAGCTGTGCCTGAAAGGCTGAAGAAATAAATGGATGAATAAGTATGCTCAGACCAACTGGAGTGAAATAGTTTAAAACAAAATGTTAGTCTGACTGAAAATAATGTCTAACAACATTCCTTACAGCAACTTTAGAAAAAGAGTGGTCTTATCTAAATAAACTACACAGGCATAAAAACAGATACAGTTAGAAGCAGAAAAGTTCAGTACCAATAAAGGGTACTGTCAGTGATGGTACAGGTCATCTTGTTAAACTCTGAGAATCATTCCCAAGCCTAGTATATGAAATAATTCATGGCACTGAGTAACACAAACATGCATTAAAAAAAAAAGACACAGCAACAAGAAAAAGCAAATATATATGTGTGTGTGTGTGTGTGTGTGTGTGTGTGTGTGTGTATATATATATATATATATATATATATATATATATATATATATATATATATATATATACATACACACAAAATTGTGTGTGTACGTCTATGTATATATATATATATGTGTGTGTGTGTGTGTGTGTATGTATATGTGTGTGTGTGTGTATATATATATATATATATATATATATATATATATATATATGTATATGTGTATATATATATATATATATATATATATAAATATATATATATATATATATATATATATATATATATATATATACATACACAAACACACACCCACACACACACACACACATATATATATATATATATATATATGTATACACACACAGTGAAAAGTCAAGAGTGCATTTGTCGACAAGGTTGTACTACTGTGTGAAATGCTGAACACATTATAGTCCAAACTTACATTTGTTTGACTGCTGTATAGTTGTCTGAGTGTAATATGATTCTCATAGGAGAATGTTTGTGCTGGAGTGCATTTTTGTATTGCATAGTTTACTTAATGCAGGAAATCAATGCTGGTGCCTGCAATAATTTAATTCTTCAGACAGATTTCTCACGTATTTGAGTTTGTGAGTCTGAAGTTGGTATATTAACTTCTGGGTTGTGTGCAAGTTTGTCTCCATGTGGGGGTAGGTAATGTGTGCTTGACCCTCCCCCCAACAATAAACATTTAAATTTATTCACTTTACAGATAAACGTTCTGTTGAGAGGAAAGTGTGAAAACATTTTGGTTGTTTTGGGAATTTTAAATGTTGGTATTTTATGTATGCAGTTAATTGTTTCGAGATTCATTATATTTATCTATATACATATATATGTATGTATATATATATATATATATATATATATATATATATATATATATATATATATATATATATATATATATGTGGGTCTAGGACTATTCACTGAAAGCACAATTCATTGAAACACATTTCACTGAAAGTTATATATGGCCTTTTCCCCACTGTAGTGCAATCCTGGAGTTAGAATATATAGTAAGTGTGTGCGGGAGGCCATAGGCCCCCCAAATAGTTTGGATGAATATTAAGTTTAGAAAAGAGTAATTTATTGAAATTGCAAGTATCCATGTGTATAGTTCAAAATATTTAAAATAGGTGGGGGGGGCTTCACCCCCCTTACTATATATTCTAACTCCAGGGTCACACTACAGTGGGGAAAAGGCCATATATAACTTTCAGTGAAATGTGTTTTCAGTGAATTGTGCGCAGTCAAATGTGTTTCAGTGAATAGTCCTAGACCCATCTATATACATACACATATACATACACACTCACGGAGTCGAGAACATAATACCTAAGTGGAAGTCTATATACGGACCACTGAATACCTTCCTAGAGAATAGATCTGTCCTCAGTAAAGAACATGGAAAGACAATGAGGATTTTGGTTAATTGTGGAATTTTCCAGGCTGTATGTCTTAGGCAAAACTTAAGCAGGAGAGATACCTGCAGGATAGCACAGGATGGCCACACATTGCATGTAAACTGCATAAGACTACAGATAAAGGACAGGTACAAGTAGGATGCACCTGCCTATGGAACAGATTCACCCTCCAAACAGGAGTGAAAGGGAGATAAGAGGTATATGTCAGGCTATAGGTCCTGAGTAATACTCGAGTAGGGACACCTGTCTGCAGGACAGCAGGGGAGGGTCACATTCCACATGTAAAGTAGCATTCCCTCTAGGTTATCTGTGCAGTGGCAAGCTCACTTTTAGGACAATGGACACACACCTTTGCTTTGTAAAGGAGGGAGAGAGTGGTCACTATAAAGCTAGCTGGTGAATGGTTCAGATTAAGTAGACAACAAAGTCACCAGTCTCATTAATCTGCGATAGAAGACAGCTGAAAAAACTTCAACCCTGTAAAGAAATAAACAGATCAGTACAAATCTAAACTCCTGACTGTCACAACAGGCAGGGATTCAAGGTTCAGTTGATGCTTGTGGGGAGGCACACTAAAACAGGGACAGAAAAGATAGATACTCAGGATAGTACTTGTGAGACCAGAAGAACTGAAGATACGTTCAAACTATCAAAAAGACAGCAACAGTAGAACTGCTTAAGTGTCTGATGAAATGTGCTCAAAATCTCAGGGTCATGGAAAAAAGCATTAATGTTAATCTAGAGACAAAAAAAATCCCTTTAAGGTCTGGATCGGAGGAGGACAACTCTGAATGAAAACCCTATTCACGTCAAAGAAATAGACTCCAAAACATCATTTTGATACCACAGAGAATCTGGCAATGAACAGCATGATGCTGAAAGAGTTCCATTACCTACAAGCTTAACACTGGGCTCAGTATGGGCAATCCAACTCCAAACTGGCACCTAGGGAGAAAGACTTCCTTCGTGCCAATCCACAGGAATTCAAATATGCACCAAAGCCTAGCAACAACAGCGTAAGCAACAAACTCAGTGTCGAAGAGATGTTTGGCCCTGGAGTTGAGCCTACGAGGGGACTGACAGCAAAAACCCCAGTGTTGATAGTAATATGAAAAGGAAGGCTCAAGAAGAGCCCTGCATTCCAACTTCCAACACTAAGATCAAATCACTGTAGGAGGTCATCACTGACCACGTTGATCCCAACAGAGACAAGACCACAACTGACACTTAAGCTAGACCAGCTGGAAAGATGGTCCAAAAAGAAAATGTTCCATTTAACTCAGAATGAGGGCAAATATGTCGCTGAAGGGTTAGGTTAGCAAAAGGAAGCACAGGCCAGTTTCAACATCTGCATACTGCAGGTGTGTAGCGTGTCCTAGCCCTCCACTGCCCCTCAACAACCTTGGGCACTAAGTAATTTGCTGTGTTGGCAGGTGCACGTGCATTTCAACACACACACAACTTCCACCCACACAGTACACCTGCCTGCAGCATGTAGCTCACCAGGCTCTTAATGTTGCTACAGCAGTGAACCTAGGCTGCCTCCCTTCCTCCCCACTACCAGTCTTTGTAGAGTCATAGAATGTTACGAAGTTATAGACCTGGGGGGGGGGGCTTCTAAGCCTAGCCAAACTTTACCAAAAAAGTAATGGCATCCTGTATCCAAACAGGATACTGACAGCCAGACATTTATAAGCTACCTCCGTCCATAACGGACATGGGTGTCAGGCCCAGTGTAAATTTTCAGTCCCCCATACACTGGTCTAGTTTGCTCTTAAACTGGGTAACACACGAACTTAGCTTCACGTGTTTGGGAAGCCTGTTCCACAAGACAGACAGTCTCTGGGACAAATATCTGTCTCTCCTGCAAGTTATCTTTTAAGTCACAGACAAAAGTGAGGTACCTGGACCTTGCATTTCTGGTAATGTTTGACCTCTGAATATGCAGGATATTCATAAGTGTGGGGTTTGCGGATGCCTTATAAGTCAGGCATAGATCACCCCTCCGCAGTCTATATTTATTTACTGACATTTGATTACCATGCAAGTCCGACTGAGGAGAAGCCCATTTTCAACAGAACTCCGGGGAGAAAAGCTCCAATTACAAAACATTTTAAAAAATAATAATTTTACAATCATCCAAAAAAAAAATCTTAGTTTAAATCTGTGGCTCTGCTCAACAGGGGCACATGAAATTAACTTTCTTGGGTTGGCGTAAGCCAGGGAACTTTGTTGGCTAGGCTTACTTAGGCCCTTGGGCCGATAGCCTAGTACCTACCTATGAAATAATTATAACAAAATATACATAATACAAATTATATGACTCAATATTTACAGAAATATTAAGACAGTTTGTAGAGAAATTAAAGGTAAGTTAGTTTAATACAAACTGGAATTAGAATATAAACTGAGGGAAAAAAAGGTTTATGGTATATTTAGAGAGAAAGTCAGGGAACAGAATTTGATAAAAGTAAGGAAGTAAGTGAAGAAGGAAAAGTAAGAAGGTATAAGGAATGAAAAGGCACTCGTTCACATTTAGGGATATAGTTTATCCCGGTTTTAAGCAAAACAGAGCCAGATTTTAGCTAGGGAGTCTTTCAGGGTGATTTTGAATGATGGGAGGGAAGGTATAGACCTGATGGATACAGGTAAGGAGTTCCAGGCATTAGCAACCTTGTACAGCTACAGACAAAGCCCAGCAGATTTCAGAGGTTTGCAGACAGGAGTTTTTGGTCACTGGATCGCAATGACCGATTGGGAGCATAGTTGTACAGAATATTTTTAGTGCTGGAGAGGCAGATGGTTGTTGGATAATTTTATAGGTTGTAAGAAGCTGTGTATATTTTAGTTGATGCAGTTCTCACCAATTTAGGCTTTTTAGTGCTATACAGTGTTAAGTTCTGAAAGGGGTATTTGCTGCAAATTTAGCAACTTTGTTTTAGCATTGTTCAAGTTTTAATGTTTGTGAAGCCTGGATGTTGGTGAGGATGGGAGTGGCATAAAGAAGTGTGGGAAGGAGACAAGTACTGACAAGTGTAGTTTTAGTTAAATCAGTGAGACTTTCTTTGGCTCTCTAAAGCATCCCTAGTTTTTGATGAGTTTCTCTCATGCAATTATATATACGCAGGTTGAATGTAGGATTTTCATCCACTATTACCACTAATAATTTAATATGAGAACTGACTTCAATGGTTGTATTATCAAGAGAGAGGACTTTAATTTTTTTTTCATGAGAGAGGGATTTGGGGAATAAAAGTAGTAGTTTGGTCTTTTTTGGGTGGAGCATGAGTTAAGACACCATGTTGCAGTAGTTGTTAGAACTTCCTGAGTAATTTTTTGGAGGTGTACCATGTTGGCAGATGTACAAATGAGAGTGGAATCATCTGCATATTGTATTAGTTGGCCTGTTGTGCAGATGTATAGAAGATGATGGTGAAAATGTTAAAGAGGAAGGGACCAAGCATAGAGTCTAGAGCCTTGTGGTGCACCTGTGGTGATTGGGAGGTAAGAAAAGAGTTTGGAGTGCCATTTTTACTGACTGATACCTATTGGTCAAGTATCTTTTGAACCACATGAGGATGGGCTGACAGTGACCTACTCAGGACATTAGAAGTTTGCTGTGACAAACTGTGATGAATGCTTTAGACAAGTCTAGAAATAAGGAAGAGACTAGTTTGTCATTATCACTAGCTTTAATGACAGTATCTATATAGGTTAGAAGGGCAGTGCTAATAATATGGGATGGATGAAAGCCATGTTGTGTACGGGATAGGAATGTTTCCTGCAAGAGATAGTCTGGCGATTATTTTGAATAAATTTTTCAAGTATTCTGGCAAGGGGAGATAAGACTGCTATATGTCTAAAGTTATTAATGTCTGCTGAATTGCCTCAATGTTTGACTTTTTCCAGAGGGAGAAGGAATGGGTGATTCCTGAACTGACCCATTTATAAGGACAGAAAAGGCAATGCTATTGGCGGCTGCTATTTTTAGGTACTTGCTTGGAAGGTCATCAGCTGAAGAAGAGCTTGGTGTAGTTTTATATAGGATGTGGGCACAGTTTTGAAGGTAAGAGTGGATGTGGTGATATGTAGCTGTTGGTCAAGGAAGGGATTAGATGTTGTGGAATCCTTGGTTAGAGATGCTATACTATCTATTCAATAAGAATTGAACTGCATAGCAATTTCAAGTGGTGAGCTATCAGGAGAGTGGTTTGGGTTGAATTTTTGGCCAGGATGCAAGATTTCTTTAATGGATGTCCAAAGTTTTTTTAGGATTGTGTTTAGTGTTACTCTGA
Organism: Protopterus annectens; assembly: GCF_019279795.1. Lineage (NCBI taxonomy): Eukaryota > Metazoa > Chordata > Ceratodontiformes > Protopteridae > Protopterus > Protopterus annectens. Next base: position 885,717,188 of record NC_056733.1, on the reverse strand, counting down.
AAGTTACTATTTTTTTGTCTTCATTTATTTGCTTTTTAGTACAACTGTGAAGCACTCTGAGTGGTTTATATGGCTGCCATTTTTTCATGCTTTTTCTCTATCCTGCATTAGCATTCCACTCTTTTTACATAGCCAAATTGCATTATTTGTTTTTAGTCTCTTTCTTCTAGGAGGTGCAAGGTTAGGATAGTTAGAAAAACTGTACTGAATTCATTTACAGCAGTGTCTAAGGGGAGGACTTTTAGGAAGTTCCAGTTTATAGATGATAGTGTAGTAATGAACATTTCTGGGTTAAACTTGGAAAGGTTGTAAGTTATTTTATAAATATGCTGTTTAACTGGATGTGTGGTGATATAGATTGGGAGATGATCATTGAAAGAGTCTGACATTGTACCTGTGGTGGTATATTTGCTAGGGTTTGATACTAGGATCCAGTCAAATAGGGAATTTGATGTCTGATTAGAGGGAAAGGGCTTTAAGGTGCTGTGCATAAGGCAGGTTTGTTAAGCCTTCTACTCTTTCTGTAAGGAACCTCTGAGATTCTCTAGTTACTGCATATGCCTGGTCCGGTACACATGAAGGGAGCAGTGTACTCTATGATTGCTCTGATAAGGGCAGAATACAGTGGGATAATGACCTCTTTGGACCTAGATACCATGCCCTTACTTATAAGTTGCACAACATAAAAGGATTTACTTACCACTGTGGTCATTTGATGGTCAAAGGTAAGGCTACCGTCTACATGCATACCTAGATCCTTGACCACTGGGTCGACTCTTAGGGGTGTATTATCAACATGGTAATTAGGAGGAACGCTGGACTTCCCAAAGGGTACAATTATGCATTTCTTAGTACTGAGTTTAAGGTCATGGTTTTGGCACCATGTTTTAGTCAGACATAGGCCTTCTTGAAGAATGCTAGCATGTGCAGGAGAGTCTATGATAACCCCCAACTTGCAATAATCTTCAAACTTAGTCAGCCTTAAATCTTCAGTGTTTGTTTCCACTTCACAGAAATAGATGCCAAAAAAGGAGCTGGACCAGTACCAAGCCTTGGGGGACTCCTCTAGTGACTGGTCTCTTGGTGGAGGTGGTCTTACCTGTTTTATACCTCTTGGGTCCCATCAGTGACCCAGTTGGCTATCCAGCTGGTGATAAAAAGGTTTATACCTAACTCTGCACTTATTGTGCGGTTTCTCTAGTGCCCATTATGCTACTGGAACATAGACCGTTTGGACTGCAGTAAGGGCTTCATCCCTCTGCACCATGGGATTGCTCAAGATAAAGGAGATATTTCTCAAGAAAGAAAACTAGTTGGGAAAAGCCTTTTTTCTGTACTTAAAAATTTCCAGTAGAGTCTTAGAACCAGACTAATATAGGACTACAGCTGGTAACATAGTGTCTAAGAAGTAGACTGATATATGCCCACAAATGGCGTCAAAGCTAGAACTGGGCAGGTTAGAGGGACAGACTGTAAATAAGGCCCATACAACTTGGAACAAAACACAGTGAAGCCCACTGAAAATCATGCACAAATGAACATAAGCATCTACAAATTTAACACAGCTAAGAAATATTCCTTAAAATTAAAGCCAGATTAAAAAAAAAAATTGTTTGCTCTGAAAATTACCGGTAGTGTCTGAGAACCAGACTAAAGTAAGTTTACAAATGGCACTGAACCCCATAACCCTTAGAGACAGAACAATTCAGGTGGGCTCTTTCATCTCCTACGAAGACATACATAAGAACACATATGAAATTCCCAAGGGCTAAGGAATGCAGTTCTGATCAAAACAGTCATTCAAACACTTTTATATACCCCATAAAATCTGAATAGCTTAAGTCGCAACTATTACAGTACTTCTGCCTAAGATTAAGAAAAATAATAGGAATGTACTGAGAGAAACATGTCTGTCAGTAAGACAAGCACAGAAAGGTCCAAAAGGGAAGAAAACAGTGGCAGGAGAAAGTCGGGTCACAAAATACAGAATTACTAATCTTAAAATCAAGGATTAAGAAGTTAGAAGTAACTGGGAGGATAAAGGAGCAGGAAAGTACAGACCTCCAGCAATTTATTTGTGTCTTTCGGCTTTTCCCGGTTAGGGGTCACCACAGCGGAACTCCGGTCCGCTAATGATTGGCAGTTGATTTTTACGTACCGGCTTGCCAGGCCTGACGCACAACCTTCAATGAAGGTACGCCCATTCACGCATGTCTCCATGCAGAAGACGCTCTAGCTGAGAATCGAACCGGACAGTGTCTTAGCGTCTTACTGTGAGGCGACAACGCTACCGCAGCACCACCACAGCGACCTCCAGCAATACTCTTGGGATATACCATCAAAAACCTCTTGAAATAAAATACTGGCACATGTGACTTCACCTACATGCTGCACAAGAGATCTTGACAGTCCCTGCACAACACATTATTTAGCAAAAAAAAAAGGGGGAGGTTGAGGACCTGGGAAAGTTTTAGGTACTGAGCTACCTCTGTCCTGCCAGCCTAGAGACTTAAAGTTAGAAAAAGATGGACTGGTCCTTCCATATCATATGATTGTACCAACACTAAAAGACATCTAGGCAGTGAAGGTATTTAAATTTGTCACAGGCAGCAATACTGACAGACATCTGGCTGGTGCTGATTCTGATGTTTGAAACAGGCTACCTGTGATCTCTCTCCATGCCAAGCACCAACTACAAGAGGATAAAGAGAGGAAGGAAATCCCTCCTGGTGCTCTGAGGGTCAAAATTCTGTCCCCCTAATTCATGTCAGCCCCTCTTCCCTTTATGTTAGGTGGGAAAACACAGTGGCATCATTACTGTTGAGAAAAGCAGTACAAGTTAGTGGAGAAAAAAAACTGCAGCAGTGTCTTGTTCTACCAGAGGAGGCCCAGATAGGAGAAAATAGAAGCTTAGGGTTTTGGCTGCTCTGGGAGTCTAAATACATATACATGTATTAAAAGAGAGGAAAATAAGCTTGTCTGACTGGGAAGAACGTGAAAGTCTTAAACAAGGAGACATTTCATTATTTTACTCTAAACTCTTCAATCATTGTTCTTTTACACTTACTAAGAATAATTTGTTTAGATATTTATTTTAATGCAGCAAGTGCACAGATCATTAATATTTTACAATTCATTACGGTTGAGTTTATTTTTTAATTATATGCTGTACTTTCAGGCTAATGATAAAATGATGTGCAACTTATTAAAGTCAACCCTTTTGGTTCAGAGCTAACACATCCATCTGCATTGCTACAATCTTACTTCAGGAAGGACCGAGTATTCTAGCAATGACCCTATAACATTGTTGGGGGGAGTATGTGCCATAGAAGCCTCAGTGATGTGCAATGAGGGATACTTGACAGACAGATGTTTGCCTTAAGTGAAAGCAAAAAGAGCTCAGAAAGACTGTGCTAAACATCCAAACCTCCAAAAAGAGGAAAGAATCCAAACAGCCATGCTGGGTGGTCGAGTAATAATGACAGTTATCCCTTCCACTAAGCCTGGACCCTGTCTAAGTTAACTTCTGCTGTGATACCTGAAACTAGACATACATAATAAGGATGAAGTAGTGAGTGAGTGAGTGAGTGAGTGAGTGAGTGAGTGAGTGAGTGAGTGAGTGAGTGAGTGAGTGAGTGAGTGAGTGTGTGTGTGTGTGTGTGTGTGTGTGTGTGTGTGTGTGTGTGTCATCTCCTGGTAAACAGGTGGAGGGGATGATGGAAACTAATGCAACAGACAGCAGAAGGAAGACATACAATCTGGGGCTTCAGTCTGACCAGAACAAATACGAAACTTCACAATACCATTATCACCTACATCAATGCTTCCAGGTGACAGTGTCCAGCTAGCTGACCTGTGAAGCAGTGGGGACATGCAGGGTGTACCATACATGGGTGTTACCTAGAATAGCTTAAGCTAGACTTCTGAATATATGCAAAATACTTCCTTTTTTTTAAAACAGCTAACAGCAGAAAAAATAGATAACATTTAACAAAAACAAAAAAATACATAGCAAAAGAAATGAATAATCATAAAGGATAAACTGAGTGAGTTAAACAGAAAATAACGTGATTTGTAAATGTACAAACACACAAGGTCTGTTGTGCTGTTCTATGCCAACAAGCTGCAGCCCTACAAACACAGTCAGTGATGGGGCTAGTATTTGTTTAAAAAGTATTTCATTTAGAAATGAATTTCCAGACAAGTTTTCGTGAACTTTACTTTGGTAGCCTCGGGAGTAAGATGCAGTGATACAGGTGGCTAGCAAACTCTGCCCCTCAGTTCTAGGTTTGATACTTTGGTAGCCTCGGGAGTAAGATGCAGTGATACAGGTGGCTAGCAAACTCTGCCCCTCAGTTCTAGGTTTGATTCTTTTTATTCTCGTCTGCGGAGGAGTCTGAATAAGTTACGGAACCAAATTAAGGTTCCCGATTTAGAAGTAAATTCACCCCTGGTCTAAGACCCATGTTTCTGAAGGGCAGGAGCAACAAGCAAATGTCCTAATATTTCCTTATTCTGCCTGCCTCTGGGCTATTCATTTGCAAAATGTAAGGGCAAAAAACTATAATGGAATGCAATGCTAATCTTAACAGCCTCACAGATCAATAACCAAGTAAGTGCCCATAAACCTGTGTCCTAAATAGGCTTACCAATTTAATACATGCATAAAACTAAAACAATGCTCTTACCAATTTATTACATGCATAAAACTAAAACAATGCTTACTAGAATAAGTGATCATGAGACAAAATGGCAAAATATGCTGGAACAAGTAAGATGAGATAGGCACTTTTGCAAGTTTTGCACAGAACAATTTCTTTACCAATGCCACAACAAAAAAGATGCTAGAAATCAACAATTCTTGAAAAATAAATGGAACAAAGTACAAATATTCCATTTTAAAGGAAGAACAGAAACATGCAAAATGACAGGAGAATTAATAACAGGATATCTGTGGGGTATTTGCAATACATTCAGCAAAGACAACTACATGAAGATGAAACACAACTGCTCACATTTACATACGACAGCATCAAAACACGATAGAAGCATAAGCTTGGCCTTTTGAAACTTTTACTGAAAAAAAAAAATCTGCAAATAATGGAGAAAACGCCCAGAACAAGGTGTGTGTGTGTCATACAGCAAAAGTAACTACATAGTGCATCATCCAAACAAGTCATCACATCCCAAAATTCTGTCTACATGCCTCGTTACTCTAAGAAACTATGTCATACTAAGTACAATGGTGAAGTCTTGTTAAATGATAATGCTCACTACCTCTGCCTACTTGAACAGTTAACACCAGCAGCCCCCGCAGTGACGAGCAACAAAGACTGGCAAATCTCCCACCCACTTACAGAAGGCACCAACTGAATCTTAAAATGTTTTTAAGGCATTAATCTTCCTTGAAACTACTAGAAGCTTTCTCAACTTCAGTTTTTGTTGCTGAACAGAACCACCACTCTCAATGGAGTTTTGCTCACCAGAGTTATTTAACAGCTAGTACTGTTTTCTAAAGTGATGGGTGAAAGCAGAAAGTGAGCACAGTTAAGTAGCTGTCATTCAGGATTGAGACTACTGAGCAGAAAGGTATGGTGGCCAGAAGACTGAAGAAAATCATGATAAAATAACAAGCAACATGACAAGCCCACGGCACAACACACAAGTATTCAAAGGACTAGAAATTTATTTTATTTTATATTTATCTTTTACTGACCGGTTTAGTTCCACTAGGCTAGTGGCCTCTTTTCAGGTGAGACCTGAGGTGGCATTATACTGCTATGGGAAATATGCCCAAAGCATTTGGGAACTTCCCCTACTCTTTTTGATAGGTGCCATGGGATCTTTTACATCCACCTGAGCTACCACCAACTCACGTAGACTGGATCTTAGTTTAATGCCTTACTCAAAGGATGACATGCCCTGAATTGTAGCACTCCCCTAATGTTACACTGCAATGTTAACATTCTGATCACATAGAGAGGGAATAGAACCCACACCCTTTTAGTCTTCCACCACTAAATGCCAGTGTGCTACCTGTTGCACCTCTAACATTGAACATGTTTCATAAATAATTAAAATGTGTAAGCACGTTATACCTTTTTACGTCTTTTAGTATTTTTTTCCTGCTCAGTATACACATTGTAAGTAAACTAAGCTTCTATTACAAAGGCATTTATGGGTTGAAAATCAGTTTTTCATTTACTGTGCATCATGTGGTTACTTTCAGAAACACTAGGTGGCAGCACTAATAATATGCCTGGAGAGAGATGTAAATGAATGAGGAGTTGCTATAATATGCTCTTAATCAGACTTTGGAGTGGGGTGCTACATCTCATGTACAGACATATGGGTACAGACTGGCAGATAGAATGGCAACCTACCTTGGCTGGAGGAACGTGGAGGATCTGCCAAGGATTCCCGCTGTGTGAAAGCATTCTCCGTTTTCCAGTGAGTAGGGTCATGAGATGGGGCAACCGTAGCCATTTTCATCTGCTGACAAAGGTGTGATTCTTGCTGTCGGAAACCTGATCCTTCAAGTGGCGGTTCTGCCTCATCTTCTAGAACAAAAGATCAATGTGACCATGTCAGAATATCCCATGCAAAAGTCCTGAAGAGGGAGTCTTAAAAGTGATAAAGTAAAGCAGTCTAACAACTGAACATATGACACAAGCTGTCCTACAATCAAATCTTCTGTCAGCGTAAGTAACCACGAAAAATCACAAGTAGAGTTACAACACTTTTTCCAAAATGGTCCAAGTAAAGCAGCTACAAAGTTATCTTTTAGGAACTGCCTAAACAAGATGTACTAAAGTTGCAGAACACTGACAACACCCCTTAGTATAACAGCATCTGCAAGTCTACGGAATGCATCCTGTCTACATACCCCAGTGGTGCAATAAAAGCACAGACCAAGCAGGGAAATGAGACTCTTAGGATGGACATGGCTTGGAACAGCAGGACTACAACGTGGTACTTGTCAGCATCTAAAGGGATCAAGCTAGTGCAAACAGATAGTTTAGTGCAGTTACATATTTTGTTGCCTAGCTAAGAATGCCAGGAGAAAAGTCTTTCAATGAAGAAAGGATAAGCAGAGCTAGACCAGTGGCACCAAGGAATAAGGTGGTATACACCACGGAATAGAGTGGTATACACCACGGACTAAGGTGGTATACACCAAGGAATAGGGTGGTATACACCATAACTTTCACTTTACTAGTCTTAAAGTAACAGTAGCAAGGTGGTCCTGAATGGAACATTAAGTAACAATGCCTCCTTTGCCACAGGAGGACAAAAGATGAGCAGACACAGGTTAACAGCCAAAGGAAAACTATATGGCTGAAGGGCAGACTGCCAGCAAGACACCCAAGAAACCATGTCAAACTGCATGCACATAACCAGCTGAGATACTGGGGTGTGCATGTATTTATGCCATTGATACAGTGGGGGAGGGGGAGCACACGAAAGCAGCTGATGCATAGGGGTGCACGGACATAGCAGGTGCCAACTGATGCCCCACTAATGAGAAAGCTTACTGCAGTTAGAACTGATCCCAGATGAGGAATGAGCAAACAAGATGATAACTGGCATCAGGAAAAAATGGATTTAGGCTTGAATACAGTAAAACATTTCTCTTTCATCCCTTCCTTTCTCGACTGTAGTTCCCACAACAGTGAATAAATTTCACAACATATTATTTAACTAAAAGAGTACATAAGAGCTCATAAGTGGAGTGTAACAAGCACATAAAAAGAATAAAAATATTACAAAAAAAAAAAAAAAACAATGCACAAAACATCATATTAAAAGACGTTGCAGACAGACCAAAATTCCAGCTTACAGTTTGCTCCATGGGCAGGGAACTACCAAGTCCCCTCTCCGAGAATGTTGCCAAACTGATGAATTTTAAAAACTGCACATAACGTACCTTGCAACATCGACATGCCTACTGAGACAAACATCAAGTGAAAAATATAATCATCTACTCCACTCTCCCTTTGAGACCGCTCTTCTCTGTTGCCATGGTAACTACTGTTTGGTGCTCTCTATTGCCGGCATCCAGATGTATAGTTTTGTGTACATACATATAAGCCACAGTTCTATGATAAATTGACTGCATTTTGTCTGTTTTTAATTTTCTGGAAAGTACCTGTTCCCAAGCTTGAGCTCTTTAACCACTACGAAGTATTCACGCACATAAAACTCAGCTTTTTTTATGCATCAAACCTTTCAAAAAGAACAAGTTCTGTGTATGTGCTTAACCCATTCCATACTACGGTCTATGAGGTTACTGATACTATGCTTATCTGGATATTACTTAGTATAATTCTACAAATGATAAGAATGAATTCTGAAAGGAAGGAGTTTTGTGGTTTTGGCAAACAATACACTTTTGCATCAACTACATGTATTGTTCATTATTTATTTTTATGTTTATTATAAATACTAACTTATCAAAGCCATGAGATTCAAAACTAATAGGTTACTACTATTTTTCCTCATATAGAAATTTAGGGTCATGTATACCTCCTTGACCTGTTCCTACAACAAATATACTCCTACCTACAAATACCTAAGAATTGGAAACTGCTAGTTATTGATATTTCCTGACATATTAACATCACATTCTGTAAACTCTGAACAAAGTTTGGGTGTACTTTCTAAAATGGAAACTAATTTTCAAAAGCAGAATGTGCATTAGCAATGGAGAGCAGTGTAGTAGCTTTCAAAGATGGAAACAACACACACTGCTTCAGCCCACTTGTTAAGTTTTAAAACTGCTGCTACTCCCTTTGCTATTCTGTGTAAAATTCCAACACAGACACTCAATACTCTTAACTTTTCTTCCTTCTTTAAGCTCCAAAACACTGTTCTACACATCTGTGGCATAAATTCTCTGTTCTGCCTTAGTGCACTCGACAGTTCTGCAGATGTCTTGTTTCCACATCTCGCCTTCAGACACTGACCATTCTTCTCTAGCTTAGTTCTAGCTTCCTCTAAAATGAGTAAAGACTTAATATAATGTGCTGCGCGCACACACAGACACACACACAAGCACACACACATACACACACACAAGCACACACAGCAGACACATACGCACACAGACACGCACACACACACACACATAAGACACACACACACACACACACACACACACACACACACACACACACACACACATGCACACACATGCACACACACACACAGACACACGCACACGCAGTAATCACAGCTTATTTAGCATCTTAAATGATAGACATAGGTGACTAAACACATGTATACAGACCACTGGTGTTGGGCAGCAAAGTATCAAAAATTAAATCCTGAGTGATGAAAGTGCTGCTTTACGGTTTGCCCGGCCATAGGAACCATCCTGGCAGCCGCCCACAGCGCTTGCAACTCTAAAACTATTTCTTTCACATCCTACGCAGATCCAAAGATTCTTAAAGCTAAGCGAAATGGCCAGAGTGAATGATACCTTTAATGGTCTCTGTACAGACAACTACAGAAAATCATGATGCTCCAAGAAGATGGACAACCCACATCATAGTCAGATTTAACTATCTGTAAATTACTGCCTTCTGAATATTTCAGGGATTATCAGAGCAACAAACAAGCACTGTAATGCAATGCAATCTAGCAATATAATATATAACCCCCATACAGTGACGGAACTTGAAGAGCAGACTATAGATGTAAATGTGCTGAATAAGGAAAACCATCTTCCAAATGTCCCCAGTTCAGTGCTGGACTGGGAAAAGGGATTATGTTTATTTGATTTACTTACATTTCATAGGAGACCCAGGGAAAACAGTAACTAGATGAAGATCTAATGCAATAATAATTAATTGCAGTAGGTTACATCAGATGACACTTTTTTATCCCACAGTAACAAATACATATTTACATTGTATACAATTAGAGAGGAGGGAGACAACTGCATTTAGGTTTGGGAGAGGAGAGACAGAAGAGTTACTGAGAGAGGTAAGTTAGAACGATTTAGGTAGCATGGTGAGAAGGCAGGTTGGCTGACGATGAACTGACGGTAATACCAGAATAGAAGCATGGAAAAATTTGGAGAAGGCACAAAGTATGTCATGTCTGTACAAACTGTGACATTTGAGCATTGATGTCACTGAAATATGGTAAGTACTACATAACACCACACGTAAAAGAAGTTAGTGTTGTGTTGAAACGGGACCTATACTTATCTTAGGAAGTGAGTTCATGTATTTCACTTAGATGTACAGGCAGGGAGTTTCACGACTGGGTTAAGTAGCAGCATGTTGCTCAGTCACCTATTTTTGAGGAAGCTTTCTTCACTGTCAGCAAGTTCTCATTGCATAATTTAAGGGGCATCAATGTTTTGTAATGAGTGATCAGAAAAGATGGTGAGGGATATTTCCAGCTGTATGCAGTCCTATGGGTAACCCTCAGGTGGATGTAATTCAGTTTACTGATGAATGACAGCCACTGCAGGCTGTATAAACTGTCACAAGCATGCAAGCTGGTTTGTGGTAGGGCTACAAATTGGGTTATTCTGCAACATGTGCATTCTAAGTTTTGAAAAATGGTATTGTTAAGGTTCCCTACAGCTGTCACTCCATAGAATAGTAGGAATAAGAGCACAGAGTACACCAGGGTCTTTTTTGATGAAAGATTCATAGATATCTTACATTCACGGAGTCTCATGGCCATTCACACCTTGCCAGTACCACCCATCAGGCTGCAACTCTTTAATCAGATAATCAGATAATGCTTGTTTCTCTGTAGGGCGCCAAGTCTTTTATGGACATTTTGCACAGTCTGAGTGACATAATCAGAAAATGTAAGTTTATTACTGCTGATCATGCCCCGTTATTTGCACTGTCTAACTGTCCTGATGGTGGTATCATTAATCTAGGTGGTGGCTGACATGTCTTTTACACTAAATACTGTGAGTTTATTAATTCTGTTTTCATTGGTTGTCAACACAGAGGCCTAGGTCAAAGGCACTAATGTGTTATGTGAAAAGTGACATGGGCAGCACTGTAGATTAAAGTGGAATTATTGGTAGCTGTTTAAGGCCACTTGTATGGGGGTATATATTATTAGTGAAGATGGTAAATAATGGTGGGTCCAAGATTCTGTCTTCAGGTACTCTAATGTCAGTAAGATTCTAAAAGAAAACGATCACTTCCAGCATACAGTCTGGGTTCTGTTATACAAGTATCTTTTGAAGCACTTATCTACTGTAGCTGTGCAGCCTCTGCAAGAGCAGAGTGTGACTAACTACATCAAAAGCTACTGAGAAGTTTAAACACAAGGAAGCAATAGTATTGCCCTTACCGTAGTCCAAAGCTATATAATCTGTAACTTTCACTACTGCAGTTTCGTAAAATGTCTGGAGAGGAAGCCATGTTGAGTTCTACTCAGACTGTTGTTGTTATTTCCTAACAGGTGTTGTAATAGTTGAGAGTGTACCACTCTTTCTAGCATTTTGGATACAAGGCTGAGAACTGGTCTATAATCGCCAACTTGATCCTTTCCACCTGCCTTGAAGGTGGGGGGTGGGGTAAATTTAGACTCTTTCCATAGTGATGACAAATGACCTTGTACTAACAGCCTATTTATTATAACCATTAGTGGGTAAGCAATATGGCTATAAGCTTTAAGATGGCTAGTGGGAATGTATCCACTGATGGAGATCCATATTGTTTCATTCCTTTAGCAGCTTTCTAATGTCACATACTTTGTCTTGAACATGAAAGGCTCTTAGTACAAGGTCATTTGTCATCACTGGACTACATGAAAAGAGCCATGGAGGAGCTCTAGGATTATGTGGCCCAGGCAGGTATGACCCTAGCTCTGAGCAGCATCCTACCGTTGCCCAGAATGATACCACAGTACAAGCAGAAAATGACTGACTTCAACAATTGGCTAAGTTTCTGGTGTCATTCTAAGAGGATCCAGTATCTGTCTGCTTGGGATGACATGACGTGACTGACCTCGATGCTTTGCCAGAGATGGCCTGTATCTGTCACCCTTAGGTTTCCGGATACTGGCTAAGTCCTGCCACACCTATAGTGCCTTTTTTAGGCAGTGTTCCAAAGATCAAATTACCACAACAGCAGCTATAAATAAATGCAATCTGAGGGTCATGCTGCTCAACGCTAGAAGTCTAAATCTCAAGATGCACTCACTCGAAGCACTCTTCAAAATGGAGAACATCGATATTTGTGTTGTAATGGAGACCTGGTTTAAAGTAGCAGAAAGCATCCCTGCACTACCAGGCTATAACTCATTCCACACCTTTCAGCCCCAGAACATGGACCGAAGCTCCAAAGGCAATGGCGTCTCCATATTCATAAAGGATATGCACACCTCCAGACTAGTAGACCAGCATAATGCATTGGAGATACTGCAGGTACAACTAACAGTGGGTAAGATGGCGATTCAGGTCGTAGCCTGCTATAGGTCCCCAACCATGTCCCAAGACTCTCACTCCATGTTCCTAAGCACCCTGGAAACTATTAGGGTCCAACCCAACACTCTCATACTGGGTGACTTCAACTACCCCTCCATCAATTGGGAAAACTACTCATGCACCAATACACTTGCCCAACGCTTCCTGGAATGCATTCATTCCAATGCGCTGGACCAGCTCATTCTTACCCCACTAGAGGAAGCAACATCCTTGACCTGGTTATTACTAACATGAGCAACCACTGTTCCACACCAATAGTCAATTCCTCCCTAGTTAAATCCGACAACAAATTAATTACCACTGAAATCCACATCTCAGCCACACCACCAACAAAAGTGGCCACCATGAAAAACTTCTCCAAAGCTGACTTTGGACTCCTAAAAACAGAGGTGGCTAACATCATGGCACCCATGCAAATGGAAAATAGCTGCATGACTGCTGAATCATACAGCAATGCACTGTACGAACACATACATAAATGCATGGAACTAGCCATACCTAACAGAACCAAGACGCTCTCCTCCAAAAAAAGGAAGCCAATCTGGTGGTCTCTTGCCATTAACAAACTCTATAACAGAAGGAAGAAACTGTTACAAAAAAAGGTGAAGTCCCAAGACTGGAAAAACTCCCTTATTAGCCTCAACAAAAAGTTGAGATCCCTCATCAAAACCTCTAAAGCTAGCTATGAAGGCAGAATTGTTGCATACACTAAAAACAAACACAAAGCCTTCTGCAGTTATATCAAGAATATTAATGGTAATACCCAGATTTGCTCTGAGTTACTGCACAATGGTACCTCCTATACTGAGCCAACACATATTGCCAACATACTGGCTGACAGATTCAGTGTAAACTTTACCCCTCCCCCCCAAAGGACCAATAACAATACTGGAAGAATGCCAGGCACCCCGCATTACTACAGTACAGATTAAAGCTGCATTGTTCAAGGCCATGAATACTGCTTCCATGGAACCCAACAATATCCCTGGTTGTGTTCTACATGAACTACAAAGTGAACTAGCACCACACCTGTGTGCCCTGTTCAATCACAGCCTCACCTCAGGCTTTGTCCCTATGGGATGGTGCACTGCTACAATCATCCCTCTCCATAAAAGGGGAGCGACTACAGACCCTGGGAATTATCGCCCCATTAGCCTGACGAGTCTGACATGTAAGGCTATGGAGCGCATCATCATGGACCTAATTAACAAGGATATAGGGAATCTCCAAACTCTAGATCCCACGCAATTTGATTTTGTGAAGGGTAGATCATGCCTGCACAACCTGGTTGATTTCTTTGAGTCAGTCACCAGAGCTATGGATGACGGCAAGGCAGTTCATACAGCCTACCTTGAACTGGCCAAGGGCTTTGATACCATTCCCCACTCAGAAATTATTGACAGACTCACCAAACTAGGCATCAACCCTTATATCACTAGGTGGGTTGCAAACTGGCTCACAGATAGAACCCAGAGTGTGAAAGTAGCAGACTCCAAGTCAGACTGCTGACCAGTCACGAGTGGAGTCCCACAGGAATCGGTCGTGGGTCCTCTCCTGTTTGCCATCTACTTCTCAGAAGTCCAGGCCAACACGGAGGGACTCTGGCTGACCAAGTTCATTGATGATTGCAAGCTGGGAGCCATTATTAACTCCCCAAGTGATGAAGACATCCTATAGAACGGCTTCATTGACACCAATGACTGGTGTCGAAACCAAGGCCTTAAGCATAATGCCAAACAAATGTGTTGTCATTCCCTTTGGGAAAACCACATTGATGGTAGCCCATGAAAACTGAAGGCATTATAAGAGATCTGGGGACACCGGTTGACAGCAACCTCTCCTTCGATCACCATACTGCCACTGTGGTCAGAAAGTCCTTCTATGTGGCACATCTCATTACCAAGGGTTTTGCATCCATGAAGAAAGAGGTCATCATTTCTCTCTACTCTTCCCTCATTAGACCAATGATCGAGTATAATGCCCCATTTGGCATGTACCTCACTAAACATCTGGGACAGCTGGAAAGGCCATAAAAGTACCTCATGAAAAGGATCCTACACCTTAAACACAAACACCAGCTTTTCTGTCTCATATCAGCTTGACTTACAAAGCCATGTCTGACCCAGCACTGTTAGAAATGTTACACCTAAAGAAATCCCAATCCCTCCACACCACATGCTCCAGGGATCTCAACCCCATTATCACAATCAACAGAACATGCTGGAGGAACAGGTTCATAACCCAGAGACTGCCCATGCTCTGGAATAGACTTCCCATACATGTCAAGCAGAGCACCTCACTGGCCCTTTTCAAGAGAAATCTTGATGAGTGGATGGGAAATAGAAAGTTTACCCCGGGGATCTCTCCAGTGGCTCTACTTGATAGAGGCACCGGGAACTAACGGCGGCATGATGCCAGGGCACTTCTATGGGCCAGGCTTGTAAAGGCTCCAGGGCATTGGCCTAGTACACACTTATGAACCTATGAAAGGAGATAAAGGCTCAGTACTGATGTTCTTGAGTGTTGGTGCATGCAGTTATGTGCCAGACTATTTAACAATAACAAAAGTGGACTGCAAAAGTATTTGGTGTAGTTTGGTCACTGGGGAGATGCAATGGGATGTCAATGGCCGAGTCTGACTTTCCTGATAGTATTCCAGAATGAAGAAGGATTGTTTTATTTTTATATTGCAGACTGAGATAATAGTTTTGTTTGGTTAGTCTAATTTTTAATTATTGCTTGGCATTTCTAACTGCTTATATTTAAGCAGAAGGTCATGGTTCTTTCTCAGTTTATAGGATCTACAAAGTAAGTCTCTAGTTTTCATTAGTTGTCTAAGTGATCTATCAAGCCATGACAAATGCCTGGATTTCTTTGTCTTGGCAGCATCCATTACATTAGAATCATTAACCGTATTCTCCATGGGTGAGAACCATCACTCGGCACTGTTTTCAAATCTAAGAATAAATGTAACCCCCCACCATGGCATCCTTGAAAATGGCCACGAGGTAAGTACTCAAAAAAGGAATAATGGATTTCTATGGGAAGCTGCGCATATGACCATCTTTTTCCAGTTCTCCTTCACTATGTGAAACGCTCATAGGTCCACAAGTATGAAATAGGGCAACTGGAATAAATATATATCTGCTCCATAGAAGTAAGGTAAACATTTAAAACATGACTTTTTAAGGGAACATGATGGGTGCAACTGTAATGAATCACTGGCAACAAGGACATAGAGAAACAATACCTTCTCACTGAACAGAAGACAGCTGTCCATTTTGGGAATTTACAGGTATATGGTGAATGTTACATTTGGGTAAGAATCCATCCACAACCCCTTTTTCCTATTTTTGCACATGGGGTCGGGGTATCACTTCCACAATAATAATCATCCAGAGCCAAGGTTTACACTGCAAAGTGGCCACAGTAGTTCTTCCACACCACACACCTGAATGCACACTCACACCTATGGCCAGTTTGGAGTATCCAATCCACTTAATGCACGTCTTTGGAATGTGAGAGAAAACTGGACAGGTGAACACAGGGAGGACACTGAGACTCCACAAAGAAGTTACCCCAGCTGAGAATCAAACCAGTAAACCTCTTGCTGTGAGGCAGCAACATTATCCACTGCGTCCCTGTGCTGCCTATACAAATGGTTATGTATTCCAAAGTAAAGAGAAGTTATGACAACTCAAGAGAAAAATAAAATAAACTGCATGGCAGCAGAAATGAAGAAGGATTTATTCCCATCACAGTCCTCCACAGAAAGTTCTTCTGCATGATTACAGCACCACAGAAAATACAGGAACCTATTTAATGAAGTAAAAGGTCAGGCTCCAAGGTTCATGGGATGTTACTAAGCTAATGACTACTGGAGTCTTTATAAGCCTAGCATCTATTAGGAGGGGGGTATGTTAGTTAGGAAGTAGATAAGGGTTTCGTGGAGGATGTTAATTAGAGAAATGCCAGGATCATACCTCTCAACCTCTTACTGCAAGAAATCTGGACAAAGCCTGGAAAATGAAAGTACAAATGCCCAAAAATAGGGACAGATTTTAAATATTGTTCTTATAAACTTAGAAAGTTGCTAGAGTAACAAGGTTTGTGTTAAAATACATTTTCTGAAGGATTTGAACTTTGAAACTGAAATATATGTCATTATTTGGTGACTTCAGTCCTCATATCCTTTCAATGATTTGCCAGAAAACTAAAAATTTTATAAGGAACACACCAAAAACATGAGGCAAAAACCTGGACATTCTACGAAAATCTGAATAGTTGAGAGGTATGGAAGATGCACTGGCTGGGAGTCAAAACCAGGCCTCTCACATGGTAGGTGAGAACTACTTGTCAGTACTAGCAACAGGAGCTTCTCGGTACCAGAATGGTAGCTACGAATTCACTGTGGCCCTAGCATCCAACAGCCAAGTCATCTAGATGTAACAAAGTACAACGGATTGTCTGCAAATCAAAACACCACAAATTCCACATAAAAAACAGTGACTTACTGGTATATGTATTAAAATAATACATAGCAGCTAAGAGGACAGTGACACAGAGAACAGTACTGTCACTTCTGAGCAAGCGGTTACTCATTACACATCCGGCTGAGGGTGTCTTCTTGTCTGTAGTACGCATGCTCTCCCTGTATTCATGCGGGTTTTCTCCAGATACCCAGAATTCCACCTACATTCCAAAGACATTGTTTACGGGGACTGGTAACTCGCTTATCTGTGTATGTATGTGTGTGTGACAGAGATAAAGAAGAAAGACCCAGCAATCTACTTCTGTTCTCTACTTGATGGTGTTGGCTGTTCATAGGGTCACTAAAAGAAATATTTGTGACTTAACAGAACTGGATAGATCAAACCTGAATGCATGTATAAAGAACTTAAGTGATCCAAATTCACCACACCAGGGATAAATAAAGTCACCGATTCAAATGGTGTGACATCTCATACAAAAAAAAAAAAGTTGCTGACATTACCTTTTTAAAAAATACTGCATTAATACATTTGTAACTGCTGGCATCTGGCTGAAAGTCAACTTAAAACATTCTGCAAGGTACATTTTTTCTGCAAAGCCTAGTGAAAATGTGTTAAACAAGAAAGTTGGGGGAAAAAAGTCTCCATAAAAGAGTACATGGTACTCTTTCTGGGGAAAAATGGGAGCAGCAAAGGTTTAAATACTGAGAATGCAAGGGCTTTTCTTCCCCCACCCCAGTATCACCATTTAAATCATTCACTGCCTCAGAATTCAGCAGACGATAGCATAATCATGTTTTCTAATCTTTCTTTTACTTCCCCTTCTCCTAGACTCAGGGAGGCCAGTTACTGCTCTGTTAATCCACTATCTGCTCTAACGTAATCTTTTTAGCACATGAAGAGCAAAGGTACAGGAAAACTATTTGGTATTAATTCTACAGTCTATGACATCACCCCCCCATATATCCCCCAGGAAATACCCTCTACCATTTCTCCCCAACTATCACTAAAGAAAAGTCCTCACTGCACTCTCCAGAGCTAACAACACTGCAGCAATGGGTCCTGATAATATCGCAGGATGCAGCACAATTTTAAATAGTTTGAAATATGACTTGTGAGGCCCACTAGAATCTCTATTCAGCCACAGCCTTCAGACAGGCTTTGTCCCTAGGGAAAAGAGGACTGCAGTGGTTATTCCTCTAAACAAAGCGGAACTATTAGCAGACCCATGTAACTACAGACCCACAAGTTTGACTAGGCATATGCAAGGCCACAGAAAAAATTATCATGAACCTAATAAACAAAGACAGAGGAAAACTTTAAACACTCGAACCATCCCAGTTTGGCATCGGCATGGGCAGGTCATGTCTAAACCAAGTGGGCTTCTTCAAGGAAGTCACTAGAGCTGTGGACAAGTGCAAACCTGTGCATAATATCTACCTCGACCTGGCAAAGGCATTTGACACAAAAACTCACCTGGGAATTACAGACAAACTCACAAATTTAGGCATAAATCCCTAAGCCATCCAATGGATAGCAAATGTCTCGCGGATAGGACACATGAATTTAGATTGGGATAGTCCATCTCCACCAACAGGCCTGTTACTAGTAGTGCCCTACAGGACTCAGTCCTGGGACCTCACCTGTTTGGAATATACTTCTCTGAAATCAAGGCAAATGTAGAGGACCTTTGGCTGACCAAATCTGCTGATGACTGCTAGACAGGTGCAATCGCTGAATCCCCCAAAGATGTAGATAGCCTCTAGGACGGTCTAACACAGACAAATAACTGGTGCCAGAACCATGGCCTAAACCTTAACGCAAAAAAAAACAAAAACAAAAAAAAAACATAACTATACCTTTTGGGAAGACGACCACCTCTGCAAATAACAAGACTGACAAAACTCACCTAAGAGTAGACCCAGTGGTAAGGGACTTTGAAATTCAGATTGAAAGTAACCTGAACTTTGATCACTGTTTTCCCACGGTGGTGAGAAAATCCTTCTGTGTAGCACAACTTATAAGTAAGGGTGGCTACGGCATCAAGACCTAAGGAGACAATAGTCCCACTATACTCAGCCCTCATTAGACCAGTAACAGGGTATAATGTACCCTTCAGCATGTGCCTGACCAAATAGTCACAACAGTTGAAGCAGCCACAAAGGCTCCTTGTTAAAAGAATACAGGGTGTAAATAACATGTCCTATTTGGGCCACCTCGGTGCCTATCCCTGTACTCAGTCTCCTACAGACTGCTGAGGGGCGATCTATTCTTAACCTACAAGGCATTCTCTGATCCAGCTCTGAAGAATCTGCTACACATCTGCAAAACAAACAGCACAAGAATTACCCAATCTAAGGATCTAAACCTCATCTGTGACTTAACATGTTGGAGGGACACGTATACGTCTCAGAGATTATCCCTTCTCTGGAACAGACTTCCCATTCATTTGAAGTAGAGCTCTTCCCTAAGCCTTTTTAAACACAATCTGGATCAGTGGATGGGAAATGACAAATTCACTCCTGGCTTTTCTGTATCCGCTATGGATAAGGGAAGCTTGTAAATGGCCTAAGGCACAAGCCTATAATAATGCAGTTCTAGTTCTTGGGCACTGATAATTGGGAAAATCGGGGCATGAATGGCTAGGCTTAAAAAGGCTCTAGGGCCCTTAGCCTAGTAAGTTCCCATGATCCTATGCATACAAACTGTTTGACATCAATTCTAAAGACCATGCCATCAATGATTCTCATCATTGTATCTTAGATAAGATGCAGTCTGCTGGGTTCATTTACAGAAATACATCCAAGACCCTCAATGCCAGAACAATACCATCCTATTAAAACGCAAGTATTTGTGACCTCATGGAAGACCATCTTGTGGATCAGAATCTGCTCTATAGTTTGACCACAATCCACAAAATTCTATAACACAAGTCTCTCTGAAAGATTTGTTACATCATGTGATCCTGATGTTGTTACAGACCAACTGCTCTGGGTATCAAATGTGGGTTGCAGTAGCCTCTAGATAGGAAAGGAGAGATCACAGATTTGTGCCGTGTTAGGGATAGTCATTCAATGGTGCAAAAATTGGCTCTACATGATTTGGTCATGTTGACTAACGTCATAAGAAATGGTCATGAGTATTTAACTGTGACAACTGAGTTGAGGTCCAGACCTATGCCAGGGACCCATGCTAATGGTGGGAGTGGTCTATGTGCCCCTTTTGTCCAGTGTGTGCCTGCAATAAAAA
Source organism: Protopterus annectens (assembly GCF_019279795.1). Taxonomy (NCBI): domain Eukaryota; kingdom Metazoa; phylum Chordata; order Ceratodontiformes; family Protopteridae; genus Protopterus; species Protopterus annectens. Next base: position 885,696,980 of record NC_056733.1, on the reverse strand, counting down.
CCAGCAGCCCTGGGCCATTAAGCTACTAGGAAGCTGGTGTCCAGTTGCCCAACTTGGGTTTCCTGGGATAGTCTGTTGAGTGAAAGATGGATGTAAAAAACACTTAACCTGCCAAACATGAACTAAGTAATGCAATATAGGTTCACTGACAGGATACATCTTGGGAGTGGCTGAAGTGATGGTAAGGAGGAGGCTGGACATCCTCTGTATCCGAGAGACAAGACAGAAGGGCAGTAAAGCAGAGCTACTTGGTTTGAGATCCACAGTCTACTTCTCAGGGGAGGAAAAAAGAGAACAAGTGTGAGAACTGCAGTGAGGGAGAGGCTTCAGAAAACAGTGAGGGATGTCATGAGAATAATTGGCAGAATCATGGCAATCAGACTCCAGCGTAAGGATAAAGCAGTACTCAATCTCAGTCTATGCCCCACAGCAGGGCTGTGATAACTAGGAAAAGAGTGTATTCAAGCAGCAGTTGCAGGACCTACTAGATGAAGCAGGATAGCATGGGTTGCTGTTGGATAAAGGAGATGCCATTCTAGACTTCTGCCTGGCAAACGGCTTGATGGTGGTCAACACATGGTTCAGCAAGACAGAAAGACACAAAATCACATACAAGAGTGGCCAACATGCAACTCAGGTAGACTTCCTCCTAGTAAGGAAAAGGCCTTGAGTAGAATCAGTGTTTGCAAAGTCATCCCAGTGAAACAATCAACCCACAGCATAAATCACTCATTTCAGCAATCAGCTACAAGCAGTGGTCTGAGAAGACTCTAAGGTCAACAGACACTAGGCTAAAGACCTGTACGTTGACTACGTTGACTGAAGTCAAAGCACAAGAGTTAAAAAAAATACTCAGGGCTATAGCACCTCAGGAAATAGAAGAAATAGGTGGAGTTGAAGAAGAATGTCTGTGCCTCAAAACAGCTTGTGTAAGGACTATATAACAGATGTGTGGCTGAGTAAGGTATTAAAATACAGTATATAAGGAAACATGGTGGTGGAATGCAGAAGCCCAGGAAGTCATTTAAAGAAAGAAAGCATGCAGGAAAAAGTGGGAGATAGAAAAGAAGGCCCAGGCTAAGAAGGAATAGTGGTTGGTTAACATACAGTTTAAAAGAGGATCTGCAATAGCAAAAAGACAAGCCATCAAAGGCACTCTACCAGCTTTTGGAAAGTGAGTCAGCAGATGGCACAGAGAAACTGTATCAGGTTGTCAGCTAGAGAAAGAATGTTAAAGAAGATGGTCTTTAGATACCATTGACAAAATAACCTGGCCACCAGTCCACAGGACATCAAAGGCAAATGAAAGGAGTACTTCCAGCAGTTTCGGAATGAATAAAACACCACGGAAGCTGTACTCCCCCAGACGCAACCTACAATGAAAGACGGGCAGCCCACCTTACAAGAAGTAAGAATAGCACTAAGGAAAATGAAGCCAGGGAAAGAAGCAGGCTCAAATGAGGTCACAGCAAATATGAACTAGATGTTGGGTGAGTTAAGGAAAAAATGGCTCCAGTGGCTACTCAAAGCAGTATGGAGAAAAAGGTGTATCCTAGATGATTAAAGAACAAGCATTCTAGTGCCAGTGTATAAGAACAAAAGTAACATTCATAACTGTGAGCTGTACAGAGGTACCAAACTCCTGTCACACTGTATGAAGGTTCTGGAAAGGGGAATGGAATGCAAAAACTGTAGGCATACAGGATGAAACTGAATACAGATAAGATCATTGTAATGGGAGCAAATGGGGGGGGGGGTCAGAAGATGCTGAAAATTCAGGAAAAAGGGAAAACAGTGGAATAGGTTAACAGCTTCAAGTACCTGGGAGGGGTAGTTGAGGAAAAGGGAACTATGAATGAGGATGTCAAAGCTAGAATCAGAGGGGCTACAACCAACTGGCACAGAGTGTCAGGGGCAGTGTGTGACAGAAGAATGCCAAAGAAGCTAAAAAGTAAGGTGCACAAAACAGTGGTGTGACCAGTACTACTGTGGTACAGTGGTGTGACCAGTACTGCTGTATGGTACAGAAACCTGGGTCGTAAACGCAGAGCAGTTGAGAAAGCTAGAGTTGATGGAGATGAAGTGCCTGAGAAGGGTGGTAGGATGCATGGCTATCTAAGAAGGTAGGAAAGTGGCACTGAATTGAGAGAGAGAGACAGATGGCGACAGCTGAAAAGACACCCTGACCCATGTAGAAAATAGGGAAAAAGGGAGGGGGGTGATGATGATCTGCTTTGAGGTTCAGTGTTCACACCTCCAAGCCTGAAAGCAGGTTTTAAAACAAAACCATATTCATATGTAAATTACTCATACACTTAACTTTGTGTAAAAGAATTAACCCCATACCACTCTACATAAACAACAGATCCACAGACTGCTAAGTGCAGACGGTGCCAGAATACTACTTTGTATAGACAACAGATCAAATCTGCTGCTATATGACTGAGACTGAGCTGATAATGCTGCTGTCTGACTGACATGGAGCTGAAAATATTGCTGTCTGACTGACACTGTACTGATTATACTGCTGTCTGACAGACACTGAGCTGATTATACTGCTGTCTGACTGACATGGTCTGACCATAAGCTAATCACCCTCAACATCCACATCCCACCCCCACCCCCCAGTAAAGAAACCACCATAAAAAAACTTCTCCAAAGCCAACTTCATGCTACTCAAGTCAGAAGTGACAAACTTCATAACACCCTGCAGACGGGAACTGAAAGTTCAACTGCTGAATCTTACACTAAGGCACTGTACGAGCACATCCACTTATGCATGAATCGTGCCATCCCAAATAGAACCAAAATGCTCTCATCCAAAAAAAGGAAGCCAATCTGGTGGTCCCCTGCCATAAACAAACTTTACAACAAAAGGAAGAAACTTTTGCAGAAAAGAGGAAAATCCCAGGATGCAAAAAACTCCCTTACTGGCCTCAGTAAGAAACTAACTAAGATGCCTCATAAAATCCTCCAAAGCTAGTTACGAAAATAAAATTGCCAAAGATTCCAAAGACAACCACAAAGCATTCTATAACTATGTCAAGAATCTAAATGGCAATGCTCAGATCTGCACTGAGCTAAAACAGAATGGCATTAAATATACTGATCCAAAGGATATTGCCAATATCCTGGCAGATCGATTCAGTGCCAACTTCACCCCCCTCTCACCCCTAAATGGCCCATCTCAATACCGGAAGATTGCCAAATTCCAGTAATAACGGCCACACAGGTACAAAACGCACTCTCTAAAGCCAAGAATACAGCATCCATGGGACCAGATGACATCCCGGGCTGTGTACTACATGAACTACAATATGAACTGGCACCTCACCTAAGTGTCATGTTTAATCATAGCCTCACCTCAGGTTTCATGCCCACTGAGTGGCGCAGAGCTACAGTTATCCCAATCCACAAGGGGATCCACCTTGGATCCCGGAAACTACCGTCCCATCAGTCTGACAAGCCTTATCTGCAAGGCCATGGAGCGTATTATCATGGAACTTATAAACAAAGACATTGGCAACCTTCAAGCACTGGACCCCACCCAGTTTGGGTTTGTGAAGGGCCGATCTTGTCTCCTGAACCTGACTGACTTCTTTGAATCAGTCTCCAGAGCCATGGACAAGGGTAAGGTGGTCCACACAGCCTATCTAGACCTTGCCAAGGCCTTTGACACCATCCCCCACTCTGGAATCATAAACTTACTAAGTTGGGCATTAATCCCTATGTCACCCAATGGGTTGCTAAATGGCTTACTGATAGAACCCACACTGTAAAAGTAGCCGACTCCAAATCCAGCTCCAGACAAGTGACAAGTGGAGTACCTCAGGGTTCAGTCCTGGGGCCACTCTTGTTTGGCATCTACTTCTCTGAAGTACAGGTCAACACTAAGGGACTCTGGCTAACAAAGTTTGCAGATGACTGCAAACTGGGAGCCATTATTGAATCCCCAAATGATGTGGATACTCTACAAAAGGGCCTTACAGAAACAGATGCTTGGTGCCAGAGCCATGGGCTCAAGCTCAATGCCAAGAAATGTATTGTTATCCCCTTTGGGAAAAACATGTATCCATGAATTACCATATAGGTGGCAGTACACTAAACACAGAAAGTGTGATAAGAGACTTAGGGACACAGGTGGACAGTGGTCTCACCTTCGATAACCACATCGCCACAACAGTCAGGAAATCCTTCTATGTGGCACACCTCATCACGAAGGGCTTTTCATCCAGAAAAAAGAGGTCATTGTCCCACTGTACTCATCCCTCATTAGACCCATTATAGAATACAACGCCCCATTTGGTATGTACCTCTCAAGACATCTGCAACAACTGGAAAGGCCTCAGAAATACCTCACTAAAAGAATCACAGGCCTAAAGCAGATGCCCCACGCTGACCGCCTTAAAAAACTCCAGCTATACTCTGTCGCATATCGTCTACTCAGAGGCAATCTCTGCTTAACATACAAGGCCATGTCAAACCCAGAGCTGTTGGACATGCTACACTTAAAGAAATCCCAATCCCTCAGAGCTACACGCTCCAGGAATCTAAACCTTGTCATCACAATAAACAAAACATGCTGGAGGGATAGGTTCCTGACCCAGAGACTCCCCAGACTCTGGAATAGATTGCCCATACATGTCAAGCACAGTGCCTCTTTGGACCTCTTCAAGAGGAACCTTGACGATTGGATGGGAGAAAGGAAATTCACCCCAGGGATCACGTCAGTCGCCCTGCTAGACAGGGGTCCAGGAAAGTAAATAATGTGGGAAGAAATAGCCAGGGAATTGTTATGGCTAGGCTTGTATAGGCCCTAGGGCTGATAGCCTAGTACCAACCTATGAACCTATTACACTACTGTTTGACTGACACTGAACTCGTTATATTACTGTCTGACTGACGCTAAGCTGATTATACTGCTGTCTGACTGACACTGAACTGAGTATACTGCTGTCTGACTGATACTGAACTCATTATACTGCTGTCTGACAGACACTGAACTGATTATACTGCTGTCTGACACTGAACTAATTATACTGTTGTCTGACTGACACTGAACTGAGTATACTACTGTCTGACTGATATTGACCTCATTATACTGTTGTCTGACTGACACTGAACTCGTTATACTACAGTCTGACAATGAACTCATTATACTGATGTCTGACTGACACTGAGCTGATTATACTACAGTCTGACTGACAATGAACTCATTATACTGCTGCCTGATTATACTACAGTCTGACTGACAATGAACTCATTATACTGCTGCCTGACTGACACTGAACGCTTTATACTACATACTACAGTCTGACTGAAAATGAACTCATTATACTGCTGTCTGACTGACACGGAGCTGATTACACTACTGTCTGACTGACAATGAACTCATTGTACTGCTGTCTGACTGACACGGAGCTGATTACACTACTGTCTGACTGACAATGAACTCATTATACTGCTGTCTGACTGACACGGAGCTGATTACACTACTGTCTGACTGACAATGAACTCATTATACTGCGGTCTGACTGACACGGAGCTGATTACACTACTGTCTGACTGACAATGAACTCATTGTACTGCTGTCTGACTGACACGGAGCTGATTACACTACTGTCTGACTGACAATGAACTCATTATACTGCAGTCTGACTGACACGGAGCTGATTACACTACTGTCTGACTGACAATGAACTCATTATACTGCTGTCTGACTGACACTGAGCTGATTACACTACCCTCTGACTGACAATGAACTCATTATACTGCTGTCTGACTGACACGGAGCTGATTACACTACTGTCTGACTGACAATGAACTCATTATACTGCTGTCTGACTGACACGGAGCTGATTACACTACCCTCTGACTGACAATGAACTCATTATACTGCTGTCTGACTGACACGGAGCTGATTACACTACCCTCTGACTGACAATGAACTCATTATACTGCTGTCTGACTGACACAGAGCTGATTACACTACCCTCTGACTGACAATGAACTCATTATACTGCTGTCTGACTGACACGGAGCTGATTACACTACTGTCTGACTGACAATGAACTCATTATACTGCTGTCTGATTAACACGGAGCTGATTACACTACTGTCTGATTGACAATGAACTCATTATACTGCTGTCTGGCTGTCACGGAGCTGATTACACTACCCTCTGACTGACAATGAACTCATTATACTGCTGTCTGACTGACACGGAGCTGATAACACTACTATCTGACTGAAAATGAACTTATTATATTACTGTCTGACAATGAATTCATTATACTACACTGCTGTCTGACTGACATGGAGCTGATTATACTACTGTCTGACTGACACTGAACTCGTTATACTACTGTCTGACTGACGCTCAGCTGATTATACTACTGTCTGACTGACATTGAGCTGATTATACTACAGTCTGACAATGAACTCATTATATTACTGTTTGACAATAAATTCATTATACTATACTGCTGTCTGACTGACACTGAGCTGATTATACTGCTGTTTGACTGACACTGAACCCATTATACTGCTGTCTGACTGACACTGAGCTGATTATACTACAGTCCGACAATGAACTCATTATATTACTGTCTGACAATGAATTCATTATACTATACTGCTGTCTGACTGACATGGAGCTGATTATACTACTGTCTGACTGACACTGAACTCATTATACTACTGTCTGACTGACATGGAGCTGATTATACTACTGTCTGACTGATTCTCAGCTGATTATACTGCTGTTTGACTGACACTGAACTCATTATACTACTGTCTGACTGACACTCAGCTGATTATACTGCTGTTTGACTGACACTGAACTCATTATACTGCTTTCTGCACAGACAGTGGACTAACACACGGCATTGTGCAGACAACAGACCTTGGGCACTGCTCTTTGAAGCCAACAGACACAACATACTACCCTGTATAAGTACCAGAGATGGTGCACTAATCCTGGCTCTGTGTAGAGGAAACAGGCTCATTGCACTGCTCTGTGTCTACAACCGACCATGTACATTATTCCCTATGTACCACAGAGCATTGTACACTGCTCTGTGTATGAAGTGACCCCAGTATACCACTATGGATCTAAACAGACTCAGTGCACTGCTCAGTGTCTGTAAACATCATGCCTAGTACACTACTCCATGTCTACAACAGAACCAGTGGACTGGTCTGTGTGTAAACAACAAGCCTAGTACACTACTCCACATGTACAACAGACTCAGTACAACACTCAAGAGCATAAATAATAAGCCTAGTACACTACTCCATGTGTACAACAGAACCGGTACACTGCTCTGTGTGTAAACAGTAAGTCAAGTACACTACTCCATGTGTACAAGAAGTACACTGCTGTATGTGTAAACAACCAGCCTAGTACACTACTCCATGTGTACAACAGAACTGGTACACTGCTCTGTGTGTACACAATAAGCCTAGTACACTACTCCATGTGTACAACAGAACCAGTGCACTGCTGTGTGTGTAAACAACAACCCTAGTACACTAAGCCATGTGTACAACAGAACCAATTCACTGCTCTGTGGGAGCAGATCCAGCATGCTGCTTTACCTTTTTAACAAGGCTTGACTAACTGGAGCCTACTCAGGCTTACTTCTTACCTCTTACCCAATAAACCCTAGTTGGTACATTAACTGAAGCTCTTCTACCTTTCCAGGCCTTTGTTATCTCGGTAAGGTATCACTCTTTCCATGCTAGGGCTCCATTTTTACTGCCAACAGCTTTAGGCTCAGACTCCTCTCTGTTCCACCCAAACCCTCCGAAGCCTCTTGGTACTATGTAATCCCTATGACATATTTGGGGACTCTGTGCCTCCTCTGGCATACCTCCATTACCACCTTCCTCTCACTGCATAAAAAGCTGTTGTCATGCTGCCTCCCATTTTGTCTATCCCAAGCTTTCTGTTAGCCCTTCCCCTTCTTAGATACCATGCCTGATATACCTAGCCATTATCTTCAAGTTCATTCTTTAAGATGCCGTCATTTTCTAATACCTTAAATCCCTTTTCCTGGAAATAAGCTCTTTCTTCTCCTTCTCTGGCTAAGCTATCCCTTAACAAACATTTTCTCACTCTCCTGTCCTCAGCTTCTATTGCTCCTCTCACTTCTGGCATACATTTTTGTGGATACTGTTTGGCCTAGTTAGAGATGACTGATTTTCATATCAAGAGAACATTTTAAATGTCCAAATTAGTTGGTTACAGATGTGTTCAATGACCTATTGGGAAAGGCATGTGTGGTTTGTATACAACTTCTACTTTCTGGTAACCTGTCTCACAGCTTAAATAGCCTGGAAGTTATCCCTCCTGCCATGGGACCATTCTCTGAACTGGGCAGCAAATGCATTTAGGTTCATAGGTGTGTGCTCGGCTAATGGCCCTGGAGCCTTTACAAGCCTAGCCCACAGAAGTGCCCTGGCATTGTGCCACCCGACGTTAGTTCCCAGTGCCTCTATCAAGTAGAGCCACTGGAGTGATCCACAGGGTGAAATTTCTTTACCCATCCACTCATCAAGATTTATCTTGAAGAGGATCAACGAGGTGCTCTGTTTGACATGTATGGGAAGTCTATTCCAGAGCATGGGCAGTCTCTGGGTGAAGAAACTGTCCCTCCAGCGTGTTCTGTTGATTGTGGAAATGAGGTTGAGGTCTCTGGAAAATGTGGTGCGGAGGGATTGGGATTTCTTTAGATGTAGCATTTCTAACAGAGCTGGGTCAGACATGAATATTTGATATGGCTAACAATCCAACTGCTAACAGCTCAATGAGGAGGCCACAAGCCTTTAACCATCATCAAGAAAACACGTCTTAAGTGACTAAGTAGTGCCAAAAGCTCTGGAATAGTCTGTGACTGCATTTTGCCTTTTCTTAGCGACTACAGCAATGTGCTGATAACCCTCTCAAATTAAAGAATTAAACACAAGAATTTCCAATTCCTTCTTAACATTACCTCCATACTTTCACTATCTTCTCAGAAGCAAATTAAGCTCCATTAGCTAGACTCCTGCCTAATCTGTAAATAATATAAATGTAGCCCTGGATCAATACCTCACAATTTTACTCCCTCCACAAGGCCAGTACTTTGTGGAGAATGAAAGGATGGTTGGGTCTACCAAGAAAACAAAGGCTAGAGATTTTTCCTGGAGGCAATAAAGAACTCAGGAAATGCCTAACTTGGTGAGCTGGTTCCCACAGAAATGAATGAAAGTGACAGTCATCAGTACATTCTACTCCCATAGGAGATGGGCCTCTTAGTTAAATGACCCCTATCAATTTGTGAACACATTCAAATTACAGGATAAAACACTCCACTCAGCTTAAGAGTCAAAGACACTGGACAAACTTTGCTGTGGCATAACTAGCAGAGGGAAACCATTCCCATGAGAATTTGTACACTCTGTATGATACCTTTCTTCCACCTTCCTCTTCCATCCATGCCAAATCCACAACCCTCATTTTCACTTCAGGAAAGCATTCCTTTCCAAGCAGCAGGCAAAACCTTGGACGAACTCCCACAAACAGGACTAATTTGGTTTAGATGCCCCCAACTAAACATTCTTGACAGATTCTCCTACCTATGTCCAAATATTTGAAATGTCCATGTCTCATGTTGAGTGGCCACCCATACACAGCCAGGTGCAAGTGTCCCAGTCTTTAGAGGAGACAATCCTACCTGTCTCCCACCTCATTTTGTACTCTCTTCGTACCACTACTGTACTCATCCCTCATTAGACCCATTATAGAACACAATGCCCCATTTGGTATGTACCTCTCAAGACATCTGCAGCAACTGGAAAGGTCACAGAAATACCTCACTAAAAGAATCACAGGCCTAAATTAGATGCTCTATGCTGACCGCCTTAAAAAACTCCAGCTATACTCTGTTGCATATCGTCTACTCAGAGGGGATCTCTACTTAACATACAAGGCCATGTCAAACCTAGAGCTGCTGGACATGCTACACTTAAAGAAATCCCAATCCCTCAGAGCCACACACTCCAGGGATCTGAACCTTCATAGGTTGGTACTAGGCTATCAGCCCTAGGGCCTATACAAGCCTAGCCATAACAATTCCCTGGCTATTTCTTCCCACATTATTTACTTTCCTGGACAATAAACAAAACATGCTGGAGGGATAGGTTCCTGACCAAGAGACTCCCCAGACTCTGGAATAGACTGCCCATACATGTCTCCTTGGTCCTCTTCAAATGAACCTTGATGATTGGATGGGAAAAAGGAAATTCACCCCAGGGATCACATCAGTCACCCTGCTAGACAGGCGTCCAGGGAAGTAAACAGTGTGGGAAGAAATAGCCAGGGAATTGTTATGGCTAGGCTTGTATAGGCCCTAGGGCCGATAGCCTAGTACCAACCTATGAACCTCATCTCTCATAAAAGTTATGGAATCTCTCATTTCCAAAGAGCAGAGAGACCACCTCAAGCTGTATGGTCATCTTCATTACCAGCAGCATGGCTTTACAGAGAGATAAAAAACAAAAGCTGCTTGCCTTGTATTTGTATATTTGATTTACAGGGGCACAGATAACGGGGTGGCTAATGGTGCACAGAATTCACTGTAAAAAGTTCTTTAATTCCTATGTTATATGCACAAGACTGGACTTCCTGCAGACTCCAGCTAGCCTGATACATCTCCAAAGGGACCACAGGCAATAAAACCTAAAGTACTGCAAGGACCAGAAAACAGCGCTACAGCTTGTCCTTCTTCATTAATGCCCTGTCACCCCAAAATACCTACGATCACGTTAGGTGACAAATCTCGTTATACTCAAATATTACCTATCTTAGGAGTATAATCTCATGTTTTACACAACGACTTCTTATTGACCTTTCCACCTAGTTAAAATTGTAATATTTGGCATCACTTTAAATAAAAATGAAATTGTGGTCATACTCCAGAAGTTCCCCCTAGTGCAAGGACACAGATACCCAATTCACAGGATAAAACAATCTCACCTTTCAAATACCAGGACATTTGGCTCTCTCTCCCTTACCCTAATTAAGCACATGTATCTTCCACATGCTAAAATGAATAAACAAATCAAGGCATTCCTAAGAATAAAGCAGACTTTCAATGTGAGAATAACAATCCATGCATTTGATAAAGGAGTATAACACCCCCACTCTAATAGGAGGAAACTATTTAAATGGTCAGAACCCATAATGTCGAGTCCCATAATGTTGAGACTGAATGACCCAAAATCCTGACTTACATATACTAAGTGCAAGATTAGAGTTTATCAGAATATTCCTTTTATTCAGAGATATGGCGGTCTTGGATTTTGTATATATAAGTTTGGGAGGGCTTGCCCCACACTGACATGAGCAGAGGGACTTGCCTCCTGCAAAAAATGAGGAACATTACTTCCTGGCCTTCAGTGTGATTATTAAACACTGGAAAGCCTGAACAGTGCACATTAGAAGCCAGCTTGGGTTTAATGTGACTGCCTTGTCCTAGTGAGAGAAGGAGCAGAGGGACAATGACACTGGCTGGACTCTGACTGGGCAATGTGCACAGGACTTCACCAAGTGGTCTGGTTACAGTTTTGGTAAGAGAGAAGGAGCAGAGGGACAATGACACTGGCTGGACTCTGACTGGGCAATGTGCACAGGACTTCACCAAGTGGTCTGGTTGCAGTTTTGGGGAGAATCTCTTCAGGGCCTTTGTGTAGCTTGGCTGTCTGTTGTGTCTAACTACTGCAGGTTCTATCCATGGAGTCTACCTACAGAAGACTATATTCAAATCTGCTGAACCAATCAGTATCTGGGTTAACTTTACTTTGCAGGAAGCATCTTAGGATTGGTGCTAATCTGCGTTTCTGGTAAGACAGGGAGCAAACCATCACTGATTCTTAGTTGTTGTGCAGCTGTGTTGAAACCAGTGCTATCTCCATCACAAAGATGGCACCTCCAGTAAACAACTCCAAACCTCCTAGGTGCTACTCTCCCTTCAGCCCACATTAGGAAGCACCTGGAACTATGAATTTGTACTTTTTAACTATCTCTATATCCAGCTTGGTTGAAATAGGCATCTTGGCACAATACAGCAATTGTGTTATATTTACTGGCAACTATATAGCTACTTAAATTGACACTGTGTGTATGACATGCAATTATATAATATTACTTGAGGTAAAGCTCTCACATAAAGCCACAACAAACAGCAAATACGTTGCTGGTAACACACACCACACTATACCTATCACACACAATACATACCAGACACACAGATCTACATATGTTGAGGCCCTTGAAAGTAATCTATCTAAATCACAATGGCTTCCTAAATGTAACCTAAGAAAGAAAAACCCTTACAAACACCCAAATCAAGCAGTATCCACCATGAAACAAACATCGAAGACTCACAGTGTCTCAGTTCAAAAGCCCATAAGGCAAACTGCAACACAGTCCTCCTAGTCAGAGGTGACTCCTCATTAAGACACATGGATATACCACTCACCAGGCCAAGTAAGGACTGGGTCACAGATAGCTACCTATCAGATGCCAGGATTCACCACATCATGCAAGTACTAAAGTCCATGCACTGCAAGTACACAAATGACACAGTCATAGTACAAATGGCAGTAAACAGCTTGAGATGCACCTCCCTAGACTATATGAAGGCAGACATGATGGAGCTCTCAGAATATGTGTCTGAGGCAGGTGTGAACCTAGCTTTGATCAGCATTTTACCATCACTACAATAAGAACAAAAGATTACTGACTTTAACAACCGGCGTAGCTTCTGGTCTCATTTTGGGGGGGGGGTCCCCAAGATATATTAGCCTAGGTGGAGGACGTGGGAGACTGACTACCCAGGGCTTTCATATACTGGCTAAAACCTTGTCCACCCCCATAATGCCTTTTTAGGCAGAATCTTCAAAAGGTTCCAACTCAACAAAAGTATTACTACTCAATGTTTGGATTATCAACAAAAAACTTCACTCCCTACAGGCAATGCTTATCCTGGAATACATTATGCATTGTCATGGAGATGTGGTTCAAAACTATTTACAGTACCCCATCAGTGGAGAGTTTTAACACCTATCACATGTTCATGCCCAGCGCACTACACAAAAGCACTAAAGGCAGCGGTATCTCTATATATGCAGTGTCAATGGTGCAACAAGTAGCACACACCTTTGGTGCAGAAGTCTGTGGGTTCTAGTCCCACTCCAGGTAAATGGATTTCTGACACTGCAGCTGCTACACTTTTGAGTGCTATTTTTGGATAAGATGTTAAACTGATGTCCCATCTGCTTGAGTTGGTAGTAGCTCGTGTGGATGTAAAAGATCCCATGGCACCTATCAAAAAGAGTAAGGGAAGCTCCCCGACACCCTGGCCAAATTTCCCTTAGTAGTATAAATAGCACCTTGAGCTTCCCCTGAAAAGACTAAAAAGAGGACATGAGCCTAGTGGGATAACCCAGTCAACAAAGGATAACTAAAGAAATTAATAAATATATTTGTTAAACAAAATTTCACCCCTGGGTTACTTAGACGGGATAATGACCAGGAACTCCTCCATGTCCAACTTATTATTAAGAAAACCCTACTGCAAACTATAGGACCACCCTCTATCCCCAGACTAGTATAAAGTCCCTATGCATTAGGCCGAACAACCTTCTCTCAGGGGACTTCAATTACCCCTCCACCAACTGGGAGACTTATACATCCCTTAAAATGTATGCCCACTGATTTCTATACTTCATAAACACAAACTGTCAGGACCAGCTGGTCTGCACTGCAACCTAGGAAGACAAAATCCTGGACTTAGTCCTCACCAATATGGGACAGCTCTGTTCCCTAAACTTCACTCCCTATAGGCAATGCTTATCTTGGAATGCCAGTTACATTCCAAATCGGACTATAACTTACTCACATTTACCATAAGACCGAAGCAGCAAGCATCTTCAAATACCTCAGTATTCAGAGATAATGCAAGGAGTAAGCTACTAAAACTGGGTGAAGGCCAACCTAAAGTGAACACCCCCTCTAGCTCATGACCCCACTGTGTATATGGAATCCTTTACCATCAGATTCAATACATGTTGGTTCCCCTCCAAAGTAAATACAATACCAGATTTAAAAATAAACCCCTGTAATGGAACCCAAACATAAAAAGCCCCTAAAAAAACGTAACTCTCAATATGTCAAAAAATCAAACTCCTGCTCATTACCAGAGCAAATCATCTGAAGATAGATATGAGATCAAAATTGCCACCCAGGCAAAAGATAACCATAAAGCCTTCTTGAGCTATGTTAGAAACCATGCTCAGCACTGCACAGAGCTAAGAGTAAATGACATCACATACTCAGACCCTGAGGGTGCAATCTACTAGCTGACAAATTTAGCAGTAACTTCACCATCTTCTCTCCCCCTATATTTCCATATAGCACATCAGCATCTACATGCCCCCCCTCAAGTCTCCCAAGCTGTCATCCTCAAAGCATTTTCCAAAGTCAAGAACACTGCTTCTATAGGGCCAGATAACATACCAGGTTGCCTACTGTGCAGTCTAAATAGCACCTGTCAAACCCCTCTACCGGGGCTATTCAATATCAACCTCTAAACAGGTGTTGTGTCGGATGAATGGGGGACAGCAACAATCATTCCCTGCACAAAAGTGAAACAATTGATCTGGGTAATTACATACCCATAAGTCTGACCACCCTCAGATGAAAGGCTGTGGAGATGAGTTTTATAAAATAAAATAAAAAAATAACATATTCCATATGACATTATGGAATAAATAAATAATGACACAGATAACCTATAAATTTTTGACCCAAGCCAATTCATTTTTCTCAAGGACACATCCTGCCTGCTTAAAATGGTGAACTTCTTTGAAAAGATTAGTGAAGAAATGTATGTGAGAAAATCAATGCATACCACATATCTACACCTCACAAAGGAGTTCAACAACACCCCACACTCGGGCATTGTTGATAAACTCACTCAGCTAAATGTTAATCCCTATGCAACTTGTTGGATACCAAACTTGATCACAAACAGAACCCAGGAAATAAAGGTGGGTGGCTCTGCCTGCTCCAAAAGACCAGTCACTAGTGGTGTATCCCAGGGTTCAGTCCTTGGGACACTCTTCTTTGGCAAATACTTCTTGGAATTGAAAGCTAATGTTAAGGGTTTGTAAAGGACTATAAACTTTAATCTCTCTAGAGGACACTTAGATTCTACAAAAGGGCATTTCCTAAGCAAATAGTTGGTTAATTAACCATGGACTAAAACTAAACACCAAAAAATGTACAATAGTCTCCTTCTGCAAGCATGACATTCCCTGCAACAGTCACATCAACAAGACACCCCTGAGAATCAATCCAATAGTTACAGACTATAAACCAATGTGGACAACAAACTATTCTTCCATCAACATGTAACCACTATTGCAAGAAAGTCATTTTTCATTGCACAACTTATGGTGTCTAGGTCCAGGGATGTGATCATTCCACTGTACTCAGCGTTTATTACGCTGATCACTGAGTACAATGCCTCCTGTACCTGTCGAAACACAAAACATCACTAGAATGACCACAATACTTTCTCACCAACAAAATCAAGGGCCTAAATCATAAAAACTACAATAGCCATCTAAAAGACTTGTCTCTCTTTTGTCTCATACAAGCTACTGAGGGACAAACTCTGCCTCACATAAAGACCCTCAATAGACTGTACCTTCTCAAATCTATTGTACATCCACAAGTCCAACGGTGGCAAAAACACCTACTCGAGAGATCTTAGTTTCCTCTACAACATAAATTTAACATGATGGAGGGATGGATATGTATCACAGAGAATCCCACTTCTTTTTCTGAAATCGTCTTCCTCTCCACATAAAGCAAAGTACTTCCCTTACTGTATTTAAATGTAATATGGTCAAATGGATAGGAAATCACAAATTAACTCCTGATTTAGCACCCTTGTCCCTTACAGACAGGTGTAATATGTAAATGTTCTGCCCGGTTCTGGGTTATTTATACTTAAATTACAAGGGATGAAAAATTTCTTGGGAATGCAGGACTAGTCTTCTAAACATCCTCATGGATCACTAGCCAAGGATGTACCCATGAACTTAATAAAGTGTTGACATCCTCATGGATCACTAGTCTGGGTTGTACCCATGAACTTAATAAAGTGTGGACATCCTCATGGATCACTAGCCTAGGATGTACCCATGAACTTAATAAAGTGTGGACATCCTCATGGATCACTAGCCAAGGATGTACCCATGAACTTAATAAAGTGTTGACATCCTCATGGATCACTAGTCTGGGTTGTACCCATGAACTTAATAAAGTGTGGACATCCTCATGGATCCACTAGTCTGTGTTGTACCCATGAACTTAATAAAGTTGGGACATCCTCATGGATCGCTAGCCTAGGGTGTACCCATGAACTTAATAAAGTGTGGACATCCTCATGGATCACTAGCCTAGGGTGTACACATGAACTTAATAAAGTGTGGACAGCAGTCATACAAACATACATACATACAAATATTTCAAGCACAGGCATCTATACCCTTCCAGCCTGCCAATACACCAAAACACTTGCTCCCATAATAAGTGTCCGTGCTGTTCTTAAAAATGTCTAAACTAGTACTTGCTTTAATGTAATTTGGTAGTCTGTTCCATGCATTGATCTCTTCTCAGAGAACCAGTTAGTACACTTCCCATTCCTATAGAATCCTCTACATAGGTTATCTGATGATTCTCTATGTATGATAACCCCAAACACTCCCAGAGGTAGTTGTCTCTAAATGCCTTACATACTTGAATAAGATCTCCTAGATATCTGTAAGAGACACTGTACAAATTCAGATATTTTAGTCTTTCATAATAACTAAAATTTTCACATCCATGGATGCCCTTGGTATATTTACACTGTACTCTTTCCAGTTTACTCATGCTTGTTTTTTTATAAGATTTCCATACTCAAGTTTGGGTCTAATGTAACTAACAAACAATGACCTCATCATTTCTGATTTCCTAGACTTTATGAATGTTTTTCTACCACCTACAGTCAGGTGGCAGCATCCAAAATATATTGTGCAGAAACGTTTCTAAACTAAGCTGGTAAACTTGTTCTTCTGAAATGTGCTCTAACATTACCTTGCAACAGTTAACTGCATTTACCTTAGCACAAAGCAGTACAGTGAGTCAGTCACACTGACGAGATTTGCTTTGTTACAACGAGGCTCTCTCTCCTTTTTATTGTACACAAAACGTTTGTTTTCCCGAATGCACACATTTTCTTTGTGTGACGTTATTTTTCTCTGGTATATCTAAGAGATGTTCTCTATCATTTTGGTAATGGAAAGACTGAAAGTCATTGCTGAGAAACTGGATAATTTGTAATCAGACCCATCTTATCACGTATCTGATGAAATGATTCCCCAGTTTTTTAAAACTTTGCTTAAACGTGAGCCTTCTGAATGGATGTCAGACTATGGGACCACGTGAATGATAATGAGGGGCATATTCCTGTTATGAAGAGGCAAGAAGATCAAACAACTCATGTAGCCGACAGCTCCTTATCTGCTCTAAAGTATGCATCAGAAAAAAAAGTCGCCACTCTTATAAGCCCTCTTAGAAGTCAAAGAGTGAGCCCCATCCCATAAAGTGTCACTGTCAATGACTGACCCTTACAGGAGGAACAGATATTTTTTTCTTATTGAGATGCATCTTTTCCCTCAGGCCCCCAGTAGTAGATGGACTTGTTGCCACATGAAATTAATTAGACAATATCTTTTTATTTTGACCTTTATTTTTCTGGTCATAAATCACTTTACTCATTTTTGGAGTAAAGATATATACAGGTGAAAAAAAAGAAGGGGTTGGTGTCTGACATAATAGTTAAGGAGTTTACCTCACAGACACAAGGGACAGGGTTTGAGTCTCACCTTTGACAGAAACTGGCTAAACTTAAAATGGCCACAAAGGCAGGTGGCCTAGTACTTGAAGTGAGACAGAGTGTTTTCCCTAGATAAATATTTAATGTCTACCACACCAGAAGACTCAAATGGAGGCAGCGTCACTGTGCAATCATGAACTTTTCTTAAAGTCCTTAAAATGGATTTTTCACTACCCTGTGTAAAGCTAGCATATAGGCAAAAATTGCAAAAACACACTCGGGCAGCTGAATATCCTCTCCTAGCAGGTATTCTGGCTTCTTTTACTATACTAATCTAATCTTAGTCTTACATCCATATAATTTACTGTCATCAATCCCTGAATTCCCACCCCACTCTTTAGACTACTATAAATCTTAATGCATACAGACTGTATTGTTTTACACTTAAGTCAATGCAGATTTATGTATATATATCAAATCCTTTGTGGCATATTCCCCATGATAGGGCTACTAATAGGGAGGATGAAGAGGTTTTTTTGGAACAACAACCCCTCAGGCGGTCCGACAGAATACGGGACCGATACCAGGGTCAACAACAGCAGCAGGGTTACCACGAGGGGTTTGGGGGACGACGGTTCCATCAAACAAATCAAACAACCACACACATATCAGCACGATACAACAACAGATAGAATCAAACTATGAGTTGGATGGATATCTCAATGACACAGTGGTGACTCATACGATGGAACACAAGTAGGTGTGCTAAGGCAATTGGATTTGAATTCAACTGTGGAACTTTTTCATAATGAAGTGACTGACAATGGTTATTTTAACACAGTTCTGGATAAGCATTACTAATGAGATTCAAAATTCAGACACAACGTCAAATGGTGATGAACTATGCATGCCTCTATCTAGTTGTACCATAATACAAAATGGAGGTTTCTCAATATACAACTACACTGAAAATGAGTTATCATCGAATTATGTTACATTGTTTAAAAAAGGTTTTACCTTTATCCTTAATTTCAAGTATGACATAGGAAAAATTTTAATTAACCTTAGATTATATGTAAGACTGCTGAATTTGAAAATGTTTTTTGCCAACAATGTCAGTCCTAACACAGGAGAAGGTTCATTAACATTGAAAAGATCTAGTACTTTTATACCCCCACAAAACCCCATGATCATTTATTTGAAGTGTTATGTGAAACACAAATACGCAGATGTGTTAGGGGTGAATAAATATCCAGGACAACCTGACCATGGGTGAAAGATTTCTGTTTGAAGGAATTAATTTCCGCAGACAAATACAAGGTAATGAAACCCGATAAAGGTGGTGGGTTTGTGGTCATGTCTAATATGGACTACTCGAGCAAAATGACCTTTATGTTAGGTAACAATGATACATATGAGAAGGTTTCTAAGTTTGAGGTCTATAGAACCTATACCAAATTGGACTGGCAGCTGCACGAATTATTAATGGATGGTTCACTAAACAAAGATGAGTATGACTATCTTATGGTTGTTACCTACCACACCATCCATCTTTGGCATTCCGAAAATCCACAAAGATGTGAATAATCCACCTTTTAGACCGATTGTTTCTGCTAAAGGTTCTAAAACACAGGCTATGGCCTCTTGTGGATTTTCATTGCAAAAATATTTTGAACCAGTTAACTCACATTTTAAAAGATTCATGGCACTGCCTTGACGTTGTTAGGCGATACAAAACTGATAATATGAGCATGGTCACAATAGATGTAGTAAATTTGTTCTCGGTCATACCACACATTACGGGATTGGAAATGTTTGAAGCTTGTCTACTTAGATATGGGAACATGCACACAGTGAAGCGTAAATTGATTGTGGAACTTACAGAAGTGGTACTATTAAACAATTATATTTTATTTGAAGGTGAATATTACAGAGTACAGGAGTAGCTATGGGTGCTAGATGTGCACCCATATACGCCAATCTGGTTCTAGCACATTGGGAACACAGTCCATTTTTACTTCTGATTTTTTGTCCAAAATAGCACTTTACCTATGCTATTTGGATGACATTCTAATTTTTTGGAAGGGTACCAGAGAAGAAATTCAGGAATTTGTTGAGTTTTTGGGTACTACAACCACATTTCTAAAATTTACAAGTAGGATTCATGTTAAAAGTTGTGACTACCTGGATATACCATTCTATGAGGATGAGGACAGGCTTGAGTCCAGTATATTTCGTAAGAAGACTTATTCCAACTCATTCTTACATTATGAGAGTTGCCATCCCCATTTTCAAAAGAAGAACTTAGTGAAGGGGCAGATGGTTAGATTATCTAGACTAGTGAGGGATGACAGAGTATTCCAGGAGGAAATGGGGAAACTACTGAACATGTTTTGTGATAGAGGATACCCCCTGGATCTATTGATCAATATTAGAAATGATGTGATGGTAAAAAGAAATACTACATACAAGCCTATACTCAAATATGGATTGAACAACAAAGCATCAAAAATTGACAAGAGAAAGAAAAAAGATGCTCTAGTACTCCCATTTAATGAAACAGCAATAAAAATTGCAAATATAGTACAGGAAACATGGCTTAGTGTTTTTAGGAACAAAACTGAACTCACTGATACCACTGGTTGTCACCGTGAGATAACATATAGTAGGGGCATGAATTTAAAAGATTTAATGGAGATGGATACTAATGTCAACATATACAAAATGTCCAAAATGAGCAAATGTGGTACATGTAGTTTTTGTAAATTCATTAATGATGGACCCTATGTTGCAGTTCAAAACTACAGGAGAACCATCAGATGCAATACCAAGATGGTTGTTTACATTGCAACATGCACAAGTTGTACCACTTTTTATGTACAGAAGACCATTAGAAAACTTAGGCTACAGATTTTAGAACATATAAGGGATATCAAAAACAACAAAACAGTGAGTTCATTATATCTTCACAGCCAGAAATGTACGAATTTCAAAATATTTTTATTTTTTGTGATCGACAGAATTCCCAATAATACCAAAGGAGGCGATGACAAGAACTTATTGGAAGCAAAGGAATGTTTGTGGCAACTGAGACAGGATGCTTCCAGTTCACCTGGGATTAATGACTATATTTCCATTTCTAGTATACTGAAACACAAATCACATTGCATTTAATGATTTTTTAATTAATTTTACAATGAATTGAAGTTTTTCATAATTCATTCATTTTTTAATATATACAGGCAGTTAACCAAATTTTAACATTTAAAAGTATATAAACATTATACATTACATATATTTTAATATTTATACATAGTTATTTAGGTTATCTATTTTTATACATTGGATTGTTTAGATATATATATATTTATATTTATATTCAATTAGTTAGTTAACAAATACTATTTATTGACGATGTTAACATATTCTGTTATAGTTATTGCCATTATATTGTAGGAGCTTTTTTCTACATAGCCATTCCATGTTTGTAATTTGTAATTTGCATATATGATTGTTTGAAGTTGTCCACTGGTTTTAACTTTAGGGCGTTGTGACTTTAGTATATTTAAGGAAGAATTTTCAAACCAAAATTATACTCTGATGATGCCCAGTATGGTTTATGGGTGAAAGCGCTTAGTATAATTGTGTATTTATTTATTATTTTCCACTAGTTTTAATAAACAGGACCTTACACGGAACTGGTCTGCTTTCTTGTTTTACTAGTTGCTGTGTCCGTTGTGTTAGTCAGGGTTTGAGTCTCACCTTTGACAGAAACTGGCTAAACTTAAAATGGCCACAAGGGCAGGTGGCCTAGTACTTGAAGTGAGGCAGAGTGTTTTCCCTAGATAGATATTTAATGTCTACCACACCAGAAGACTCAAATGGAGGCAGTGTCACTATGCAATTATGAACATTTCTTAAAGTCCTTAAAATGGATTTGTCACTACCCTGTGTAAAGCTAGCATATAGGCAACAATTGCAAAAACACATTTGGGCAGCTGAATATCCTCTCCTAGCAGGTATTCTGGCTTCTTTTACTATACTAATATAATCTCAGTCTTACATCCATATAATTTACTGACATCAATCCCTGAATTCCCATCCCACTCTTTAGACTACTATAAATCTTAATGCAAACAGACTGTATTGTTTTACACTTAAGTCAATGCAGATTTATGTATATATATCAAATCCTTTGTGGCATATTCTCTTTGCAAATCTGATTTTACTTTCATGTATGCATGTACAACCTTACTGCAAAATGTGCATGCATATGTCTATGCAGTGAAAAGGTATACATGGAGCTTTTTCTCCAGCGGCTTTCAAGGAAAATAGTCTTTGCTCAGTCAGATTGTCCTGGTAAACAAATAAAATGAATGAATGAATGAATGAATGAATAAATAACATATTTTAACACCTAGTTGGAAAACGAATCACTATTAAGAAATAACCATCTACAACCCACTCTGAGAGATTTGATGTTTTGAGAGTGAGATGCAGTGTTCTACTCTGTTGCTAAGACAGTAAGGACCTTTACAGAAATAACAGAGCTGGAGGAACATCAACTAGTTTTATCAAGATGGAAAACATGTTTGCCTTGGTCAACTAGAAACTATGTGAGACTAAGGTTAACTCTGTCTTACTTCATTACTGAATCAGAGGAAATGAAAAGGTAAAAAGTAAAGTTGGAGTCCATGGCTGCTCTGGCCATAGTATCATGGAATGTAAGTGGCCTTACAGGTACAGACAATAATGACAGACTGTTGAATTATATTAAGAACTGCAGAGTACAAATAGCAATGCTGCAGGAAACACATTTAGAAAGAAATAAGCATGTGAATTTGACAAAGAAAGGATTTCAGGGTGCATATTCAGCAGAATATCAGAGACAAAGGAAAGGGGGAGTAATAATACTGTTTGTACTGCGGTGGTGGTGCTGCGGTAGCGTTGTCGCCTCAGAGTAAGACGTCCTGTTCGATTCTCAGCTAGAGCGTCTTCTGTGTGGAGACATGCGTGAATGGGCATACCTTTGTTGAAGGTTGTGCATCAGAGCTGGCAACTCGGCACGTAAAAATCTACTGCCAATCATTAGCAGACCGTTGTTCGGCTGTGGCGACCCCTAACCGGGAAAAGCCGAAAGACACATGCTTGAGGGGTTCCAATAGTGACAGAAGAGAGAAAAAAGATAGTAATGGTAGATTTGTGGTAGTAAGTGGCTATTGGGAAGGGAGGATAATTATGCTGGCACGTACTTATATTCCACCAAAAACTGCTAATATGGAGGTTAAGAAACATTTGGGAGAAATGATCAGCTTTCAGCAGGGAATATTACTTATAGGTGTGGAGTGGAACTTGATTTGCAATGGTGAGGATGTATCAGGGGACCTAGAAGGGAAAATATAACAAAAGAGGGAAGATTTCTGAAGAAATTTATGAAAATATTTTGATATGGAAGATGTGAATTCAGAGGTAAGAACTCAGACAGAATTTACAAATCATTCTTCAAAGTACAATAACTGGAGTAGACTAGACTGAAATTATATTTCAGAGGAACATGTGTATTTAACTGAAAGCTTCAACACACATCTAATAACTATTTCAGATCCTGCACCAAGAAAAACCAAGATAAAAATGCAAGGTAATGAAGAAAAATGAAACACTGGTGCTTTACCACCTCTCTGCTAAAAAGCGAGGAATTTAATGAACGGATGGTGGAAATTAGAGTTATTAGGAGAGGAATTTAATGAACGGATTGTGGAAATTAGAGTTATTAGGAGAGGAATTTAATGAACTGATGGTGGAAATTAGAGTTATTAGGGAAGACAGAAATTTCTTCAGTAGGTTATAGTCTGCGAGTGGGATAAAATGAAAATGGAGTTTAAAAATAGGGTAGAAATAAAACAGAAAGAGATATGGTTAAGAATAGGAATTATTTAGAGGGGCTGACAAAGGTTAAAATAATGCAGAATAAGGGGAATCACACAGAACAAGAGGAGGAACATCTTCAGAATGCTAAAGAAAATAAGGGAATATTTGGATAATATTCATGAGTTGAGAAAGACTGCTGTTAAGCAACTATTTTTAGATAACTCCACACCTTAAAAATGTTTAGTACAGCGACTTAGCCAAGAGAAAGCAGAAAGTGTTGTCGCCAAACTTTGGGAACCTGTGACAAGAAAAATAACCAGATATCCTATGTAGATATTTGGAAATTTTCTAAACATTTGTATAAAGCAGAGGAATGTAGAAACCAAGAAGGAGCACAAACGGAAATATTTATAGAAGACTTAATCATGCCAAGGTTAGAAGGAGATGAGGATGAAAAACAAATAGTTAAAATAGGAGGAGATGAGTGAAAAACAGTGATGTGTAATCAATCTGCAGGAAAGCCTCCAGAAACAGATGGTATTCCTGTGGAAGTCTAGAAATCAGGAGGGGAGAAAATGATAAAGATCTAGAAGATTTTGTTTAATAGGTTTAATAGTATTTTAAAAGGAGGGGGAAGCACCAATATCTTGGAAGAAAGCTGTGGCTGCTTTACTACATAAAAAGGGTAAATATCCATCAAAATAAATTCTGTCTGAGTTCTTACCACTGAATTCACATCTTCCATATCAAAATATTTTCAGAAATTACTTCAGAAATCTTCCCTCATCCATTAGGGACCTAAACCTTGTCACCACAATAAACAGAACATGCCGGAGGGATAGATTCCTGTCCCAGAGACTTCCCATACTCTGGAATAAACTACCTATCTATATTAAACAAAGCTCCTCATTAGCACTCTTCAAGAAAAATCTTGATGATTGGATGGGAAATAGGAAATTCACCCCGGGGATCACCTTTGTGGCTCTGCTCAACAGTGGCACAGGAAAATAATTTTCTTGGGTGGCAAAAGCCAGGGTACCTTTTTGGCTGGGCTTGTATAGGCCCCAGGGCCAATAGCCTAGTACCTACCTATGAACCTAAACCCAGCTTCATACAAGCCCATTTCAATTTTAAATTGTGATTATAAAGTGTTTATATCTATAACAGCTAAAAGAATGGCAAAGGTGTTGCCAAAATTGAAAGATTTGGATCAATGTGGTTTTGTGGTGGGGATACAAACACTTGACAACATCAATAGAATAATGATGATCCAGAGGGAAGCAGAACATAAGAAAATACTGCTTTTGTTGGTGGGTCTTGATGCAGAGAAGTCATTTGACAGATTAAGATGGAATTTTATGAGTAGGTCAATGGAAGCATTTGGATTCCCTAATAGATTAATAAGGTTAATTGGGAGGATATATGAAGGATCAAAGGCAAAAATTAAAATGGGATGGTTCCTTTCCAATTAGTTGTGTTTGAACACAGGAATTATGGGGACATGATAAAATGAAGTATTTAGGAGTATGGATTAAAATGATTCTGTTATGGCAGCTAATGATATGTGGGAAGGGACTACACAAAAGATAACACAAAACTGAGAAATTGGAAGCTCTTGTTTATGGATATGGATGTTAAAATACAATCTTTGAAGATGTTTTAGTCCCTTTAGTTTTATATACAGGTCAGGCATATTTTTATAAATCAGAGAAAAAGTTGTGGAGAGTTGAAAGGATTTACCTGGGAGGGAAACAGGGCAAGAGTTAAGTGGGATAAGGTGATCTTCCCAAGAGAACACATGGGTTTAGGATTACCTGATTTGATGGAATATTTTAGAGCTGAACAGCTAAGGCTCATATACATAACACAAACAGAAGTTTACAATTCACAGATGAAAGTGGAAAAGGAATGATGATGAAGTGGGGGGTGTTTAAGAAATAAGGAGACAGTAGGAATTCGGATGCAAATCTTTAAGGAGAATAAAAAAAACACCATACATAACATTATATTCACAAAGTTGCAGAAAGTATTATAAGAATTAAGCCAACACATGAATGGGGAAAGGAGATTTTGCCAATACGGATGACTGCAAGTAATGGTTTAGAAAACAGGCAAGAAGGGGCTGGAATTTAGTGGATAAACTGGCAAATGAATCAAGGTATTGGGAGCCAGTAAATTCATGACACATATATAGAAGGCTTGGAGGTGAACAGAATAATGTGAAAATTGCACTGTCACCTTCTGTTCCTACATTATTGATGAAAATGATGCAATGGCACTTGACCCAGTGAACACTGATTTCCCAGCATTTGCAACAGCAGTCCCTTTACCCATGCCTCAGAGGAGCAAAGAAAAATTAAGAAGACATGGAGAAAAAGGCAAAGGAAAAAGAAAAATGTACCAAGGCCCAAGGACAAGAAGCAGATCACAGACGTTACCAAGGTATCCATCAATAAAATGATGCATAATATTTCCTCTTATTCATTGACTGATACTGAACTGGAAGTACTGAATAAGGGGCTGACTTTTACTCCAGATGAGAATAGGCATGCTTCAGATTAACAGATTTGAGAATGTTTGCAAGGAATTTAAATATCAAATTTATTTTCCTACACATGAATTGACTTGACCACAGTCTTATAGGAAACTAGTACTTTTATTCCAGTAAGTCATCCAGTAGTGAGTGTGTTTCAAAACACTTGTGAAAAAAAGACTTATATAACAAGTTTGAGTGTTCTAATGAGAATTGTAATGGCTTGAAGAATTTAAAAGAAAAAGAGAAACTTACTTTAAATTCACTAGAGAATAATGCAGAATTAATAATCAAATCAGCCGATAAGGATGGGACTACAGTAGTGATGGATAGGGTTAAATATACTGATGCTATGTTGGAATATCTGCAGAATGAAGATATTTACAAACCTTTCTCAAAGCCCCTAGTGGACAAGCTAATTTCTGAACGTGATGCTCATATCTACAGGATGCATCTGAATGGTTCAGTGGAATTGGATTTAGCTGCAATTTTTTTACTGTGACACATCCCTTGTATCACTTATATATGGTTTACCGAACATCCATAAAAATGGTAATGATTCCATCCTTTTAGGCTGATTGTTTCATCTCAAAGTTGGGTTAGTGAACCTGTATCCATATAGTTACAGGATAAATTGAAAGGGATGTTAAAAAATGTGCAAAGTTTTATTAAGGACAGTGCAGATTTTTTTTAAGGCAATTAACTTTATGGAAGAAGGGTAATAGTACTGATTCACATTTACTTGTTACGTTGGATGTTGATTCTCTGTTTGCAATGATTCCTAATAACAGTGGTATACAGGCCATTAGGCAGAATTTGAATCTGAATACCGATTATACTAATGTTCAGATTCAAACTATATGGGAATTACTATAATTAGTACTGGAAAACAGAAGTTATGTCTTACCATAACGTTCCATCTGTGTTGTTGATCTTCATTCATTCATTACTGATGGGTTATCGGTTCTGTCCTTGGAACCGAGCCGGCCAAATATCAAGCTTGCGTCAGCCAAAAACTCTCGAGTCAAGGTCCTACCCAAAATGCTCTGTTCCCCGTTACCTCAGATCGAGTTTCCAAGTTGATAGACAAAAAGTAGAGGCTACCTCTGCTCATAACAGACCTCTTCTTTTACTTTCCCCTGCTCTTACCTCTTCCTGTCCCTCACTCTCAACTCCATATAGTACTCCTCAAATCTGCCTATTTATGTTGGTCAGTTCTTCTGAGCTCACTTTCTTCTGAACTTGACAATTATATAATTATCTAATAAACATTGTGCTTGCTAGAATATGTACTCCACTAATAACTCTACAATAATGCCCACTGTCTCTACAGCTTCAATGCATAATGATGCTTATTTCTACATACTTGTTAACTGCACTGCCAGCATATGTAATGTACTCTGTTTTGCTCTACTCACTGTTATTGTTTTCTTATTGTTCTTGTTATTATTGCAATTGTTACTGTTCTTGGAGCTTTTCTCCCCGGGCCTCCACTGAAAACGGGCTCTTTTTGGCCCAGTGGACTTCCCCGGTCATCAAACTGTAATAAAATAATAAAATAATAATAAAGGAGTATATGAGATCAACCAGGAACCTCTGGAGGGGGACGGAGGGTGGGAAGTAATGAATGAACAAAGATCAACAACGCAGATGAAACATTATGGTAAGACATAACTTCTTTATCTGATGTTGATAATCTTTGTTCATTCCTTACTGATGGGACAGAGTCCCCAGCTATCTGTATCCCTGGGTGGTCCTCATGGAAGGACATTCCTGAGCACCATGGAATCAAAAGAAGCTCTACCTCTGGAGGCCAAGTCCAATTTGTAATGAAGAATAAAGGTATGAGGTTTGGCCCAAGTCGCAGCTGAGCAAATATCACTGAGGGAAGCCTTAGCATGGAAAGCTGTTGAAGTTGCCCTAGACCTTGCAGAATGTGCTTTCACTCTGTCAGGCAAGGTGACATTGTTTTTGTTGTAGATAAAGGTAATACAATTTCTCAACCATGAAGCCAATGTAACATTTGAAACAGGATGACCTTGTCTAGGTCCATAAAAAGCCAGGAACATTTGGTCTGATTTACAGGTAGATTTTTGTTCTGTCCAGATAAAATCGTATTTGCCTATGAACATCCAAGGAGTGCAGGCAATACTCTCCCTTGTTAGAGTGGTTAGGAAAGAGCACTGGAAGGTCAATAGATTACTTGATAGACTGCTCTGACACCACTTTTGGTAAAAAGGAGGAATTAGTTCTCAATGATACCCTATCCTTATGGAAAATAAGATGGGGAGGTTTGATGCATAAGGCTTGAAGTTCTGACAAGCGTCTGGCTGATGTGATTGCAATCAGAAACAAAGTTTTCCAAGAGAGATATTTTACATCACATAAAGACGCAGGTTCAAAGAGGGGAGCTGTTAGAGCTTGCAGAACCAATGCCAAATCCCAAGGTTGTACTGGTTCTCTAAAGGGGGGTTTTAAGTGGATAACCCCCTTCAAGAAAGTTTTACAGAGTGTATGTGACATAAGCGAAGAATTCTGAAAACCAATGTGGAAATTTGAAATGGCAGCTAAATGCACATGAACAGTAGAGGCAGACACCCCAGAGTGGAAAAGGTGTGATAAGTAATTCAAAACCACCAAAACTCGGGCTGACAAGGGGTCTAATTGTTTATTCGCTGCCCATAGAGAAAACCTTTTCCAATTATTGAGATAAATTAGTCTGGTGGACGATTTATGAGATGCAATAAGAATACTGCGCATAGGGGACGAAAGATTTTCCTGCCTGGTAATCATTGGAAGTGGAGAAACCAAGCTGTCAGTTTCAGGGTTGTTAGAGAGGGGTGAGTCAGACCCTGCAAATGGGAGATCAACAATTAAGATGGATTGAGGATCCATGGTTTATCTAGCAGGTGATGCCAGAGGAAGGGGAACCAGACTTGTCGAGGCCAATATGGAGCAATTAGGATCACTTTGCTTTTCAACTGTTGTGCTTTCATCAAAAATTGGGAGATGAGGGGAAGAGGAGGATAAGCATAAAGTAGACCCGACGGCCAAGCATGGACTAGAGCGTCTCTCTGTGACTGTCCCCGAGGGGGGATCAGGGCAATATAGTTGCTGCACTTGTAGCTGGTTGGGGAGGTGAATAGGTCACAGCAAGGCTGGCCCCAGCAGTTGAAGATTCTTGCCGCTATCATAGGGTTGAGGGACCACTCATGAGGTTGCAGAATGCACTTGCTCAATTTGTCCTCTATCACACTGGAGCCCCCGGGGATTTGCATTTCAATTAGAAAGCGGTTGGAAGTTATTGCCCATTGCCATATTCTCAAGGCCTCTCAGCATAACGGGTAAGATCTGATGCCCCCTTGCTTGTTGATGTACCACACCACTGACATGTTGTCTGATTGGATCACAATAGTCCTTGACGGAAGGATGGAATGAAATGCTTGCAACGCTAGTAGCACTGCCCTCAGTTCCAGGACATTGATATGCAAAAGGGCCTCTGTCTCCGACCAGGTGCCTTGGACAGAGGAGTTTTCCTGACAGAGCCCCCCCCCCACCTCATCAGGGAGGCGTCCGTGGTCACTGTGGCTTTTGGCTGATGGGGGCTGAAGGGGCGAGACCATTGTTGGGGATTTCAAGATGTCCACCAGAGTAAGTCTTGCTTGCATCTCTGAGTTACACTTACCTGAAAAGACAAAGGGTGTTATAGAGGACCCCACTGGGTGAGAAGTAACCACTGAAGGAGCCTCATGTGGAATCTGGCTAGAGGAACAATGGTGATCGAGGCTGCCATTGACCCCAAGAGTTGGAGTAAAGATCGAGCAGGAGATTTGTGGTGACAGAGTAGCTGTTGAACCTGCTGCCTTATTCTTTGAAGCCTGTGGTCTGGAAGAGATGCTGTGCAATTTCTCATGTCCAACAGCACCCCTATGAATTCCAAAGACTGAGCTGGGATAGTGTTGGACTTCTCCCAGTTAATAGTGATTCCCAGGCATTGTGCTGTGAGAAGAGTGCATTGCAGGGCTTCTTCCAGTAGATGCTTGGTGGGGTTGGTGAGGAGCCAGTTGTCTAGATATGGAAACACCTGAAATCCTTGAAGTCGCAGGTGAGCGATAACCACTGCCATGCATTTGGTGAACACTCTGGGGGCTGTACAGAGACCGAAGGGCAGAGCTACACAGCACATCCAATCGTCTTCTTCCAGCAGAGGAAGGATAGACTGAACTGTGACCATCTGGAATTTCTCTGTTTTTACAAATGTGTTCAGTGTGCTAAGATCCAGAATTGGTCTCCCGTCCCCTGTCCTTTTTGGCACTAAAAAGAACCTTGAGTAAAAAACGGATCCTATCTGGTCTGGGGGGACCATCTGGATGACTATTTTTGTAGCAGCTTTTGGATTTCGTGTGCTGCTGTTTCCCTTTAACTGGGTGGAATGTCGTGTAATACTCTGGATGAGACTGGACAAAGATGGATGGGGATGCGATAGCCTCTGGATATTATCCATTGTACCTAAGAGTCGGTGGTTATATTTTGCCAGGCAGCGGGGTAAAAGGAAAAATGACCCCCCGACTGCTTCCAGAGGTGAGCAGTCAGGCAACTCTTCAGGAGCGCTGATAGGGTTGGCCAGAGAAAGAATCTCTGGAACCCCGGCTTCGCGGACCTCCTCTTCCCTGAAAAGGGCATCTTCCATTGGAGTTTCCCCCCCTCTGCCTCTAGGGGAGAACTCGGCACGTGCATCAAGGAAAGAGCCCTGTGATTTCCTGTGCCACATCTTCCCACTCCTCTGATTTCTGGAGTAGAGTCGTTGAGGAGTGGAGTGTCTAACACCAACGGCAGATAGGGTCTTGCCATCTTGTTTGCACCTTGCCAGTGTATCTTTCACTTTAGGGTCAAACGAAGAAACGGCCTTGATGGAGGCATTCATGAAGGAAGTCTTAAAGGAGTCCACAAAGGCGTATCCAGGCATGTCGTCTGGTGACTATACCCACGCTTGCCGCTCTAGCTGCTCCTTCCATTGTGTGAGACATAAGACGCATGGAAGAATTGGAAATGGACTCTAAGGTGGCTATGAGAAGCCACGTTGTCACGAACCTCGTCAGAAACAGCTCCTGCCAAGGTTTCAGAGAGTTGGTGGATAACCCAGGAGGTAGGGGGCTGGGCACAAAAGGCCTGCAGGAATACGGATTTCTCAGAGGAAGGATTAGAGGACTTCCAGTCACCCCTCTAAGGATCTCAAGGATGTCACCAAAGGACACCTCAGAGGGTGACCGTGGGGACCCTTCCCTGTCATCAAAGTCAGTATCTTCAGTCAACGACTCCTCAGTGGAGTCCATGTGCTTCTTCTTGCACAATGCTTTGTGGGGTACTTCCTCAGTGGGAGGTTCTGGGAAAGACTGCAAAGAGGGGGTCTCCTGAGGAGGAGAAACCTGAGGCCTTTGTGCCTGGTGTACAGCGGTTGTGGCTTGTGAGAGTTGCGGCACAGAGGGGGAGAGGACTCCGAAATGTGGGGTTTGCCAGCGGAGGCAAGCGCCCTCTCCATAGCCTGGATAGCCGACCCGCCCAAGGAGGGATGGGAGCCTGGATCCGAGCACGACAACCTCAGAACCGGGGCCACAACCCGCCCTGCCGAGCAAACCCCCAGACCAGGAGTCTCAAGAGGACTGTGAAGCGTAAGAGCAGGAGGATTCCTGTAGGTGCCACAGAAAAAATCGGCATGGAACCAAGAATGCCCTCATCCATGGCACAGCCACTGGCCTGAGAAGAGCCCAATGCCCAGTGCACCGAGGGCCACAAGGACGACTCCGGTTCCAAAGTGAGATCCACTACTGGAGTCGGAGGAAGGGAAGCTGCTGTTGGAGTAATGGGCTTCGATACTTGGGTGGAAGTCGAAGGAGGGATGTACGTTGGAGTTTGAGGAGATATGCATTCACCTGAAGGAGGGAACGTGGACTTCGATGGATGAGAGAGACCTCTGGCCACAAGCAACTAGTCAACAAGCTGCAACACGTCGTGCTCAGAGAGGCTGATGGTTGACCTCAGAGAGAAACCTGAGGGCGATTCTGGCCTTTCTAGAAAAGGACTGTATTGGCTACCAACGAATGGATCCAAGGAAGGAGAGTACTTGGTCCTTGCTAATTCAAGAGGTGCAGAGCCAGGAACAGAGGACATCTGCACCAAAGAGAATGGTGTGGAAGTAGTCTGCGCTGACGTCAGTGCCACAGAAGTGGAAAGTGTCTGCACCGATGGGTACGGTGCCGTCGAGGAAAGTGTCTGCACCTGTAACAATGACGGTGCCAAAAAGGACTGCGCCGAAGAACATGTCGGTGCCGAAAGTGTCTGCACCGTGAAGGACAGTAACGTCATATTTGGGTCCAAAGGGGATTGTACCAACGGTGCTGAAAGGGACTGTAGTTGCATGAACGGTGCCAGTAAAGGCTGCGATTGAACTGTTGGAGCCATAATTGTCTGCACCGGGAACTCCGGTGCCGGTGTCAATAAGGAGGATATGGCTGGAGCAAGAATCAGCTGGGGGGACGCCGAGCTTAGAGCCAACAGGGTCACAGGTAGCAGCCCCGAAGTAGTAGTCAATTTCACCTTCTTATGAGTCGACTCCCTACGATCTCCAGAGGGAGATGAAGTGAGCGACCTTGATGAGGAAGAGGAAGAACGCCTCTTGTGAGGTTTAGCAGGAGGGGGTGAGCCCTCTGACCGAGGAAATAGCCTCAAAGAAAGGAGATTTGAAAAGACCTTTCAAGGTTAATTTGTTGTTTCTCTCGTTAAAAGTCCTGGTCGAAAGTTTTCTACAAATCCCACATGGGGGATCCACAGTAATGTGGGAGACATTCAAACAATAGACACATAAGACATGGCCATCGGAAAGCAGTAACTTACAGCCACAATCCTTACACTGCTTAAAACCAACACTACTTTTCTTATCCGACATAATGATGTGGAGAAGAAGAACAGTACCAAAAGAAGAGGAAAGGCTGCCCAAAAGGGTAAGAAGAGAGAAAGAAGAAGGATTATCAATGATGGTAATGAAGAATTACCTCAAATGTAAGAAAAAGGTAAAAAAGAGAAATAGACTAACGGGAGAGAGTCTTAAGGATACGATAGGGTAGGAGAATATTACCAGAAACTGTCTGAAAAGCTTTAAAGTAGAAACGATATATAAAACTTTCAAAAAATTAGACACTTAGCTGAAGAGAGTGGCTTGACACGGCTGTACAGCAATGTGGCAAATGACATCTGAGGTAACAGAGAGCAGAGAATTCTGGGTAGGACCTTGACTCGAGAGTTTTTGGCTGACACGGGCTTGATATTTGGTTGGCTCGGTTCCAAGGACGGAACCGATAACCCATCAGTAAGGAATGAACGAAGATTAACAACATCAGATCTAATGTTTTGAAATTTCAGGACTGCTACTACCTATAAAAGAAGGGAGTAGCAATGGGTAACAATGTAGCCAATACTTATGCTAACTTAGTTATGCCAATATAGGAAGATAATTATGTATTTAACTCTTGTAACCCATATCTTAAAGATGTTTTATACTATAAACATTTTGTAGATGACATCTTTGCTACAGAACAGTTCAGTTGAAGCTCTTGAACAATTTCAGAATTACTTAACATCAACTATTGATTTTTTAACTTTTAAAAAAATTTACTCACTGTGTAAAATAAGTTTTCTAAACATACAGTTAAAATAAAAAATAATAGATCAGTTGAATACAAAAGTTTATAAGAAACCTACATGAAGGAATGCATATATACATCATACAAGTCTGCATCCACATTTTACTTTTAAGAATGTAGTGAAATGGCAAATTATTAGGTATTCAAGGTTGAACACAAACAGTACTATTTTTGAAGAACAGATTGGCAGCCTAAACGATGATTTTGTGAATCGAGGTTACAATACAAATGTTGCACAGCAAAGAAATCAAAAAGCAAAGCTTTTATTGAATCAAAATGCTGGTACTATCGAGTTACGCTTTACCACTAGTTATAATACGCAGACCAAAGTGTTTCAGAATGTGATCAACGAGAACTGGTACATATTGGAAGAAGTGGAAACACTGAAACTCTATCTCCCTCTAAATCCAAAGTTTGTCTACAGGAAAGGTAAGAACTTAAAGCAAAGGTTGTATTATAAAGATCTTAGAATGAGAAAGAAAACATTACTGCAAAAGAAGGGCACCCTTCCTTGACATTATTGTAACTGTTGTGTGCTTATAAACAGGAATTCCTTCTTTATTCGTCCTGTTACAAAAATCGAATATAGATTTAAAAGTTATGCAAACTAACACCATTAATGTTGTGTATACTACTCCCTGTATGAAATGTGACTCATTCTATACAGTAAGACAAACAGAAAACTTAATGAAAGGACTATTGGACATATATCAGATATAAAGAGATTGTGAAGACAAATGCTTTAGCTGTGCATATAACTGAGAACGATGAAACACATCACTTTAAATTTGTAGTTTTACAAGTGGTTAAAAACTGTGACAGACGTGGGGATTTGGTAAACAGAACTGAAGCTCTATGAGTAAAATGGATGGGGTTGACTCTCACAGGGGGATAATGGCTAGGCTTAAAATGGCTTGCAATGAACCTATGAACCTATGAATAGTTTAAGGTCTTATCAGCTGCCAGGGTTGAATGAAATGTTAATTTTAAAAATGCGACCACTGAAATAATGAATGTTTTTATTATTTTAAGCTAGGATGTTTACATTTTACTATTACTGATTTGTTTGCCCTTAAGAAAATATTATGTTAATTAGGATGATGGCACTGAATGAGGTTATTTAAATGCTTCTGATTTTTACTGCAAGTTTTGAACCTGATGAAGCATGTTGTGTGAAAGATGTTGAGCTAGTTGTTCTGAAGTTTATATATTAAATCTGTGAAGTACCTGGAAGTTTTCTGAGAACATTGTTTCTGCTGATTTTTTTGTTATATTACTGTTCTGGCTCAGACTTTCAGCCTGCTTTTGCTGCTGCTGGCTGTGTGGGAGCAAATAACTAGAGGGAAAGGTAACAGAGTGGAATAAAGCCAAACAGAAGCTTGGACTGCAGGTTACAGACTGCCTTCCCTACCGTAGATTAATATCAGAGTAAAGGGAAAGGGCCAGGGGAGTCCTAAGTGAAAGACCTGCTCTGGTACAGATTTTAGTTGAATCTAAAACAAAAGTTGCTGTTAAAAATGTGATAATTAATACGGCATATAGAAATGAATGATAATTACAAGAATCAATCAGAGAAGGTTAGAAAATACTGGGAATATAGACCAAAAAGCAATTTACAAGGCAATAATGGGAGGACATATGTATGGCTCCCAATTATACAACAAAATCCAGAAGGTTTAGGATATTTTGGAAGTTTCTGCATGCTTTTTACACCCTATACATACATACATACATACATATATGCAAATATTTCAAGCATGGGCATTAATACCCTTCTAGCTTGCCAATATACCAAAATACTTGTTCCCATAATAAATGTCCAGGCTGTTCTTAAAAACATCTAAACTAGTACTTGTTTTAATGTAATTTGGTAGTCTGTTCCATGCATCAGCTATTCTGTCAGACAACCAGTTAGTACACTTCTCATTCCTATAGAATCTTATTTTTTTTAATTTCTCCAAATGTTTTGGATTTTGAATACCATGACAGGAATTGACCCCATTCCTAAGTCAAAGTACGATTAAAGTTCAGGAAATTAGTATTGGTTCACTCTTTGATGTCAACCAAAATTGCTCTTCGCAGCACCCGCAAAGCTCACAGTAATGACTCCTTTTGCAATTTGTGTGGAGTTACATGGATTGGTAGCATATCTAAATATGACTGTAGACTCTTTTTTTATAAGACCTGTTGCTCCTACTACTATTGGAACTATTTGAGTATCTTTCTTCCACATTGCTCCCATTTGTTTGCAAATCCCGATACTTAATGACTTTGTATCTCTCTGTATGCAGGACACTGTAGTCGGTGGGTGTGGCGATTTCAATGATCAATGCTACTTTTGTCTTCTTTTCTTGGACCACTATATCCAGTTTTCTAGCATCTATCTTTTGAACTGCTGGTAATGGGTGATCCCAAGTGATGTAAACTTCATAATTTTCTGTGATACTTCGTGGCTCATGTTTCCAGTGTTTTTCAGCCATTTCAGTACCATAATGCTTGCACAATCCCCAGTGCAACAGTCTTGCCACATTATTATGCCTTTCAGTATACAGTCCTTATGCCTTTAGTATGTCACAACCGTGTGTGACTCTTCCCAATTAAGTTTTACAAAGTCTACATTTGTCTGTTCCTCCCACATGTTCAATGGACTTTGTAAACCAGTGTGTACATAGCCCACTATCTTGGGCTGCCAATATTAACCTTTCAACTCTTGGTTTGAAGTTGCCTCTCCTTAACCATTCCTGGGTTTGTTCCTGATCAAAATGAGGTTCTGGTTCTTCCAGAAGTTTTCTATACTTGCAACTATATTTATGCTTTTTCCACATTTCTTGCTTTCTCATCTGGTCCTCCACCTTATATTCTTTGTTTTGTTTTTGGCATATTCAGTTGCTACCTGATTTTTATCTGCTTCTGGTTTGATTTCCATTCCTGCTTGACGCTGATAAGCTTCTGCTAAATTAAGCTGAATAGTCATCTTTCTGCTAAATTAAGCAGAGAAGTCATCTTAGATTTATTCTCCTCATGTTTCAAAACTTTCACTACATTTGGGTCTTGTGGGGTCAGCAAATATATGTGGAGTCCCACAATTGCAGATTTATACATGTAATCAATTTCAAGGAGGCCCATCCCTCCTTCGGAACTGGGAATATATAATCTTGGTATACACTGATTTTTATAAATCATTTGGTGAGCATAAAGCACCCTTTTTGTTTTCCTACCTAATCTATCCAACACGTTTTGGAGCCAGTCAGTCACTCCAAAGCTATACATTAGGACAGGAAGAGCAAATCGGTTTATAGCTTTGATTTTATTCCTAGATGTCAACACTGTTTTCAGAATTAATTTAAGTCTTCTAATATTCCTTACTAAGTTTTATTCACATTTGTTCATGCTTTACTGTTGATCCTTCATCAATTCCCAAATATTTATACACTCCCTCTTGCTCCAGTTCTTTTATATCACACTGTTGTCCCAAACTGATGTTTTCCTGGTGCTGCAGTTTTCCTGCTTTAAAGGCTGCTTTTGCACACTTATCAAGACAAAATGACATTCTTATATCATCTGAAAAAGTTTTGACAACCTGCAGCTGTGCTTTCCGTTCCTCATCTGATGAGCTGTACAGTTTTAAATCACTGACAAAGAGAAGATGAGAAGTGTGTAGTTTGCTGCTTTCTATGACCAAACTGTAGCCATGGCCTAAGCTGTTAAGTAAACAGCTTAACGGGTTAATGGCAAGGCAAAATAGCAACAGTGACACAGAGTCACCCTGGAATATCCCCCTTTGAATTTTTATCCCTGGGATAATAATCTGTCATTTATCAAGGCTTAATTGCAAAGTGGTCTGCCACTGTTTCATGGTCACTTTAATATAGTCGTTCAGTGTAGGGTGTATACTATACATTTTAAGTACTCTTTTATCCATGAATGTGAGATACTATCAAATGCTTTTTTAGAGTCAATCCACGCCATACTTAAATTCTTCCCCTTTTTACTGTTCTCCAGTATGACTTTATTTAACAAATTATCCTTTATTCTATATGACTTCCTTTAACTGTCATAATTGAGTTTTCTTCTAAATGACTATAAACTCTATCAGCATCAATTCCCATGTATAGTTTAAAAGTCATCAAAAGGCAAGTTATTGCTCTATAATTTTTAGGGTAGCTTGCACGTTCACTCTTAGGTAAGAACACTGTTTTTCCTGTTGCTAGCCAGGCTGCTGTCTGTTCAGGGTGTGCATATAAATAGTTCTTGTCATGGTTAAATCTTCATGCAAAGATGTTAATACTTTTAACCAAAAGTTAGGTACTACAACTGGGCCTGGGGTTTTCCAGTTAGAGGCTTTTTTAACTTTGTTTCAATCTCTCTAGCTGTTACTTCATCCCAATTCATTTCCTGCACCTTTAAACTTCTTATTCTTTCTTTTACTTCTTCTATCCATTTAGCATTTTTGTTATGTTCCACAGGACCTTCATAGATACTTCTCCAAAATGTATCTATTTCCTCTTTTTTGGCATTCTTTCAATTCCTTTTACCTTGTTTCGCAATTCTCTATAAAACTTTTTTGGGTCATTAATAAATTGCTTATTTCATACTTTTCCTTTATATTTATCTGTGTATCTTCTAATTTTTTTCTGTCTGTGCTGGAATTTTTAGTTTATTTGCGATAGTGCATGACAGATCCTGGTCTGTTCAAATACTGCGCATTGCTTTTATCACATCTATCTTTCTTAGTATTTTTGTTGATCTAGTCCCTCGTCTATAGTCTTCTAACAGTGACACATCTTGTCTTAATTGCTTTATAGTTTTCTCTACTCGATATTTCCATGATGGTATTCGATTTCTCCCCCCCCTCCTTTCCTTCGCTACCCTGTGTTCTTCTGGTAGAACTTTATCAGTTATTAATTTAGCTGCAGAGTAATACATCCTGTTTACTTCTGTTATATCGCATGGACAGTCCTAATTACTGCATTTATTTGTTTTTATCAGACTTCTGACTTTTTGGGTTTTATTGACCTTCTGCAGTCTATTTCTCTCACTGATCTTAACATATCTATCCATGTTTATTAAATCAAGCAACTCTTCTCTTAGCTCATTTTTCCAAACTGAAGGCACGCTCCTTGTTTTCCATTTCCTGCAGGAATTCTATAGAAAGTTCTATAGCATCATCCTGTGACACAGTCTCTTCAATTTCATCCTGTGCCATCTGATGCTCTGTCATATGGGAACTCACTGTCCTGTCACTCCTCAACATTGACTGCATCAGAATTTCCAGTTTTCTGTTCCTTTCCTTGCTGTCTAGCTTCAGGCGAATGTTTATACTGGTTTCCTGTGGAAGGCTCCAAAATATCTTGATATGGCACCTGACCAATTGCTTTCTGTTCCACTGGTTTCCCCTTAATTTGGATATCTATTGCTTTATCCTGTTGTGGTGCTTTCTGCATTTTATTTTCTACACTGAATCCTTCACTTTGGAGGTACTCCATAACCTCAGTTTCTATTTCTTTAACTTCTCCATTATTAATCTCCTTTTCTGCTTTTCCTCTTTGTCTTCTTATTTTTTGTATTGTAAAGTTTTCCATGTCCGGATTCCTTTGCCTGTATTTCTCTTCAAATATCTTTGGTGCCATTCTTTTTGTACTGGTTAGTTTTGCTTTCTCCTTTAATAAATATTACACCATATTAAATCTCTTTTTCTTTCCCATGTCCATATTTCTTCTTCAGATGTCTCCTGATCTTCCTGTTTCTCCTTACTTTGGGGACTCATTCCATCATGCTGTGATGTAACCTGTGTTAGACCTTCAACACCAAATCCTTCACTTTGCAGGCACTCCTTAACTTCAACTTCTATTTTTTTTAACTTAATTTTACTAATCTGCTTTTCTACGTTCGATCTTTGTGATATTATTTTTTTATTGTGAAATTTTCCATATCTGGATGACTTTGCCTGTATTTCTCTTCGAATATCTTTGGGGCTGCCTTCTTTATAATGATTAATTTGGCTTTCTCCTTTGCATAAATATTGCACCATATCAAATCTC
The DNA here is from genome assembly GCF_019279795.1 of Protopterus annectens. Lineage (NCBI taxonomy): Eukaryota > Metazoa > Chordata > Ceratodontiformes > Protopteridae > Protopterus > Protopterus annectens. The sequence goes on along the minus strand of NC_056733.1, from coordinate 885,656,905 downwards.
ACTTTCTTTTCCATGTCCATATTTCTTTTTTATACTTTTCAAATATCTCTAGGTTTTGTTTATATTTTCGCACGTCCTCAGATGCTTCTTTTTCTAAATAGATCAAAGTTTCTTGATCTATATACTGTTTTTCACAACTCTGTTATATTAAAGAAAGCAAATTTTCATTTGAAGCTTCTAACAGTTTTTCTTGCGGAAGTACTTTTCTTTCCTCTAATTTCTTTCTTAATCATTTTGTATATCTTGTGTCTGGAGATTCTGGGCTTTTTGTCTGATGACCATTCATTGTGACTTTACTACACAATGGTGGTACCACTACAAATTCAGGTAATTATAGCCCCATCTCCCTCAACATGTCACAGTAGGGGATTCCAACATGTCACAGTAGGGGATTCCAAGATGGCTGCACAATGAAGAGAAGGCTGATTATACTTCTCTCAGTCTGAAAAAGAAAACAGAAGTAAAAAGAGTAAAAGCTAACAATCTGGGTACAGTTCAAGTACTGGCTAGTCACTACACTGCCTGGATGTCAGCAAAAAAAAAAAAATATGGAGAAAGTAGGAGAAAATCAACTAGCAAAATAGAAAAAAAATCTGGTGGAGAGGATTCTTACAGCTGTTCATCGAAAAAGTTCAGGTTTCAGCTTTAGTACAGTAGACAGTTTCCAATAATTTAGTGGAAAAATTAAAACAATTCCATTCATTGGTGTTTAAAATAAGAGAGGAACTGGAGGACAAAGAGAAATAACAAAAGGATAGAAAGAATAGAATAAGCTTTAAGAAGCTATTCATATGAACTGATAAAACACTGTCTGCATATTCTCAAAAGAACTATTTCAAAAATAGCAGACTTAGAATGCAGAGCATGCAAAGAAAACCTGAGATTTTATGCTATACCAGAGAACCTGGAAAGAACAGACTGCATGACTTTTATGAAAAGCAGTTGGACTGTCAATCCAAAGCAAGATTTGTTTACTGATGCTCCAAATCTGACCATGAGAAAGAAGCCAAACCGTACTGTAGTAAAGATGTAGTCATACCAGCAGAAAGGGCTACTCCAGACAAAGCTACAGCAGAAGGTAAAAAAAAAAAAACCCAATTGGGTACACCACAGTGTTTGAAGAAAATGATTACACACAGTACACCAGGTAAAACAGAAGCAAGTTTATTCCTGCAATCAGTATTTGACATTTTTAGAGTATTTTTTCCAGGGGAATGTGAGACGGGAGAGTCTCATCAGCTGATTATGATACTAATATTAAAGTAAGAAAGTACTTTTTCTTCACTGTGATCTATTTGGAGTATATAGTGTAACAATGCACTCACTCGCGGCACTCCTTAAAATGGAGAACATCGATATCTGTGCAGTGACTGAGACCTGGTTCAAGGCTCCAGACAGCACCCCTGCACTACCAGGCTATAACTCATACCACACTTTTCGGCCATGTAACCTGGACTGGAACACCAAAGGCGGAGGTGTCCCCATATTCATTAAGGATATCCACACCTCCAGGCTAATTGCTCAGCATAATGCAGCCGAGGTTTTCCAAGTGCAACTAACTCTGGGCAAAACTGCAATTCAAATTGTAGCTTGCTACAGATTACCCACCATGTCCCAGGATTTCCACTCCTCTTTTCTTGATGTACTGGAAAATATTAGGGTTCAACCAAACACCCTAATAATGGGCGATTTCAACTACTCCACCATTAACTGGGAAAACTACTCATGTACCAACTCCTTCGCTCAACGCTTTCTGGAATTCATAAACTCCAATGCCCTGAATCAACTTATCCACACTCCCACCATGGGCAACAATATCCTAGATCTAGTCATTACCAACATGAGTGACCCAGTGTTCCACACCTGAAGTCAACGCCTCATTGGTCCGATCTGACCATAAGCTAATTACCCTAGATATCCACATCCTGCCCCCACCCCCCCATTAAGGAAACCATGGTAAAAAATTTCTCCAAAGCCAACTTCATGCTTCTTAAGACAGAAGTGGTGAACTTCATGACACCCATGCAGATGGACAATACAGTTATGACAACGGAATCCTACACAATTGCACTTTATAAGAACTTACATGAGTGCATGGATCGTGCTATCCCAAACAGAACCAAGATGCTATCCTCCAAAAAAAGGAAGCCAATCTGGTGGTCCCCTGCCATAAACAAACTGTACAACAGAAGGAAGAAACTGTTGCAAAAGAGAGTAAAATCCCATGAGTGGAGGAGCTCCCTGGTCAGCCTCAGTAAGAAGCTGCGATCCCTGATAAAATCCTCCAAAGCTAGTTATGAAAACAAAATTGCCACTGATTCTAAAGACAACCACAAATCATTCTATAGCTATGTCAAGAATCTCAATGGCAACACTCAGATCTGCTCTGCGTTACAGCACAATGGCACTAAATATACAGATCCAACTGATATTGCCAACATCCTGGCAGATTGGTTCAGTGCTAACTTTACCTTCCTCTCACCCCCTAAAGAGCCCGTCTCTATACCGGGAGAATGCAAAGTTCCTGTAATCACGGCTGCACAGGTAAAAACCACACTCTCCAAAGCCAAGAACACAGCATCCATGGGACTACACAACATCCCAGGCTGCATTCTACATGAACTACAGAACGAACTGGCACCCCACCTAAGTACCATGTTCATTCATAGCCTCACCTCAGGTTATCCCACTCCACAAGGGGGGAGTCACCACGGACCCCGGGACCTACTGCCCCATTAGCCTGACAAGCCTGGTCTGCAAGGCCATGGAACGTATCATCATGGAACTTATAAACAAAGACATTGGTAATCTCCAAACTCTGGACCCCACCCAGTTTGGGTTTGTAAAAGGCAGATCATGTCTCCTAAACCTGACAGACTTCTTTGAAGTGGTCACCAAAGCAGTAGACAAGGGTAAGGTGGTTCACACAGCCTATCTAGATCTTGCCAAGGCTTTCGACACCATCCCCCACTCTGGAATTATAGATAAACTCACTAAACTAGGTATAAATCCCTATGTCACAAGATGGGTTGCCAAATGGCTCACTGACAGAACCCACACTGTGAAAGTAGCAGACTCCAAATCCGACTTCAGACCAGTGATAAGTGGAGTACCACAGGGTTCAGTCCTGGGTCCTCTCCTGTTTGGTATCTAATTCTCTGAAGTACAGGCTAACACAGAAGGTCTTTGGCTAACAAAGTTCACAGATGACTGCAAACTAGGAGCCATAATAGAAACTCCTAACGATGTGGACATCCTACAAAAGGGCCTCACTGAGATAGATGCCTGGTGTCAAAGCCATGGCCTCAAGCTCAATGCCAAAAGTGCATTGTCATCCCCTTTGGTAAAAACTCTGTACCCATGAACTACAACATAGGCGGTAGTATACTTAACACCGAAATTGTGATAAGAGACCTTGGGACACGGGTGGACAGTAGTCTCTCCTTTGAAAAACACATCGCCACAGTAGTCAGGAAATCCTTCTACATGGCACACCTCATCACAAAAGATTTCTCATCCAGAAAAAAAGAGGTCATTGTTCCGCTCTACTCATCATTCATTAAACCCATTATAGAGTACAATGCCCCTTTTGGTATGTACCTCACAAGACATCTACAACAATTGGAAAGGCCGCAGAAATACCTCACAAAGAGGATTACCGGCCTCAAACAGATGCCCTACGCAGACCATCTCAAAAAACTCCAGCTATACTCTGCCGCATATAGCCTACTCAGAGTTGATCTCTGCCTAACATACAAAGCTATGTCAAACCCAGAGCTCTTGGACATGCTCCACTTAAAGAAATCCCAATCCCTCTGAGCTACACGCTCTAGGGACGTAAACCTTGTCACCACAATAAACAGAACATGCTGGAGGGATAGAGTCCTGTCCCAGAGACTTCCCATAATCTGGAATAAACTACGTATCTATATCAAACAAAGCTCCTCATTAGCACTCTTCAAGAAAAATCTTGATGACTGGATGGGAAATAGGAAATTCACCCCGGGGATCACCTCTGTGGCTCTGCTCGACAGTGGCACAGGAAAATCATTTTCTTGGGTGGAAAAAGCCAGGGTACCTTTTTGGCTGGGCTTATATAGGTCCCAGGGCCGATAGCCTAGTACCTACCTATGAACCTATAAGATAAAGACTGGATGTAAGTAATATAATGTAACTCTGAACTATGGGGGGAAGTATACTGATCATATTATGCGTGTATTATAATATAATAGTTCTTTTTTTATAGAGGTGAAACAAATGTTCTTACTTTACACTGTAGACGGGGAAACATTTTGGTCATTTTCTTCTCTAAACAAACATGATAGAAAACGGAAAGCACAAAAAAGTTGTTTCATGCGATTGTAAAGCTATTACATTTTTTTTCTAGCAACAAGTGCAAGTAGTGGGAAATTGTATGCTAACAAGTGCAAGCAAGTAATCAAGTGTTTGAAGAATGTAGTCTGAGGCATTTGTACAAGAAACATCATTATTATTACCTAACAGGGAACTGGCAAGCAATTCAATGAAAATTAATGAAAGTTTGATACTGAGAGAAGTGAATAGCTTTGCAAGTAATTGCATCCAAATCTGCCTTAGTACATTTAAAATAGTGCATGATTAACTTTATTCATTTAAGGTAGCCAGTGCACTATTTTGAATGCCTAAATATCAGTTAAATGACAGTATACAAGTTGTCTTTCACATGTGAAAGGGAACAGAGATAGGACAAGGACAGCTGTTACTTTTATAAGGGAGAACATGGGTTCTGGCATGTGCTTCAAACACTCCTGTAGTCATACCACACGCTCTCCTCCAAAAACAGGAAGCCAATCTGGTGGTCCCCTGCCAAAAACAAACTCTACAATAGAAGGAGGAAACTGATTCGGAATAAGGTGAAGTCCCAAGACTGGAAAAACTTCCTTATCAGCCTCAACAAAAACTTGAGATCCCTCATCAAATCCTCTAAAGCTAAATATGAAAACAGAATTGCAGCAGACAGTAAAGACAACCACAAGTCCTTCTATAGTTATGTAAAGAATCTCCACAGCAATACCCAGATTTGCTCTGAGCTACTGCACAATGGTACCTCCTATACTGAGCCAACAGATATTGCCAATATAATGGCCGACAGATTCAGTGCCAAATTTACCCGTCTCCCCCCCACCAAGGGACCAGTCACAATACCAGTAGATTGCCGGGCACCCAGTATTACTGCTGCACAGGTTAAAACACCACTGTCCAAGGCCAAGAATACACCTTCTATGGGACCTGACAATATCCCTGGCTGTGTTCTACATGAACTACAGAGTGAACTGGCACCTCACCTGTATGTCCTGTTCAATCACAGCCTCACCTCAGGCTTTGTCCCTACCAAATGGCACACTTCTACAGTCATCCCTCTCCACAAAGGAGGAACGACTACAGACCCTGGGAACTATCGCCCCATTACCCTGACAAGTCTGATATGCAAAGCTATGGAACGCATCATCATGGACCTAATAAACAAGGATATAGGGAATCTCCAAACTTGGATCCCACACAGTCTGGTTTTTTGAAGGGTAGATCATGCCTGTTCAATGTGGTCAACTTCTTTGAGTCAGTCACTAGAGCTGTGGATGAAGGCAAGGTGGTTCATACAGCCTACCTTGATCTGGCCAAGGCCTTTGATACCATTACCCACTCAGGAATCATAGAAAAACTCACTAAGCTAGGCATCAACCCCTACATCACTGGGCGAGTTGCAAACTGGCTCACAGGTAGAACCCACAGTGTGAAAGTAGCTGACTCCAAGTCAGACTGCCGACTAGTCATGTGTGGAATCACACAGGGTTCGATCCTGGGTCCTCTCCTGTTTGGCATCTACTTCTCTGAAGTCCAGGCCAACACGAAGGGACTCTGGCTGACAAAGTTCACAGACTATTTCAAGTTGTGAGCTATTATTAACTCCTCGAGTGATGCTGACATCCTACAGAAAGGCCTCACTGAGACCAGCAACTGGTGTCAGAACCATGGCCTTAAGCTTAATGCCAAAAAATGTGTCGTCAACCCCTTTGGGGGAAAAAATGGTTCCCATGAGTTATCACATCGATGGTAGTCCACTGAACACAGAAGGCGTTATAAGAGATCTGAGAACACAGGTTGACAGCAACTTCTCTTTTGACCACCACATTGCCATTGTGGTCAGAAAGTCCTTCTATGTGACACATCTCATTACTAACAGTTCTGCATCCAGGAAGAAAGAGGTTATTGTCTCCCTCTACTCTTCCCTCATTAGGCCAATCATTGAGTACAATGCCCCATTTGGCATGTACCTCATTAAACACCTGCAACAACTGGAGAGGCCGCAAAAGTACCTCACAAAGAGGATCCTGGGCCTTAAACATTTGTCCTATATGGACAGACTAAAAAAAACTCCAGCTATTCTCTGTCTCATATCGCCTACTTAGAGGCGATCTCTGCTTGACTTAAAAAGCCATGTCTGACCCAGCTGTGCTAGAAATGCTACATCTAAAGAAATCCAAATCCCTCCACACCACATGCTCTAGAGACCTCAACCTCATTACCACAATCAATAGAACATGCTGGAGGCACAGGTTCATAACCCAGAGACTGCCCATGCCATGGAATAGACTTCCCATACATGTCAAGCAGAGCACCTCACTGGCCCTCTTCAACAGAAATATTTATGAGTGGATGGGAAATAGAAAATTCACCCCAGGGAACACTACAGTGGCTTTACTTGACAGAGGCACTGGGAACTAAGGTTGGGTGGCATGATGCCAAGGTAATCCTATGGGCTAGCCTTGTAAAGGCCCCAGGGCCATTAGACTAGTACACACCTATGAACCTATGAACATGATCAAACCTAACTTTAGCATAAGTAGAGTGAGTGTAGCTGTCTATTTGGAGCAACTCTCCCTATATGGAGGGGTTACTTCCCTTTTTGAAAAGTGTATATAGTTTAGTGTGTTTGCTTTGAATTAAAAGGAGATTAGGGGCTAAAATGTATTTAGTTTCTTGTTACTTCAGTTTTCTTAAGCAAAAAGTCTAGGAAAATGTAACATGGGTTCAAATAGAGATAAGTAGTAGCAACTGTTTACAAGATCAGCATGTCAAACATTAGTGTGAGCATTTAAGGTGCAAGTTAGAAACACATATTCAAAAGAATGGTCATGCAGAATATTTGAAAGTAATAGCCAAGATATGCCTTTCTGTATTTCTGTCTTGTTTTATTCCTATGTATATTCTTGTGGAGTTTTTCTCAATGGGCTTTTGTTCAAAGGGTGGTATTACACCCAGTCATAACTTTCTAGTCAACAAAAAGTACAGTTTTGTACCTACCATAAATGTAGATGTTCGAAGATCCACATTGCTGCAGTCCTAACACTTGGGTAGTCCGCTGTCCCAGTCAGCCCGAATACCAAAGTATAAGGCTGACGTCGGTCAAGGCGCATTTGACTGACATCAGGACGTCAGGGTACAAATGCGCATGACCGACGTCATATCCTCAGTCTTTTCTTGCCCCAGATGTCAGAAGACCCTAAAAAGATAAGGCCAAAACCAAAAAACACCAAACACTCCTGTACCTAATATATATACAAATTTTCAAAAATAGAACCCCACCCACACAACCACCCCTAAACACAGAGGGGAAGGAGGGAGGGTAAATTGGACTGCAGCAATGTGGATCTTCGAACATCTACATTTATGGTAGGTACAAAACTGTACTATGTTCTTCATCTCACATTGCTGCAGTCCTAACACTTGGGTAGAATCCCAAAGCAGAGGTAAGGGAGGATGGCTAAACTATAATGAAGCAGGAGCTGCCAAAATGCCCTGCAACACAGCAGTGGCAAAACCAGCCCTGGATTTAGAATAGAGAGGAAGGTGGTAATGCTTGGAGAAAGTATGCACTGAACTCCAAGTAGCTGCCTCCAAAATATCCTTAGTTGCCACCCCTTAGAAATGCTGTTGAAGTGGCAGTAGCCCTCGTGGAATGAGGCCTAATCCCAGCTGGAATCTCCTTGCCATGATGGGAATAACAGAATGCAATGCAAAACCCAATCCACTTAGATATAGTTTGTTTTGACACAGGCTTGCCCTGGGAACTCAAAGCAAAAGAAACAAACAACTGCTGAGACTGCCTAAAATCCCTAGTCCTGCTTAAATAATAACGCAACTGCCTGTGTACATCTAAAGTGTGCAAAATCTTTTCCCCCTTATTTTGGGGATCTGCATAAAAAGTAGGCAAATGAATAGTTTGGTTTAAAGCCACACTAGAAACCACCTTAGGCATAAATGAAGGATTAGTACGTAATGATACCCTATCCTTATGAAAAATCCAAAAAGTCACCACCGTCATAAGGGCCTGCAATTCAGAAACCATTCTTGCAGAAGTAATGGCCAACAAAAAGCAGTCTTCCATGACAAGTATTTCAATTCAGCAGTAGTCATGAGGCTCAAAAGGTTGTAGAGTAAGTTTCTCCAACACAAAATTGAGGTCCCAAGCAGGAGTAGGAGCTCTACGTGGGGGTCTTATATTCTTTGCCCTCTAAGAAATTGCTTGAACAAAGGATGAGAAAACAATGGTGGGTCACAATCATAGTGAGCTGAAATTGCTGCAGCATGAATCTTAATGGAAGAGAAAGACAAACCTTTGTCCAATAACTCAGTAAGATATTGAAGAGCCACACTCAAATTAGGCTCAGAAACATCCAAATCCTTTGCTGCACTCCAAAATAAAAATCTCTTCCATTTTTCTGCATACACTTTACGTACTAGGTCTTCTGGCTTCCATAATCACATTCAAAACTTGTTGAGGAAGTTGAGACCTGCTGTGGTTCAAAACAGAATATGCCAGGCTGTTAGATGAAGAGAGTGAAGCTTGACATTGAGAAGATGACCGTCCCTCTGAGACAAAAGGTGTGGAATTAAAGGTAAAGGCCATGGAGGCTTCCTTACCAGATTCCTCAGTAATGGGTACCAGTGTTGCCGAGGCCAATCTGGAGCTATCAAAATCATCCTTGGCTTGTCTTGTCTGACCTTTAGGAGTACCTTTGGGAGGAGAGGCAGAGGTGGAAAGGCATACACATGAAGATTTTCCCAACTGAGCGAAAGAGCATCCACTTTCCAAGCTGTGTGATGAAACCTTTTAGGTGCAAAACTTTGGCAGCTGGTGGTTTAGTGGAGAAGCGAACAGATCTATGTCTGGAGTTCCCCGGACACTGTCAATTGTCGAAATACATGAAGATCCAGTTTCCACTCGTGGGGATCCATGATTTGCCTGCTTAACACATCTGCTAAGGAGTTCTGTGCTCCTGGCAGAAACCTTGCCTGTAGATTTAGCTGCAAGCTGAGCGCAGTCTCCCACAAAATCATTGCTTGCCTGCATAGAGGATAAGAATATGTTCCCCTTGCTTGTTGATGTACCACATGACAGTTGTGTTGTCTGTTAGAATCAACACCTGCCCAGGAAGAAGTAACTCCTTGAAAGCCATTAATGCAAACTGGACTGCTAACATCTCCTTCATGTTGATATGTAGATGCTGTAGTCTGGCAGGCCACTTGTCTTGTATCCACTTTCCATTCAGATGAGCTCCCAAGCTATGTCTGAGGCATCTGTCGTTAGAATCTGACTCGCCTCTGGCCGGGTCACAGAGAGTCCCTTGTTTAGGTGACATTCCTGAGCCCACCACAAAAATTCCTTTTGAATGCAAGGTATTATTGGAATGACAGTGTCCAAATCCTGGCAGTGCTGTGTCCATACATTTTTTAGATACCATTGCAGCTTCCTCATATGCAGTTTGGCATTGGGAAGCACCAGAATACAAGATGCCATGAACCCTAATGCCTGAAGGACTGTCCTTGCAGTCAGCACGGACTGATGAGATAGTTGATGGAAGTAAAGGGATAGACTGTTTTGTTTGTCCGGGGTTAAAAAGGCCATCTGGGCTGCTGTATTCAGTCTCACACCCAGAAAGCACATGTCTTGAGAGGGTACTAGACTGGACTTTATTTCGTTCACAGAATACCCCAGGCATCTTAGCACTGCTATCACATATTCCAGATGCTGAAGAAGGTCGTCCTTTTCTTGAGCCAGAATCAGACAGTCGTCCAAGTAAGGATAGATTTGTATTCCTTTTAGCCTGAAAAGCTACAACTGGAGCCAGAACTTTTGTGAATACTCTGGGCAGTAGATAAGCCAAAGGGCAATGCAGAGAACTGATAATGTGAATTTCCAGCTCGAAACGCAGATACTTCCTGCAACTGAGTCTGATAGGCACATGAAGGTAAGCCTCCTTGAGATCTAAAGTTACCATCCAGTGATCTTTGCCCAGCAGAGGTAAAAGCTGTTGTAACGTCAACATTTTGAACTTGGGAATGTCCAAATAAGTGTTGAGGATAGACAAATCCAAAATTGGTCTCCACGTGTTCCCCTTTTTTGGTACTAGGAACAGGCGAGAATAAAATCCTAGGCCCCTTTCTGGCACAGGAACCGGCTGAATGGCCCCTATCTGGAGCAACAGAGAAATTTGCTTGTGAGCCTCTTTTCTTTGTATAGGAGGAATGTCTGGCATGCCTTTGAAAGGAGGCAAGGTATGGAAATAAAACCTGTAACCGTGGTGAACGATATCCAATACCCATCTGTCTTGGGTAATAACACTCCAATTTTCTTTGAAAAGTGCCAGCCTTCCTCCCAAAGGTGCTGCCAGACGAGAAGGCTCTGGCAGCTGAAAAGGCAAGTCATTGGGTCTGCTTACGAAAGGACTGACCCCTGCCCTCACCAGAAGACTGAGCAGGTGAACTGCCTGTTCTAGGCCTAAAAGAACCTTGAGCTCTGCCCCTACCACGTCTAGATCTACCCCTAGACTGAGAATCATAAGAAGGATAAGTCCACCCCTTAGTAGGCCAATTTCTACTAAACTTTGGAGGCTGAACCTGCAAAAAATCTTTAACAGTCTGCATAGACTTAGCCTTGTCCTCCATTTTCTTTAAAACTGCTTCCACAGGCACCAAATAACACATCAGATTGTAAAGGAGCATCTAAAATCCTTGTCTTTACATGTTCAGCTAAATTCTGATCCCTCAGCCAGGCGTGCCTGCGAAGAACAGAACCAGTGGCTGCCACCCTCGAAGAGGCCTGTACAGCATCAAAACCACATTGCAAGGAATGCTTACCCACCTGTTCAGAAACATGAACCAAATCCTGCAACTCTTTACACTCAATACCTTCCGCCAGAGCATCCACCTTAGACTTCAATTGTGAAAGGAGATAATTTTGGTATTTCAACATGTGAAACTGGCAATTCAAAGCCCTCATGGCTAAAGTGGAAGAAGTATACACCTTTTTCCCCCATCTATCCAAAGCCCTTGCCTCTTTATCAGAAGGAACAGGATTTTTAACAACAGAAGCCTTAACACCTTTAGGGCCCTGATAAACAGTTTCTGGGTCTGCCCTAGGACTCTTAAAAAGATACTTATGAGCTTCAGGCACCCTATAATACCTGTCCGGTTTAACTGGGGCAGGAGGCAAAGAATCAGGGTTCAGGGAAGCCTCTGCAAAAACATCCTCTACCACATCCAGAACAGGAGGTATAGCTAAAGGCCTATGCTGGGGTAGAAACAAAAATTCCCTAAGCCTTTTCCTAGAATCAGAGAAATCTTGACCTTCCCATTTAAAATGCTCCCTCATGGAATGAAGAGTCTCTGAAAAAGAAAAATCCTCAGGAGGAGAAGCCGAAGGTGTAGAGTCATCTACATCAGAATCAGAATAAGGAGGATACTCCTGCAAGTCTTCAGCCAAGACTCAGAAGCCTCGAACACTGCTCAAAACTCTCAAGCTCAGGTTCCACCCTAGGCCTCTTATCAGGGGGGGGTAAAGAACCTCTAATCATAGTAATCAAATCTTCTGCCATTTTAAGCATATGTTTCTTAGGCAGAGACCCTGAAGAACTAGGGGAGACCCCCACTGAAGTTAACCCTGGCCGGCCTCTAGAAGGAGCCTTGGAAACAGAAGGGGAGGGCCTAACCACCTTAGAAAGGGAGGGGAGAACAGCTACCTGAGAAGCCCCTTCAGCCTGGCCTACCTCCTGAGAGGACACATCTTGTAACAGTAAAGTCTCTCCCTGAGAATCTAGAGGAACTTCTGGTAGAACCACCGGCTCCACTGAGCCCTCTAAAGAACCGACGTCCGGGACAGACGGTTCTTCCACCCTAGGCTTCGCTGCTTTGTCTTTGCGCTTTTTAGACGAAGCGGGCGTCGGAGCATCCGACGGCATGTTGTAATTACAATGCTTCCCAAAAACTAACCTGGCACAATCTAATCTTCTCTTAATAGTGCGTTTGTTAAATCTAGCACAAGAGCGACAGCCAACAACGCCGTGCTCAGGCCCTAAGCAAGGTATACACAATGTATGGTAATCTCTATGAGGTATCTGTTTCCCACAAGAAATACAGTTATTCACTTTTTCTGACATCCGGTTAAATACTGAGGCAAGTAAAACAAAATATTCTAACGGGTACTTAGCCAACTTTGATTCGGTCTGAAACTCCGACTTCAGAAAATTTCAGAACGCCAACCTGCACTCGCAATACTGCTTCTGCATCGGACCATGCGGCAAAAAAGACTGAGGATATGACGTCGGTCATGCGCATTTGTACCCTGACGTCCTGATGTCAGTCAAATGCGCCTTGACCGACGTCAGCCTTATACTTTGGTATTCGGGCCGACTGGGACAGCGGACTACCCAAGTGTTAGGACTGCAGCAATGTGAGATGAAGAACATCCAATATATGTAGTGACTGCTATCGATCAACAAGTGTATATGTATCTTTAAAAAGCTATCTAAGGGCTTGCACAAGTGTATAAATACTGAGCAAGTTTGAGCCGGACTGACATTTTGTAGTAAGCTGTTGAGATGTAAGCATGTATGTCTGTAAGGTCTGTCTGTTAATCAGTTTGTTTATATTTTCTGATGTTGCTATCCATCCTGATGTGTTTCTGTGTAATAAAGCATCTGAACGAACTACCCACCTGTTCATCTTCTATGTTAGAGAAGGACGAGTGACATAGTTTCATAGTTTAGTACTAGGCTATCTGCCCTGGGGCATTTGTAAGCCTAGCCATAGTGATGTGGCTTTCGCCACACCATGAAATGGCACAAAAATGCACAGAATAGATTTAGAATACTGTGCCTCTGTCTAGTAGTGACACAATGAAGGTTCCCTTATATAATAGAATTAGTTTACTGTGCCCCTGTCTAGCAGTGACACAGATGTGACCCCTGGGGTAAACTTACGATCTCCCATCCACTCATCAAGATTTCTCTTGAAGAGAGTCAGTGAGGGGCTCTGCCTAACATGAACTGGGATCTTGTTCCAAAGCATGGAAAGCCTCTGGGTTATGAATCTATCCCTCCAGCATGTCCTATTCATACTTGTGCTGAGGTTTAAGTCTTTAGCTCTCGTGGTCCTGATGGATTTGGATTTTTGGAGGTGGAACATGTCCATCAGATCCTGATTGGACATGGCCTTGTACGTCAGGCAGAGATCACCTCTGAGCAGGTGGTATGCTACTGAATAGAACTGGAGTTTCTTTAGTCTGGCAGAATAAGACATATGTTGGAGACCCTTGATCCTCTTGGTGAGGTACTTTTGTGGTCTCTCCAGCTGTTGCAAATGCCGGGTGAGGTACATACCAAATGGGGCACTGTACTCAATCATGGGTCTGATGAGGGAGGAGTATAGGGGTACAATGACATCCTTGGATCTGGATGTGAATCCCTTCATGATGAGGTGTGCAAGGTAGAATGTTTTTCTAATCACTTTGGCAACGTGGGTGTCAAATGAGAGGTCGCTGTCGACTTGGGTCCCTAGGTCTCTGATTACTTTTTCCGTACTCAGAGGGTTGCTGTCTATGTGATAATTTGTGGGTACTTTGTTTTTCCCGAAGGGGATGACTATACATTTTTTGGCATTTAGTTTAAGGCCGTGACTCCGGCACCAGTTGTCCGTTTCTGTGAGGCCTTTTTGTAGGATGTGTGTGTCTGCTGGTGTATCGACTATGGCGCCTAGTTTGCAGTCATCTGCGAACTTTGTCAGCCACAACCCTCCCATGTTTGCTTTAGCATCTGAGAAATAAATGCCGAACAAGAGGGGTCCCAGGACAGATCCCTGTGGGACACCACTTGTGACTGACTTTGAGTCTGACACTGCTCCAGCGATTTTAACTTTATGGGTTCTGTCCTTTAGCCAGTTTGCAACCCATCTAGTGACATAAGGGTTTACGTTTAAGCTGTTGAGCTTATCTATGATGCCTGAGTGGGGTATTGTGTCGAAGGCCTTAGCCAAGTCCAGGTAGGCTGTATGGACTGCTTTGCCCTCATCAATGGCTCTAGTGACTGTTTTGAAAAAGTCAACCAGGTTCAAAAGGCAGGATCTGCCCTTTACAAAACCGAACTGGGTGGGGAAATAAATCAACCCTGCCAAGTATAGAACCCAGGACCCTGTACACTATAGTCAGAGCGCAATGTACCACTACACCATTTGAGCTGTTAAGATTAGTACTAGGCTAACTGCCCTTGCAAGCCATTTTAAGCCTAGCCAATTATCCCCTGTGAGATTCAAACCCTGTACCTTGTGTTTGTAAGGCAAACACCTTAACCATTAGGCCACTGTTGTCAGAAGTGGGATATCTATAACGGCATGGTGTCAGAAAAGGCATGGCTAAAATGATTTGTTGCCAGAAGAGTTCCAGTTTCTCCAATTTAAGTCCAAGAGGTGGAAGAATATATAGGAGTGGATCATCCCTACTGTACGTATAATTCGCAAAACAGGTCAGAAACGAATTTCAGATGCTAAAACTTGCTCAAATAATTTCTTATTTGCAAAATATGAAACAAAGCATACAGAACACTCTAAACAATGTTTAAATAAACTGATACGTCTGATAATGATAAAAGTATTCACATTATTATGGAAAATGTTGGAAATAAAGTCCAAATTGCATAAAACAAATAAAATAAAGGGGAAACGAATGGATATTTTGCTAAACACGTTTCATATTAATTAAACATAGCAGAGTTATCAGAAGTGTATGACGTGTTTGCATGCTTGTGCAGTACTACAGTAAAGTTATTTTACAAGATACAGCCATTACAGAGCAAATTTCACAAAGTAAAGCATTTCGAAGAGTTTATTCTGCATTTGAATGTTATTGCAAGCACACACAGCAAGCTTGTTCATACATAATTAAAAGGGCCATATTTATCAGTGAGTATATGCATACTTGGCTGCCATGGCAGATGGATTTCGAAAACCCAGTGCACTTGTGTTTGACAACAATATTGCAGAAAACTGGAGTGTGTTTGAGTAAGAGTACAACATTTTCATACAGGCTGCATTTTCTGAAAAAGATGACCGTACAAAGGCATTCATTCTATTCAATTTAGCTGGGTCAGAAGCCACTGAAAGGGAGCATTCATTTGTGTATGCACCTTCTGTCTTTGTAGGAGAGGGGGAAAACAGTCATATTGTTGTTCCGGCTGAGTCAAGGGAAAACCCTAAGTGCTTAAAACACAAATTTAGAGAAATGTGCACACCAGACAAACATTACAATGGAAAGACACTTATTTTACACAAGGGATCAAAAGCCTGGTGAAACTTTTGCGGCACATATAACAGACTTGAGAAACAAGGCTAAAACATGCAGATTTGGTGATTTAAGGAATGAGTTGATAACAGACAGATTTGTGTGTGGTATTAAAAATGATGCTGTGAGAAACAGTTTGCTTCATGACAGTGATTTAACTTTGAATAAGGCCACTGAGATTTGTCAGACATACGAGTTCACAGAAAAGCACACAAATATGCTTACAAATGAGAAATGCATGGTTCCAGTAACTTCTAGAGCTCATACTGATAGTATGCAGCACGTGGTTAAAAGAAACAGGCCCAAGCACATGGCTGTAACTGTAGCCCCTGCAAGACCCACTGGTAAACCTCAGAGCTTTCCAGCAAGTTCCGAGTTCACACAGTCTCAGTGAAGCATAAGAGTGAGTCGGCAAACTCTAAATATGTGCCTTATCCTAGTTTAATTACCAACTGTCGTAATTTTGGTGGAAACCATGAATCTAAAAGGGAAAATGTTTAGTTTTTGGTCAGCAATGCCATAAATGCAATAAATGGAAAAATTTTAAAAGGTTTTGCAAATCAAAGGCCACACATTCTTTTATTAAAAGGGAGCATTCAAAGAAATGAGGTGATCAGTTACAAATCTGCAACCCTACTTTTTAGATGGGTCAGTGCTGCATGAAACAATGCAGTAGATTTAAGGGCAAAGAATTAAGTATTTTGTACTGTTCGGATAAATGGAAAACCCATAAAGCTCAAAGCTAGAACAGGTTCCAAGTGCAATGTTATGTCAGAAGAAACATTTGCTAGAGTACATGCTGGTGAAAAGCTTCATTTGGCAAAGTGTGTGAAGCTTGTTGCTTACTGAGGTGAAGAAATTCATACTGAAGGCTCAGTGGTGCTTTCATGTTACTCTGCTGGGAGAAGTTACAACTTGTTATTTTATGTGGTCAAAAGCCACATCTAGTCATTATTAGGACTCAGAGACAGTTTGAAAATGGGACTGCTTTCATTTAATAAGGAAGTCCATCATGTTAGCTTGAAAGACCACTACTCTAATTTCGCCCAACATATTTTTCTACCTATGCTGATCTTTTTGAAGACAAACTATGCAAGCTTTCAGTTGTGTACTCCATGAAGGTATACCCAGATGTCAGTCCAGTTGTCAGACCAACCAGGAAAGTTCCAATGGCTATGCAGAACAAAGTCAAAGCTGAGCTAGATAAAATGGTGCAACAAGGTGTGATTTGTCCAATAGATGAACCTACCGAATGGGTACATTCCATGGTGGTACCTTATAAGAAAAGCTCCTATGATATCAGAGTATGTACTGATCCACGAGATTTGAACAAAGCATTGAAAAGACCTCATCATCCAATGCGTACAGTTGAAGAAGTTGTTGCCCTTACGCCAAATGCCACTGTTTTTTTCTGTCTTAGATGCAAAGAGTTCATTCTTGCAAATTTTGCTTGACAAGAAATCCTCATTGCTAACTACATTTAGTACTCCATTTAGCAAGTAAAGACTTTTGAAAATGCCATTTGGGATAAATTCTGCAAGTGAAGTCTTTCAACGTGCAATGGAGCAAACTTTTTCTGGGTATCCTTATGCTGTTATAGTAGACAACATACTAGTAGGAGGTAATGGTGAAGCTGAGCATGACAGAAATCTCAGAAAAGTTCTCGAAAGAGCACATCAAGTGACTCAAACTCAATCCACAGAAATGCAAATTCAGACTACAAGAAGTCACTTATGCTGGTCATTTATTTACCATTTCAAACTTACAACCAGACGCTTCCAAGCACACAGCTATTCTTGAGATGCCAACTCCAGACAATGTTAAAACCCTACAATGCTTTCTTGGCATGGTTCACTACCTAGGCACGTTCATTCCAGACTTGAGTCAAATATCAGCACCACTCAAAGAGCTGACATGTAAAGATGTGTCCTGGTCTTGGTTAGAACAGCACCAAAGAGCATTTGATGTCCTGAAACAGAGAAGTGCCAGTCCACCAATTCTCAATCACTATGATGTTCATAAGCCAGTCATTCTTTCATGTAATTCGAAATTTGGTTAAGATGCAGTCATTCTACAATGACAAAAAATGTGTCATCATCCCCTTTGGGAAAATCCTAGTTCCCATGAATTATCACATTGATGGTAGTCCACTGAACAAAGAAGGCGTCATAAGAGATCTGGGAACACAAGTTGACAGCAACCTCTCTTTTGACCACCACACTGCCACTGTGGTCAGAAAGTCCTTCTATGTGGCACATCTCATTACTAAGGGTTTTGCATCCAGGAAGAAAGAGGCCATTGTCTCTCTCTACTCCTCCCTCATTAGGCCAGTCATTGATTACAATGCCCAATTTGGCATGTACCACTAGACACCTGCAACAACTGTAGAGGCAACAAAAGTTCCTCACAAAGAGGATCCTAGGCCTTAAACAGTTATCCTATAAGGGCAGACTCAAAACACTCCAACTATTCTGTCTCATATCGCCTACTTAGAGGCAATCTCTGCTTGACTTATAAAGCCATGTCTGACCAAGCTCTGTTAGAAATGCTACAGCTAGAGAAATCCCAATCCCTCCACACTCCAGAGACCTCAACCTCATTACCACAATCAACAGAACAAGCTGGAGGGACAGGTTCATAACCCACAGACTGCCCATGCTATGGAGCAGACTTCCCATACATGTCAAGCAAAGCGCCTCACTGGCCTTCTTCAAGGGAAATCTTGATGAGTGAATGGGAAATAGAAAATGCACCCAGGGGATCACTCCACTGGCTCTACTCGACAGAGGCACTGGGAACTAAGGTCGGGTGGCACGATGCCAGGGTAATCCTATGGACTAGGCTTGCAAAGGCTCCAGGGCCATTAGCTTAGTACACACCTATGAACCTATAAGACGGTCAGCCTGTCGTCTGTGCATCGAGAACTCTCACTCAAAATGAAATGCAGTATGCTCAGATTGAGGAAGAGTTTTTGGCAATTGTACTTGCATGTTCAAAATTCCATGATGATGTTTATGGTAGACCTTTCCAGATCGAAACATACCACCAACCTCTAGTCACTATTTTGAGGAACAAACAAACATAGCGAAACAAAGGAGTAAATCTGAAACACACCAAACAGCCAATACTTAATCCAGCAAAAGTTTTCTTTATTCTCTCCAAAGATCTGGTACCTCGGCCATTCGCCTTCAAAGGATCACAATTCAATGTTACTTAGTAACAGTATTTATATAAACATTAATTGGATCAATTATTCAATTTATTACATCATTAAATACAAAAAAGGAGGGAAAAAAAGCATCTGAAATATATTTAAAGTGACCTTCCTGTTTTTAAATTCTTATAAATATTTAAATATTTGTATCAACAATATAAAAATATAAACATTTTATATTATTTTATTTTATCATCAAAAAATATTTAATCAAAAAATATTTATGACACATTGATTAATCAAATTATCATATGCCTAATTCTAAATTCAATCCTAAAGGTTTTAAAGTATTATATTTTAGAATCATTCTGGTTTCTAGCTCCAATAATCTATCACAAATATTATCACCTTTACAACAAAAAGTTAATGATGCCCAAATTTAGAAATATTGGAAGTAAATTTACACCCACTATTTCTGTATCAGCTATTTCAACTTTTCAAAAAGTTGTTCTTAAAGAGATGGAGTTAATGTTTAAAGAATTTTGCAAAGAAAAAAAACAATTTAATTTAAGTAAAGATGAATGGCAAGCTTTAAAAAATTTGAAAAAAATGAAAAATGATTATATATTTAAATGTGCAGACAAAGGGGGTAATTGGGTTATTCTTAATAGATCTGATTATTGTACAATGGTTAATAGATTGCTTTCTAACAGTGAAGAATATTCAAAACTTGATGGGAATCCCACTAAATTGTATAATGAAGAATTGTTAACTCTTTTGGAAAGGGGAGAGCGACTAGGTTTCTTTTTGCATGCTGACATTAAGAAGATGTATATTAAGGACCCTCGTATACCCATATTATACGCTCTTCCCAAGATTCATAAAGACTTGATAGAGCCCCCTGGTAGGCCAATAATATCAGGGATAGGTTCTTTTTTGGAGAATGTTAATGTTTTCCTGGATTTTCAGTTGAAAACTCACCTCAAAAAAGTAAATGCTCATATCAGTAACACTCAGGATCTGATTAATGAAGTTAATAAAATTTCTTGGGACAGCGAGTTTTATTGGGTAACCATCGATGTTAAGTCATTATACACAAACATCAATATAAGATGGGGGCTTGAAGCCATTCATGATATGTTAGGTGAAGGTCCGAGGACCAGCTTTTTGATCTCCCTGTTAGAATTTTGTTTAACTCACAACTATTTTGCATTTAATGAAGAGTATTTTTTACAAACCAAGGGAACGGCTATGGGAGCAGCTTATGCTCCCACTTATGCCATTATATACATGGATTTCTTTGAAAAGAAATTCATCTATACTTCAGAATTCTTTAAAAATAGAGTGGTTTTGTACAAGCGTTTCATTGACGACTTAATTTTCATATGTAAAGGGGATGTCATAGAGTTTTGTGAATTTTTTGAAAATTTGAATGAAAATGAACATAATTTGTCATTTTCATATGAGATCAATAGGAATCAAATCAATTTTTTGGATTTGACATTATTTGATAGAAATAATATTATAGGATTTAGACCTTATAGGAAAAGTACGTCAGTGAACATGTTTTTACATGCTAGCAGCATGCATCCTCCACACTTGTTAAGAGCTTTACCTCATGGAGAATTCAAAAGGATATATCAGCATACCAGTATAGAATCTGAGTTAGATTACGAATTACATGACGTATTTGTTAGATTATGTGACAGAGGTTATGATAAAGGGCAGCTATTAGCTAGTATGAATAACATTAATAAACAGAAAACATTCAGGAAGACAGAAAGGAATGGTTTAGATTCCAATAAAAAAAGACAAAGATGTCGAAGATGTATTTTTTGTAACTAGATATACTGCCTTTTCTGAAAAATTTATTTCTATCATTAAGAGATTTTGGTTTTTGGTCAGTGAGGATGATCAGATAGGTGAGCTTTTTCCTGATCATATAATATTTTCTTATAAGAAAGGTAAAAATTTAAAGGAAATATTGAATAATAATCTCTTGATAAAAAGAATTCCTGAAGTCACTAGCATGGGATCTTTTAGATGTGGATCTTGTAGTTTATGTGATAGAATAATTGATGTCAGATGTATTAATAATGTCAACCATTACCCTAAGCACTATTTTACTTGCAAATCAATTGGTGTTGTATACACACTTACTTGCTCTTGTAATAATACATGGTATATTGGACAAACCAAAAGAATGGTTAGGGTGAGAATTTTAGAGCATTTAAAAGACATCCGAAACCATAATTTATCTAGTCCAGTTGCCAAACATTTTTTAGAAGCTCATGAAGGAAGAGCTGATAGTTTAAAATTCAGTATTTTGGGCAAACCTTTTTGTTGTAAAGGTGATAATATTTGTATATATATAAAATGTTTATATTTTTATATTGTTGATACAAATATTTAAATATTTATAAGAATTTAAAAACAGGAAGGTCACTTTAAATATATTTCAGATGCTTTTTTTCCCTCCTTTTTTGTATTTAATGATGTAATAAATTGAATAATTGATCCAATTAATGTTTATATAAATACTGTTACTAAGTAACATTGAATTGTGATCCTTTGAAGGCGAATGGCCGAGGTACCAGATCTTTGGAGAGAATAAAGAAAACTTTTGCTGGATTAAGTATTGGCTGTTTGGTGTGTTTCAGACTATTTTGAGGAAGCCTATGCATACAGCCCCAGCCAGATTGCAACGTATGATCTTGAGATTGCAAAAGTATAATTTCACTCTTGTCTACAAGACAGGCAGATGTCTTTATCTTGTTGATACATTGTCCAGATCGCCCAGAAACACCACTGAACAGCATGAGAATGAGAACCTTGATTTTGAAGTCATGGAAGTGAGGAATTTTTCGTCCACGCATCTTGATGAGCTGAGAGATCACACAGTCACAGATCCAGTTTTACAAGACTCAACCACTTTATTCAACAAGGATGGCAGTCAAAGCAATCTAGTTTACCTCAAAAAGTGAAACCTTATTTTCCATGCAGAGATGATATTTTGTCTGACAATGTTATCATTCTGAAAGGTCCAAAAGTAATTGTTCCAAAGTCCTTGCAACAAGAGTACATTACTACCTTGCATCGTGGTGACCCAGGAGTAGACTCTACCGAAAGAAGGGTGAGAGGTCTAGTATTTTGGCCTTCTATGTCACAAGATATCAAGAGAGTGCCATCATCTTGTTGTGTGTGTAATAGTACTAAACCGCATCAACAGAAAGAACCACTTCTGCTAAACCAGATTCCTGAACTACCTTGGTTGACAGTAGACACTGATATTTTCGAGTGGAATGGTCAACATTATTTGATGTTAGTAGGTTCATTCAAACTGGTTTGAGATTGACCTACTTCCTAATCTAGAATCCAATACTGTCATTACTAAGATAAAGTCTCATTTTGCAGCCCATGGTAGTCCGCCTAAAGTTATTTCTGACAATGCCACATAGTTTACAAGCCAACAGTTCAAAAGATTTGCCAAAGAGTGGGACTTTACTCATGTTATGAGTATCTCAGAGTATCCGCAGTCAAATGGCTTGGCAGAGCAAGCAGTTCAAAGTGCAAAACAGCTACTAAAGTAGTCAAAACTAGACAATAGTAATGTTTTCATGAATCTCTTGAATCTCAGAAATATTCCTTGTGATAAACATCTTGGTTCCCCTGCCCAGAGACTTCTGTCAAAACAAACCACGTTACCAATCAGTAGTCAACTGTTGGTTCCATGTGTCAAGAACAACAGGTCAGTGAAAACCAATCTGTTCAAGAAGTGTTTAACCCATAAGTCCTACTAAGATAAGATCAGCAAACCACTCAATCCATTACAAGAAGGAGAAGAGGTAAGGATGCAAATTTTCAAAGGTTATGATCGAACTGGAGTCATGAAGAATATTTGCTCAGAGCGGAGATTGTACATTGTGGAATTACAAGGAGAGTGTTTAGAGGGACTCTGAAACATTTGCTGCTGGTGTCCAAACCTATACCACAGCACATAGCCTGTGAGAAAGACTCTTTATCTCAGAGTAAGTTTGTCCAGTGTTCCAGTTCCAGAGGAAGTTCCAGAGAATATTCCTGTTCCTGTGATGACTCCAGATGTTCCTGATACAAGCTGTTCACCGAAGACTGTCCCTGTTGCTAAACCCAGTCCAGATTGTTATGTTACCAGATCCGGTCGCATCTCCAGACCATGTAATAGATGCACGGCAACTTAGACATGAACATCATGTTTATTTCTAATGTCTAAAGTAATGCATGTCTAACTCCAATGATATTTTCAACTAAGGGCGATCTCTTTTAAGAGGGAGGATGTAGATCCATGTGTGTGTATGCATCTTTAAGAAACTGAGTGTATAGATACTGAGCACGTGCGTGCCTGACTGCCATTTTTGTAGTAAGCTGTTGAGATGTAAGCATGTATGTATGTAAGGTCTGTCTGTTAACTTGTTCATTCATATTTAATGATGCTGCTATCCATCCTGATGTGTTTCTATGTAATAAAGCATCTAAACGAACTACCCCGCCTGTTCGTCTTCTATGTTAGAGAAGTACAAGCGACAACTGCCTTATTATCAGTTTTATCATGGAATGCCAACAGTGTTGCAGGTATAGACAAAAAGCAATGAGTACTGAATTAAATTAAAATGTGAAGGATGCAAATAGCAACACTACAGCAGTTCAGATATAGGACTTTGGAATGAATATTCAGCAGAATATCACGGCTAAGGAAAAGGGGGTGATAATACTGATTGGTGGGAGGGTACCCAATAGTGATCGAAGAGGAAAAAAGACAATAATAGTAAATTTATGGTAATCAGTGGTTATCATTTTATAATCATTTGGAGTTCTGATGGCTTCATTTTTTCTGTTTAAGACATGCCAACATTGATCATCTGCGTTTTGGTGTTTGCGCTCATCAATGCATCAACAGAGAGCTATCTATATACACACACACACACACACACAAACATATTTTATATGTATATAGATGTGAGTGCCTATATATATATATATATATATATATATATATATATATATATATATATATATATATATTGTTCAAGTAATAGTACTAGCTACTAGGGCATAGGGCCTGTACAAGCCTAGCCAAAAAGGTACACTGGCTTACGCCACACATGAAAATTATTTTCCTGTGCCCCTGTCGAGCAGAGCCACAGAGGTGATCCTCGGGGTGAATTTCCTATTTCCCATCTAATCATCAAGATTTTTCTTGAAGAGTGCGAATGAGGAGCTTTGTTTGACATAGATAGGTAGTTTGTTCCAGAGTATGGGAAGTCTCTGGGACAGGAATCTATCCCTCTGGCATGTTCTGTTTATTGTGGTGACAAGTTTTAGGTCCTTAGAGCATGTAGCTCGGAGGGATTGGGATTTCTTTAAGTGGAGCATGTCCAATAGCTCTGGGTTTGACATAGCTTTGTATGTTAGAAAGAGATCACCTCTGAGTAGGCGATATGTGACAGAATAAAGCTGGTGTTTTATGAAATGGTCTGCATAGGGCATCTGTTTGAGGCTAGTAATCCTCTTTGTGAGGTATTTCTAAGACCTTTCCAGTTGCTGTAGATGTCTTGTGAGGTACATACCAAAAGGGGCGTTGTACTCTAGAATAGGTCAAATGAATGACGAATAGAGGGGAACAATGACCTCTTTTTTCCTGGATGAGAAACCTTTTGTGATGAGGTGTGCCATGTAGAAGGATTTCCTGACTACTGTGGCGATGTGATTATCAAAGGAGACACTACTGTCCACCTGTGTCCCAAGGTCTATCATCACACTTTTGGTGTTAAGTAGACTACCACCTATGTGGTAGCTCATGGGTACAGAGTTTTTACCAAAGGGGATAACAACGCACTTTTTGGCAATGAGCTTGGGGCCATGGCTTTGACACCAGGCATCTGTTTCTGTGAGGCCCTTTTGAGGAATGTCCACATTGTTAGGAGTTTCAATTATGGCTCCTAGTTTAGAGACATCTGCAAACTTCGTTAGCCAAACAGGAGAGGACCCAGGACTGAACCCTGTGGTACTCCACTTGTCATTGGTCTGAAGTAGGATTTGGAGTCTGCTACTTTCACAGTGAGGGTTCTGTCAGTGAGCCAGCTGGCAACCCATCTTGTGACATAGGCATTTATACCTAGTTTAGTGAGTTTATCTATAATTCCATAGTGGGGGATGGTGTCAAAAGCCTTGGTGAGATCTAGATAGGCTGTGTGAACCACCTTGCCTTCGTCTACTGCTTTGGTGACTGCTTCAAAGAAGTCAATCAGGTTTAGGAGACATGATCTGTCTTTTACAAACCCAAACTGGGTGTGGTCCAGAGTTCGGAGATTACCAATGTTTTTGTTTATAAGTTCCATAATGATACGTTCCATGGCCTTGCAGACCAGGCTCGTCAGGCTAATGGGGCAGTAGTTCCCTGGGTCCGTGGAGGCTCCCCCTTTGTGGAGTGGGATAACCGTCGCTGTGTGCCATTCAGTGGGCACAAAGCCTGAGGTGAGGCTATGACTGAACATGGTGCTTAGGTGGGGTGCCAGTTCATTCTGTAGTTCATGCAGAATTTTGTCAGGTCCCATGAATGCTGTGTTCTTGGCTTTTTTAGAGTGTGGTTTTTACCTGTGCAGCTGTGATTGCAGGAACTTTGCATTCTCCCGGTATAGAGACGGGCTCGTTAGGGGGTGAGAGGGGGGTAAAGTTAGCACTGAACCTATCTGCCAGGATGTTGGCAATATCAGTTGGGTCTGTATATTTAGTGCCATTGTGCTGTAACTAAGAGCAGATCTGAGTGTTGCCATTGAGATTCTTGACATAGCTATAGAATGCTTTGTGGTTGCCTTTAGAATCAGTGGCGATTTTGTTTTCGTAACTAGCTTTGGAGGATTTTATCAGGGACCGCAGCTTCTTACTGAGGCTGACCAGGGAGTTCCTCCACTTGTGGGATTTTACTCTCTTTTGCAACAGTTTCTTCTTTCTGTTGTACAGTTTGTTTATGGCAGAGAACCACCAGATTGACTTCCTTTTTTTGGAGGATAGCGTCTTGGTTCTGTTTGGGATAGCACGATCCATGCACTTATGTAAGTGCTTATAAAGTGCAATTGTGTAGGATTCATTAGTCATAACTGTATTGTTCATCTGCATGGGTGTCATGAAGTTCACCACTTCTGTCTTAAGAAGCATGAAGTTGGCTTTGGAGAAATTTTTTACCATGGTTTCCTTCATGGGGGGTGGGGGCAGGATGTGGATATCTAGAGTAATTAGCTTATGGTCAGATCGGACCAATGAGGCGTTGACTTCAGGTGTGGAACACCGGTCACTCATGTTGGTAATGACTAATCTAGGATATTGTTGCCCCTGGTGGGGGTGTGGATAAGTTGCTCCAGGGCACTGGAGTTTATGAATTCCAGAAAGCGTTGAGCGAAGGAGTTGGTACATGAGTAGTTTTCCCAGTTAATAGTGGGGTAGTTGAAATCGCCCATTATTAGGGTGTTTGGTTGAACCCTAATATTTTCCAGTACATCAAGAAAAGAGGAGTGGGAATCCTGGAGCATGGTGGGTGATCTGTAGCAAGCTACAATTTGGATTGCAGTTTTGCCCAGAGTTATTTGCACTTGGATAACCTTGGCTGCATTATGCTGAGCAACTAGCCTGGAGGTGTGGATATCCTTAATGAATATGGACACACCTCCACCTTTGGTGTTCCGGTCCAGGTTACATGGCCGAAAAGTGTGGTATGAGTTATAGCCTGGTAGTGCAGGGGTGCTCTCTGGAGCCTTGCACCAGGTCTCAGTCACTGCACAGATATCGATGTTCTCCACTTTAAGGAGTGCCTCGAGTGAGTGCATTCTGAGGTTTAGACTTCTAGCATTGAGTAGCATCACCCTCAGTTTTTGCTTGCCTGTTCCTGTTATGGTGGTGAATTTGTCATTTGAACCTTGCCTAAAAAAGGCACTATAGGGGCGGCAAGAACCTTAGCCAGTATCCGGAATCCCAGGGGTGACAGGTGTAGGCCATCTCTGGCAAAGCATTGTGGTCTGTTGACCATGTCATCCCAGGCAGACAGATACTGGATCCCTTTAGAATGGCATCAGAAGCTTAGCCAATTGTTGAAGTCAATCATTTTGTCCTTGTACTGCGGCATCATTCTGGGTGATGGCAGAATGCTACTCAGGGCTAGGGTCATACTTGCCTGGGCTACAAGATCGGAGATCTCTTTCATGTCTCTTTTCATGTAGTCCAGGGAGGTACGTCTCAGGTCATTCACACCAACATGGACAATGACAGAGTCATATTTGAACTTGTTGTGGAGTGACCTGAGTGCGTGGGTTATGTGGCGGATCCTGGCACCTGACAGGCAGCTGACAGTAACCTTCTCCTTGTTTAGCCTGATGAGTGGGACATCAGTGACCCTGACTATACAGTCACCTATGACTAGTGTGTTGGGTACGTTGTTTTGCCTTATTGGCTGTGGTTGAGTGACACACTGAGTCTGCGGGCTATGTGTCATTTGGGTTATGTTGGGGGGTGGAGGTTGCTTGCATTTCTGCTTTGGAGGTCTCTGTTGCTTGAGCAGATTATTAATGAGAGCCTCCGCAAACGTTCTTGTGTTTCTATGTGTGGACTTTGGTGGAGTAGATTTAGTGAGACTATGTGATGAGTAATGGTGTGGTGCAAGTGTTTACCTTCTCCTCTTGACTGTCAAGTTCAGTCTTGATTGGACAGAGCTTTACCTCCAGTTTGGCTAGATAAGTGCATCTCTCACAGGTTTTAGTGTTGGGTGGTAGGAAGAGAGGGTTGTCTGTGTACATGAGGCAAATTCTACATTGCCCCAAGATGCCCAGATTCATCAGATGGACAGGAGAGAACACTGGGAGCTGACCCTTGGACATGCCTGAGTAAAAAACTATTTTCCTCTAGATAAGTGAGGAAAGTGAGTACAAGAGCTGTTTTTCTCTAAGCAAGTGAGGAAAGTAAGTACCAAAACTGTTTTCCTCTAGGTAATGAGGAAGGCTGAGTGCTGTAGTAATTAACAGGTTATTTAGTGCTTACAAGTTCTGAACAAGTGCTGATCGTGAATAAGCAAATTCAAGTGCTAAAAGTAAGAATCTGTATCTGGACTAAACTAGTTACAGGAAAGGGGGGAAACAAGTGCAAATGTGGGCTTTTAAATCAGAAAGTTGAGAGAGAGAGATGGAAAAACTGCCCAAACGGCCAATAACTACAATTTCTGGGCCAGAACCACTCCTTATGTGGTAGATAGGTTACCTAGTGCTTACCACTCCCACTGATAAGCTAGAAGGCTTCCCCTCCAACACAGAAAGCTTGGGGGGGGGCTCAGAAGCTTACATACAGTCCTGGATACAGCAAATCTGAATCTGGACTACACTACTTACAGGAAAGGTATTTTTTATAGATATATATATATATATATATATATATATATATATATATACAGAAAAGTAGCTAAAACAACAGTCAAAACAATTCAAATGCAGTGCAAGCTAGCACACCTGAGTATGTAGCAATATAGACCAAACAGTTTAAAAAATGCAATTAAATTAAAAATGACTAAAAACAAGTGCAGAAGGAGTCTATTAGGTAGAGAATGAGGTAAAGAGATGGGACTGGGGGGAGTGTCCCAGATCAAATCTACAGTGGGGTCGGGCAACTGAAAAAGCCTCCAAATTTAAACAACAACACAGGAATAGGGTGGGTGCTTATTGGAAAACCAACACCTTCAGTAGAGATCTGAAAAACTATACAGTGAAGCAAAAATAACAGTGCACAACTCTGAAGTCAGCCAGCAATGATATAAAATTAGTCAAACAACAGTTACCAGTACACAACTCTGAAGTGCCAGAAAAATATACTCAGCTCTGTATATCTCCAGATAGTTTGAAGAGCACTCTGTCCGGACACAGAAAGGCTCCAGCAATGACATGTGTTGGAGTCCCAAAAACAAAGGACTCAAGGCCAGATTCATACATGTTGCCATAAAGTACACCCTATGTATACACTTTCTGTACACTTTCTCAATTCAAGAACAGCCCTGCCACAATGCTCGTGCTGTCTATTCACTCAGAACCGTTACACTAAGTGCACAAATAGAGTCCGGTTTGTGGTAACCTTTACGTAGCCAACCTACAGTCACTCCCACGAAGTGCACTACTTTGCTTCTGAAGAAGGAATTAATGGCCATGGCACACTGGTGTTTCCAAGAAGCTCTCCTCTTTCTTGATTCCTTTGTAAGAAGACGTCCAGGTTTTTGCCGACTAATTCTGCACAGATTCTTCTGAGCACAACACACTACCCAGAACCAATGATCCAGAAAACATCCCTCTACACGAGACCAACTTCAATTTGAACTGGAATGGTTGTAACCCTCCTCTTGCAAATCATTTAATTACGTAATTGTTTCGATCAACTTAAACCTGCAGAAATAAAAACTCCCTGCCTAAAACACAACGGCACCCCACAATTTAAAGCAACACTTCTACTTACAGCCTTTATACACAATAGCTGCTTCATTTTTACAGCTACAGTTCGATTTATAAAATTTGCTTCATTCTACATAATTATGAGAATTTACTCTGGCCACATGCAAATACAGGCATGTTTATATACATACATGCATATATATATATATATATATATATACATACACACACACACACACACACACACTGGTGTAGGACATTGTATCAAACGTACAGTGTCCTGACACTGTACAGATGACATCCGAAAGTCAAATGCTCTCAGAATGACAAGTTATGAGCATGCTTTGATAATTACCCTGGAGCAGAGTAAACTAACGTCGTGTTTTTTGTAGGGGGGGAGCAAGCCTCCTTGCACCCCCACACCCCCTGCTAATTACATATATTAACTTCAAGATCACATAATCCCCAGGGAAAGTAAATATTCCCCTACCTAGGCATTGCTGATATCTCACACCTGTCGACCATTTGGCATTGACCTACTGTGTGTCAGAACACTGGACATTTGATACAATGTCCAACATACATATATACACGTGTATGTAGGTGTATATATACACATATATACATGTGTGTGTGTGTGTGTGTGTGTGTGTGTGTGTGTGTGTGTGTGTGTGTGTATGTATATATATATATATATATATATATATATGTATATATATATATATATATATATATATATATATATATATATATATATATATATATATATATATATATATATATATATATATATATATATAGGTTCATAGGAGAGTACTAGGCTAACAGCTTAAGGGCCCTTACAAGCCTAGCCAATATAACCTGATTTTACCCAAGATACAGTCCCTAGGGGCAAGAGGATGGCATGGATTTGTGCCTGTGCATTGGGTATCTTACAGATTTCCCCTGTCCATAAGATACATAGGCACTACTCCAGGTGTGAATTTGCGGTTCCACATCCACTGATCCAAACTGCATTTGAAGAGGGCCAGGGAAGGGCCCTGCTTAATGTGAATAAGAAGCCTGTTCCAAAGAAGGGGTAATCTCTGAGACATATATCTTTCTCTCTATGTTTTTCTTGAGTCGCTGAATAAATTTAGATCCCTAGATTGGGGGATCTAAACTTAGTCAGCAACCCAAAAAAAATATGTTGGAGAGACAGAAATGTGTGTGTGTGTGTGTGTGTGTATATATATATATATATATATATATATATATATATATATATATATATATATATATATATATATATATATATATATATATATATATATATATATATATACACACACACACACACACACACACATACATGTACAAATACATAACCAAACCAAAGAGCAAAAAGGTCACATAGACAAAGTAATTAGTAAAAACTACAAGAAAAACTTAGCCAAGCTAGAGTTTTCACTATGCAATACCTTAAACCTCCTGTAATAGAAGCCCATGGGATATATGCAAATGACCCCTTAAGGACCTCAAGTGTTTCAGCAATATAGCTTATGAATGTCCATGACTTTTTACTTTTTCTTTTTAAGTCTTTGTGGATACATTCAACCCCACTAGCTCTGGACATGCATGTTTCAACCTTATGACCTCATCACCAGAGCATAAGTGGAATGTTTGGCTATAATTTAGAAACACAGGGTCTATAACCCAGCTGATGTCCATAAACATTAAGGTGTCTGCAAAATATCCCCATTAAAATCCATACCAGAGTAAAAAGGTCACACAGACAAATCAATCAGTAAAAACTATAAGAAAAAACAAAGAAAAAGTAAAAAATGGACATTCATAAGCCATATTGCTGAAACACTTGATGTCCTTAAGGGGTCATTTGCCTTCTTGGATCTGGCAAAGGCATTTTACACCACAACACAATATGACATTGTTAATAATCTAATGGCCTTAAACCTTGATCTCTATTAAGATGGACTGATGACTGGCCCAAGGATGGAATGCAGACTGTCAGGGTCGGTGATGCTCCTCAGTAATGGAATAGTGACCACGTACATTCCCACGGTTCTGTACTAAACTTCTCCTTCTTGGCATTTCTTTCTCTGACCTAAACACTGACTAAAAATTTCCCTGGCTAAGTTTGCTGATAACTGTAAACTGGGTGTAGTTGTTAAATCAAGGAATGGTACTAACACCTTTCGAAAAGAACTACCGCACGTTACACCTGGTGGACCGAAAAATAGCTCAAATTCAGTACTAAGAAATGCAGATTCACCTCCTTCAGAAAAACAACAAATTCCTACTAGCTATGCCTCAATGACACCCCATTCTCCAGTAAATTTGTGATCATGGACTTGGAGCCCCAGGTTGATGGCTCCCACTTCTTCAATCACCATGAAGCAACTGTAGTCAGAAAATCCTTCAATATCTCACAATAAGGAATCTCGCCTACAACCACGGAAGTCATTGTTTCCCTGTACTCTGTCCTAGTTAGCCCCATTACAGAATATAATGCACCCTTTGACATGCATCTGACTAGATACATCAAAAAATTTGAAAATAATACGGAGGTTACTAACAAAAAAGATCACAGGCCTCAAAAATCTTAGTTATCGGGAAAGGCAGGAATCACTGTATCTGTACTTTTGCCTCATACAGGCTCTTGAGAGGAAACCTGTTCCTTGCCCTCATAGGTTGGTACTAGGCTATCGGCCCTAGGGCCTACACAAGCCTAGCCATAACAATTCCCTGGATATTTCTTCCCACAATATTTACTTCTCTGGACCCCTGTCTAGCAGGGCGACTGACATGATCCCTGGGGTGAATTTCCTATCTCCCATCCAATCATCAAGGTTTCTTTTGAAGAGGGCCAAGGAGGCGCTCTGCTTGACATGTATGGGCAGTCTATTTCAGAGTACGGGGAGTCTCTGGGTCAGGAACCTATCCCTCCAGAATGTTTTGTTCATTGTGATGACAAGGTTTAGATCCCTGGAGCATGTGGCTCTGAGGGATTGGGATTTCTTTTAAGTGGAGCATGTCCAACAGCTCATGGTTTGACATGGCCTTGTATGTTAAACAGAAATCGCCTCTGAGTAGACGATATGCCACAGAGTATAGCTGGAGGTTTTTTTTAGATGGTTAGCATATGGTATCTGCTTTAGGCCTGTGATTCTTTTAGTGAGGTATTTCTGTGACCTTTCCAGCTGTTGCAGATGTCTTGTGAGGTACATACCAAACAGGGCATTATACTCTATAATGGGTCTAATGAGGGATAAGTACAGTGGGACAATGACCTCCTTTTTTCTGGATAAAAAGCCCTTAGTGATGAGGTGTGCCACATGGAAGGATTTCCTGACTGTTGTGGCGATGTGGTTATCAAAAGTGAGACCACTGTTTACCTGTGTCCCTAAGTCTCTCATCACACTTTCGATGTTTAGTGTACTGCCACCTATGTGGTAATTCATGGGTACATGTTTTTTTCCAAAGGGGATAACTATACATTTCTTGGCATTAAGCTTGAGCCCAGGGCTCTGACACCAGGCATCTGTTTCTGTAAGGCCCTTTTGTAGAATATCCACATCATTTGGGAATTCAATAATGGCTCCCAGTTTGTAGTCATCTGCGAACTTTGTTAGCCAGAGTCCCTGAGTGTTGGCCTGTACTTCAGAGAAGTAGATGCCAAACAAGAGTGGTCCCAGGACTGAACCCTGAGGTACTCCACTTGTCTGGAGCTGGATTTGGAGTAGGCTACTTTTACAGTCTGAGTTCTGTCAATAAGCCAGTTGGCAACCCATTGAGTGACGTAGGGATTTATGCCCAGCTTAGTAAGTTTATCTATGATTCCAGAGTGGGGGATGGTGTCGAAGGCCCTGGCGAGGTCCAGATAGGCTGTGTGGACCGCCTTACCCTCGTCCACAGCTCTGGAGACTGATTCGAAGAAGTGAATCAGGTTCAGGAGACAAGATCGTCCATTCACAAACCCAAACTGGGTGGGGTCCAGTGTTTGAAGGTTGCCAATGTCTTTGTTTATTAGTTCCATGATAATGCATTCCATGCCCTTGCAGATCAGGCTTGTTAGACTGATGGGACGGTAGTTCCCTGGATCCAAGGTGGATCCCCCCTTGTGGAGTGGGATAACTGTAGCTGTGCGCCACTCAGTGGGCACAAAGCCTGAGGTGAGGTTATGACTAAACATGACACTTAGGTAAGGTGCCAGTTTATTTTGTAATTCATGTAGTACACAGCCCGGGATGTCATCTGGTCCCATGGATGCTGTATTCTTAGCTTTGGAGGTTTCTACCTGTGTGGCCGTGATTACCAGAATTTGGTAATCTTTTGGTATTGAGATGGGCCCTTTAGGGGGTGAAGTTGGCACTAAATTGAACTGCCAGGATATTAGCAATATCCTTGGGATCAATATATTTAATGCCATTCTGTTGAAGCTCAGAGCAGATCTGAGCATTGCCATTAACACCTCCCCTTTCTCACTAAATCAAACAGTGTAGCCATCACTAGAACAAAGGACCTCAATTTACATCAAGTAACAAACAAAAGTGAAAGGAGAGAGACAGAGAGGGGTTCTTTACCCAGCACCTCACCTTGCTCTAGAACAGACTCCCCTTGCATGTCAAACAATGCAACTCCATGTTTACCTTCAAACATAGCTTAGACAAATTAATGCATGCTCAAAAATGCATTCCAGGACTTACAGGCCTTGCCATCGATGAAAAGCCTGTTAAAACCTGAGGGTGGTTACAGGCAAGGCATGCATGATGTCCACTCAAAAAGCTTTGTATTTCCTGTGATTCATATGCTACAACAATTCAGCAGAATTCAGCTATATCAGTTTTAAAATGCTTTGACAGAGAACTTAATATTTAATGTTTCTATATCAAAGAATATTTACAGGTACTTAAGGATTACCACTTAACTGTTCCCTAGTTTCTACGGGATATCAAAACAGCATGAAAATGCTTTAATATCCCTACTGATGCAGTTGTAAGTTTTACTACAGATCCTACTTTCAAACTACTATACCGTATCCTGCAGCCTTTAGTGAAGTTTGTAAAGGGTTACATTTAAGAGACTGTACATGGCATAATTATTAAGGTGTTTATTTCACAGACACACGTACAAGGTTTGATTCTCACCTTTGGTCATTACTGGTTATAGGTTAAGTACGCAACAGTCTGCAGACTGACTGCCTAGCATTCGTCTATGAACCTAAGTCCTTAAATCAATTCAGCAACATTGGTTTGGACCCTGAAGATGTATTTAATACAGTGTACATCAATGTACTCTACAGCAATATACAGCATGAACAAGGCTTAATGGGGCTAATTTTTTTTACGTACATTTTTTAATGGTCTTTTGCATTTTTTATGACTACCTTAGCTAAATTTATTCTGAACAACAATATTCCCACTTAAAGGAACTTCCTGTTTATAGAAAAGGGACAGTCCCACGGCACCCTCTTAGGTGTGCACATACTTAGAAGCAGACATTTTGGATCAGCTCTGACGTTAGACGTCCTCCAGTACATTCTGGTTGTTTTAGAGAAGATATTCTCATCATTTTCCATGGTAGGCACACTTGGTAAAACTGACAACGACTCCTGGAAAGGTGTACATCCCTTTAAAAACTAATGTATATACTAGTGCTCAGAAAGTTAACTTTTTTAGAAGTGTGCCACTGAAGACTGATAAGTTCAACTTATTGCAATTTATATTATAAACATATAAGAACATGTTTCACTGTAAGAGTGACCATCCTGAGTAGACTAAAAGTAATATTCTGGCCAGTCACTTTGCAAGACTGGCTCATAGGTAAGTGTCTTCATAGACGGGATGCAGATGATCAAAACGGGGAATTTACCTCCATAAAGAGACCATTCACCAGTGGAGTTCCCCAGGGTTTTGTGTTGGGAACTCTCCTGTTTGGCATCTACTTTTCTGAAGTAAAAGCCAATAACAAATGGTTCTGGCTGACTAAGCCTGCAGATGATTACAAGTTAAGAGTAGTCACTGAATCCCCAAATGACTTAGCCATCCTGCAGGAAGGTTTGCCTCAAATAAATAACTGGTGCCAAGATCACAGACTAAAACTAAATCCCAAAAAAGGCATTATTGTATCCTTTGGGAAGTCATCTAACCCAGGGACATACCACATTAGCAAAAGGCCCCTTTAAGAATTGACACAGTTGTTCGGGATTTGGGAAATTATGTTGACAGTGACCTTTAAATTTTGACCAACATGTGTCTATTGCTGTAAGAAAGCCCTTCTATACTGCACAGCTTATAAACAAAGGGACTGTGTACAGATTTGGGGTGTTATTGTCTCCCTCTACTCAGCTCTCATTAGGCCAGTCATTGAATATAATGCCCCCTTTGGCAAGTATCTATCCAGACACATGCAACAACTGGAACGTCCACAGAGATATCTTACTAAAAGGTTACAAGGCCTAAACAACATGTCCTATATGAACTGACTTAAAGCCCTGTCACTATACACTGTATCCTCAGACTGCTAAGAGATGACCTGTGTCTGGCATGCAAGGCATCCACCGTCCCATTACTGATGGATTTACTGCACACATTAGCAAGTCAAACATCATCAGAAATATGCGGTCTAGAGATCTAAACCTCTTCTGCAACATCAATAGAATGGTTTGCAGGAACATAAGATGTAGGTTCATAAGTGATTACTAAGCTATTGACCCAAAGGTTTTTATAAGCCTAACCATGTGTATGCAATATAATACTAGAGAAACCCAATATAAAGGATCTTGCCTAAGCTCGAGATCTTAGTTAGCAACGACTATGTCGCAGATAATACTGCTGCTGCTGTGGAACAGACCCCCCATCCACATAAAACAATGCTCACCCCTGTCAATTTTCTAACACAAGATAGATCTAAGGATGGGAAACAGAATATTTAGCCCAGGACTGCTTCCCTGTACTACTAATGGACAGAGACAGCTCTTAAATGCTTTATCCCATGCATGGGTCACCTCACACTATCTGGGGTATGATCCCAGTTATTCTCATTAGGGGTAATATATGATTAGCGACCATGGGATAGGTAAGGCCAATCTATAACCAAACGGGATAAATTACTTCAAGTACAGAAAAGGAAACCTGTTAGACTAAAAATTGGCCACAAGGGCAGCTAGCCTAGTACTTACCTATGAACTAACAATTATTAGGAATACAACAGATCTCAATAACAGAGATGTGCCCCTTAATGCAGAAATGGATAAAGGTCTGAAATGCAGCTATGCTAATAAACTGTTGGAGTTGTATGGAATGGTGATGTTACATGTTAGTTGCACAGCAACAGCCAACAGTATGAAAGTAATAGTTATCATACTAATAACAATAAACTCTAATGGGTTTTAAAATATTCTTTTATCACAAAGGTGAAGCTATTATTTCCCCAAACTGGAATATTATTACAAGTAATGCTTTTGCTAGAACTCCAGAACCAGAATGTTGATCTTTCAGTCATAAGAGATCAAAAAGTTTAAAAGAACTGTTTGACATATGCCCCATAATTTTCTCAGGGTATAAGGGCATGTTTGCCTCCTCACAATGCAATATATACAATTTTACTTAAAGACTGTATCAGGAAGTACTTTCAACTGCCATTTTTATCAAATACTCCTTGCATGGAAGACCACACTGCAACACATAAAAAGAGTGATTTACGTAGATATCTGCAGCTTGTGACATTTCTGTATTAGCACAACAAAACATACTTTAAGGGCTTGTATTATACTAAAGGAGCACTTAAATGATTAAGGTAATTAAATAAGTGCTTTATTTAGGCATGTAGAGAATAAACAGAGCATGTAGTAGGCTGTATTTTATTTTTTTACAAGTGCCTGAAAAGAATGATTGGGGAACTACAGAAATCCAATACTATTTTATGAATTAAAGTGACAAATGAGATTGAATTTTATGGGGAAGATAACAGATCTCTTAAACTGCATTTTATTTACTTATTTAATATTTGTTTACCGGGAAAGTCTGACTTGGAATGAGCCAATTTTCAGCGGAGGCCTGGGGAGAAACGTTCCAGACGCATGTTTTTGTAACGTGGGAGGAAACCAGAGCACCCAGAGGAAACTCGCACAAACACAGGAAGGACATGCAGCCTCTGCACAGAAGGTACCCCAGCCGAGAATCGAACCATAGAACCTCTCACTGTAAGGCAACAATGCTATCCACTGTGCCAATGAACCTTGGCATTAGATGACTGGCACTGTTGAAGTGACACCCCAACCCCATGTGTAAAAATGGGAAAAAGGGATGTGGATGGATGGATGAATTTTTATGAAGCAAACTTAACTCACTACATGGATCCTGCACTTGTTAACAGGAATAATATTTGCTAAACCCCATAAAGACACGTTAGGAAAGCAGTATGTAACTAGGCTGCAATATTTTGCCATGGAACAGTGAGGCAGAGAAGTTACAACAAACATTGTGTAGTGCATTCTCCTCACAAAACAACCTGTTCTTAATTTTATCAGTTGATCGGGGAAGGAGTGCTCTACCATAGGTCCTATGACTGAGTCCATACTCTTTGCAAATTATAGTCTGGCATTTTATCTTGGAAGATCCCATGCTTGTAGGCTGAGGTTGGGGAAGGTTGCATGGTTAATGCCAACATACTGATTAGCATCCTACAATCAAGAAATAATGAAGATTTGACAAATGCAATGCTAATAAGGACATACCTGCCTGACTTAACAGGAAACTGTAACAGTCAACACTGGATGGAGTGTCTGTCCATGCACAGGAAGATGAAGGGAGGATGTTAGTGATACTGTATAAACCATCAGGGACCATTGTTAGTGGGTCCTAGTACATCTCCAAATACCAAGTAGTAACTTAGTAACTACCTAAATGGAAGGAGCTGGAGGGCTTCCCAAGGATCACAGATTCATAAACATTCCAAGATCACCAAGTCACATAATGATTTATGCCTTGCCAGGACCCTCCCTCAGGCTGTACTTCCTTTCTCCAGATGTCCACACCAATAAATCAAGGAGTAAATGTATGGATACTCCTCCAGTCATGCAGACTATACTTAAAGGAATATAGTGTGTTAAACTGCTTAACAAGCAGGACACGTTTACTCCATTGGTTATAAACCTGCTCATCCAAGTTTTATGTATCTGATGGT
Source organism: Protopterus annectens (assembly GCF_019279795.1). NCBI lineage: Eukaryota > Metazoa > Chordata > Ceratodontiformes > Protopteridae > Protopterus > Protopterus annectens. Next base: position 885,618,468 of record NC_056733.1, on the reverse strand, counting down.
GAACATTTGGGGTCTTGATTCTATGACTGATGGAGCCATTGGTCTTGCCGAGATATGGGACAGCCAGGACAACTGGGTCACTAACAGCACATTAAACGAAACAGGGATCTCCTCTCAAAAGTTTGTAAGACACTGAATAAACAGATATAACTTTCAGCTTCTACTGGTAGCTCAGGGACTTTAAACCTGTAATCTTTTTGGTCAGGAACCTTTGTGGTCTTTCTAATTCTTTGACCTGTTTAGTGAGATAAATTCCAAAAGAGATGTTGCACTCAATAACTGGCCTTTTCAACCCTAAGTATAAGGGAATGATTAGCTCTTCAGACCTTGATGATATTCCTTTGGCAATTAGCTGTGCTAAACAAAATAATTTCCTGACAAATGTCACATGATGGTCAAAAGAGAAGGGAGCCATCAACCCAGGTGTCCAGCTCCCTGACTACATTTTTATTTTGTAGTAGTAGTATGTTGTCTATGCAGTACAACGAGGGGGTGGGTTGTCTACTAAAAGTGAGGATACAACACTTTTTAGCATTTAGTTTAAGACCATTTTTAGCACAGCTAAAATGTACTTAAAAGAGTTCATTCTGGATGATTTGTGTGTCAAAGGGCGACTTAACACTGTTAGCTACAGATCTTGGCTCTGCTTGGAGATCTATGAAGGAAATGCCAAAAAGGAGGGGTCACAGCTTACACTGTATGTGCTCTGTCTTTCAGACAGTTTACTATCCAAAAAAATTCTGAAGAAGGATAAGTCTTGAGGCAGGCATACCAAAATAAGCCTAATTCCTGGAGTTACTCTAGATACAATAACTTAATGACTATTCAATGACAGTGTCACTAATATCTGCAACAGTGGCATTCTTGAATCAATCACAGGAAAACAGCCATACCCCATGTGAGCTGGTCTTCTGACCATGGCATTTTTCAACTGGTACTTTGTTCTATCATGGCAAAAGATAATGCAGTGACAGTCCAACTGTAAGTTGTCTGTTCTGGTAAACGTCTGTCTTCCTAAACTTAGCCAAATGCTTCAGGTAGAGCGTGTGCTGACAATGCTCACATCCCAGGTGTAAGGGGCTCTCTCTGTCTTGGCACATAAAACAATGAGAAGAACACAGCAAGTTCAGGGACGCTTTTGGGAGGAAATTTAGATCAGTTATAAGGAACACCTAAGTCCTGTGCAGGATCAAGTAAGGTTCTTTTCTTACATGAATGCCTATGGCCCTGACACCTTGCAGGCAGAGAAAGAGCCATCAGGAAAAAACAGGGTTCCTTTTAAAATTCCAAGGACTTTAATTGCAATCCTCACAACAGCAGTTCTTCAAATGTGGAAATGGGAAATACATGCTAAGTTTTAGGTTGTGGCACCTAGGAGTAGTCCCCCAACTCTGAGGATCTAGAACTTAAGAAATTTTAGTAGGGGTTGAGGAGGTGCAGACATGGCAAAGCCTCCTGTAAGAAAGCTTTAATGACTTTACAATGAGTTACAAAATTTGCTGTAGTGGTTCTGTAAGCCCACTTTATTTTACAAAGTTGTGGATCTCACAATTATGGGTCTCATACTTCTGACAGGAAGGCAAAAAAAATCATTTTCTTAGAATCAAACAATGCTACCAAAAGCATATGTTCAAATGGTGGACATGCAAGGTTGTCAGTCATAAAGGTTCATCTTCCATGGTGGGGAAGGATCCTAAAAACAAAGTGAAGCAATAGGACTTCTTAAATGAACTGCGTTTCCAGCTGCTGCTACACCACAAGGGTGCTGTCCACAAGGTCATGACAGGCAAAAGCATCCAGACATTGATCTGACAGTTTATGGCCCTGAAGGCCAGAGTGTCAGCTGTGTATATCTTCTTGCCAACAAATCTAGGTCTTTACTTTCCTTGTTGTTTGGAAGACTACTGGGGACAGAAACCAACTTAGACCCCTGTTCTGGATCCATAGACATCACTGCTAGATCCAAAAACATGGTTCTTAGAGACAAACCTGTGAGATTCCTCGGATCTAGACAACTTGCCAGATGTCTTTGAGGTAGGGGAGTGGGAGTCCATTTTTCTTAGAGGCTGTCAGAAAAATCCTCAACTGTCCTCAAAACAGGAGGAACAGCCATAGCTGCTGGGCTATCCAGACCCAACAAATCAAAGTACCCTCTTTAGGCATCTGATGTCTCCTTAGTTTCTCACCTGAAAGTATTCTTCCATCCTACAAAGTGTCTCCCCAAATGCTTTGTGGGTAAGGCACAAGAAATGGTGCCTTCTGTGTCACTATCACATCCCAGAGGAGAAGAATTTTGGGAAGAGTAACCTAATCCTTCCCTAATTTCAGGGGAATGATACACCACTTTGCCAGGAGAGGTCTTCCCCTTATTTATGCCAGAGGAAACTGCACACACAGAGGGACCAGAGCTTGACTACAGGTTTGGTAAGGCCTGAATGAAACTTTACATAAAAAAGATCCAGTGTTTGAGGACAACCAGGTGTGTAAAGGGTAGAAAGGGCCTTCTAGATGTCTGGGTGCTACACGAAAGTATGGAGTTCAAGGCAGGTGATTAGCATGCTTGTCCATCTTGGAAGTCTGAATCTATGGATGGGGTTCTTGGGCTTCCACTTCACAGCCTTCTACAACCTCACTTACCAAAACAATGGGTTGCATCTTCTCCTTTTGATACAGTGAAGGACGCTTCAGCCAGTGGAGTGCATATCAGGACATCTGTTCTGACAGGGTGACCATGGTCTTCATTTCAGTAGAATGTGCTCGTTTCCCCTGGTATGATGGGCTCTAAAAAAGCTTCATGTGAGGCCTCTGGAGTCTAAGACATACATTCTAAGGACTGCAAATGCACCTCACCAGGACTACATTCTTTTTTTTTCCCCTTCCATTTTTAGATTCACACTTTTTAGTCATCCCAGTCTCTCCATTCATTGCCAGTTCTACTTGCTCTGATTCAGAGCTTAGGCTGGTTTGAATCTTAAGGGCATCCTGGGGGAGGTCATGCTGGTGACTACTTCTGATAAGGGGATTTTTTTATTTAATGACCTAACCTAACCTAACCTTGTTTTTCACCCTCCCCTGCATTCAGCTATTCCATTTAAGGGCGACTCCCCCTATGGACCATGCCTCCAGGGAGCACCTGGATGAATGTCCTACTCCCTGCCAGCATTTCTGATGCTCAGGATGCAACTCAAACCCAGGTCGCCTGAGCCGTAGTTTGGGCTTTATTCCTATATGCCATGGCACTGGCTATCAGGCCTACACTCTTGAGCTATGATGGGATACCAAATTCCAGAATCACATCAACCAAATCCCTTTCCACAATCTCCTTAAATCTTTTCTTTATCATGGGGACATCAGACGTGGAAGGAAAACTTAAGGATGCCATGACAGACCAGGTGAGGTTCTCAAACATATTCAAATCCAAGTAAATATTCAGGGAATGCTGCCTACTTCTTAATGTTTTAGGAGTAAGTCCCCGACAAGTCCTGCAGTCCTCTACAGTGTGGTGTACGTGTACATTAAAAACATAAATGAACATTAAGTCTTTGTGGGGAATCTGTGCACCATAAGAACATCTACTTTCTTAGCCTCTGACATACCCTAACACACAGCCAGACATCCAACTAAATAGGCAAAACAAGACTACCTAAGACTCATAAATATGAGAGAACATGATAAGAAAAAATCCCCAGTGTGGTACCTACCCATTCTGAGGTGTGAAGTAGGCTGGACCACGTCAGACTACAGATGCAATGCAAGGACACTGCATACGCTGTGAACTGCTGCAAGAAAGACTTAAAATGGCACAACCAGATGTCTGTTTTATAAAGGAAGACACTCAACAACCCTGATGGAAGGATGTCTGACATGCTTGGAAGAGGTAGGGTACATAGCTCTGAAAGTCAGGCCTACTGCAGCTGGAGTTCCAGTACTAAGAACTACTGCAACAGTTATGGAAATGATGAACATCTGTCATCTATGACTGTTCAATATTCACTCAGTCGCTCATGTGTTCATTTTTTAACAGTACAGACAGACAGACATTTACTTCTCAAGCAGTCCAATATCTGTGCAAGCAACTCACCATAACAGCACATATTCAAGTACAAGGATTGCTACCGAAGTAATTTGTTGTGGATGAGAATTTACCACAAGTCAGTTTCCCCATACAGACAGACTTCCAGAGCTTTGAATTTCCCTCGAGGGTGGCTAATCTCCTCCTTATGCTGACAACATCAGTAGGGAACTGGGTAGAACAGGAGGGCAGCCCATGCTTTACTCAGTTCTTCTTTATGTGAAATAGAGAGAGGTGTCAACAGCAAGTGCGCCTGTCACTTTGGATTTGCAGGAGCAGTATTAAAAACAGACTAGCAGACAATGGTGGGTGGCAACATAACAGAGGGACAGAGAGAAACCCTTACATAACAGAGAGATAAAGAGAGAGAGAAACCCTTGACCCCAAACATTCAAGGTGTTAGAGGTTGGTGGGTATTTGAACACCTACAGTTTTGGTGTGTTGAGTACACAACTGTACCATGTTTATCATTGAGGAGTACTGCTGCAGCATGATTCACAATGGATGGGAGGACTACTAAAGCGAAACACATCCTGACCATAAACCTAGGATGGGGAAATTAGAGTAGCTTGTAGGAGTGCAGTGACAAAACATGATCTACTCCAAGGATGAATGTGTAGCTTAAAAAGGTTAAAGAAGGTGCTAATGGAAGCCCAGATGAACATGTTACAGATACTTTGGGTCAAGATGTGCCTGAAAGAAAGCTGGTGTTGTAGCCAGTTCCCTAATGGAGTGAAATATGACCCACCCTTAAAGGATTTTTCCATGGTAGTAATTTAAAAAACAAAACTACAATTAGCTAGCCATTTAAAGATGGGTTGTTCAGACACTGGCCTGCAATGACTGCCTGGTCTAAAATAAACATGTAATTCTGTCTGCCTGAATTCTTTGTTTCTTACAGTACAATATTTTACTTGTCAGTACTACACCTCCATGAGACACAGAAACTTCCACTTTGCTTTAGCCTTTGAAAAAAAAGACCAGAAACTTAATAGTCTGTTTTAAGACCAACTCTGAGACTACCTTAGATAGGAATGAAGGGAACACTCTACCATATGTTCATAAGTGAATACAAGGCTAACTGCACTAAAGGGCCATTCTAAGCCTAGCCAATAACCTGAGGGCAAAATGAAAAGTACAGTTTTGTACCTACCATAAATGTAGATGTTCGAAGATCCACATTGCTGCAGTCCTTACACTTGGGTAGTCCGCTGTCCTCGGTCGGCCCGAATATCAAAGTATAAGGCTGACGTCGGTCAAGGCGCATTTGACTGACATCAGGACGTCAGGGTACAAATGCGCATGACCGACGTCATATCCTCAGTCTTTTCTTGCCCCAGATGTCAGAAGACCCTAAAAATAAAGGTCAAAACCAAAAGACAGCAAACAACCAACCAACCACCCTTGCACTAACTATATGTACAATATATACAATATACACAATATGTACAACCCAACCCACACAACCACCTCTAACTACAGAGGGGAAGGAGGGAGGAGTAAATTGGACTGCAGCAATGTGGATCTTGAACATCTACATTTATGGTAGGTACAAAACTGTACTATGTTCTTCATCTCACATTGCTGCAGTCCTTACACTTGGGTAGAATCCCAAAGCAGAGGTAAGGGAGGATGGCTAACTACAAGGAAGCAGGAGCTGCCAAAATGCCCTGCAAAACAGCAGTGGCAAAACCAGCCCTGGATTTAGAGTAAAGTGGCAGGTGATAATGCCTAGAGAAAGTATGCACTGAACTCCAAGTAGCTGCCTCCAAAATATCCTTGGTTGCCACTTCCCTCAAAAAAGCTGTTGAAGTGGCAGTAGCCCTAGTGGAATGAGGCCTAATCCCAGCTGGAATCTCCTTGCCATGATGGGAATAACAGAAAGCAATGCAAAACCCAATCCACTTAGAAATAGTTTGTTTTGACACAGGCTTGCCCTGAGAACTCAAAGCAAAAGAAACAAACAACTGCTGAGACTGCCTGAACCCTTTAGTTCTGTCCATATAATAACGCAACTGCCTGTGTACATCTAAAGTGTGCAAAATCTTTTCCCCTTTATTTTGGGGATTTGCATAAAAAGTAGGCAAATGAATAGTTTGGTTTAAAGCCACACTAGAAACCACCTTAGGCATAAAGGAAGGATTAGTACGTAATGATACCCTATCCTTATGGAAAATCAAGAAAGGCTCAACGCCATAAGGGCCTGCAATTCAGAAACCCTTCTTGCAGAGGTAATGACCAACAAAAAAGCAGTCTTCCATGACAAATATTTCAACTCAGAAGTAGCTGCAGGCTCAAAAGGTTGTAGAGTGAGTTTCTCCAACACAAAATTGAGATCCCAAGCAGGAGTAGGAGCTCTTAGGGGGTCTTATATTCTTTGCCCCTCTAAGAAATTGCTTGAACAAAGGATGAGAAAACAATGGTGGGTCGCAATCATAGTGAGCGAAATTGCTGCAGCATGAACTTTAATAGAAGAGAAAGACAAACCTTTGTCTAGTAACTCAGTAAGATATTGAAGAGCCACACACAAATTAGGCTCAGAAACATCAAAATCTTTGCTGCACTCCAAAAAAAAATCTCTTCCATTTGTCTGCGTACACTTTCCTTGTACTAGGCCTTCTAGCTTCCAAAATAACATTCAAAACTTGCTGAGGAAGTGGAGGCCCACTATGGTTCAAAACAGAATATGCCAGGCTGTTAGGTGCAAAGAGTGAAGCTTGACATTTAGCAAATGGCTGTCCTCCTGCGACAACAGGTGTGGAATCGAAGGCAAAGGCCATGGAGGCTTCCGTACCAGACTTCTCAGTAATGGGTACCAGTGCTGTCGAGGCCAATCCGGAGCTATTAAAATCATCCTTGGCTTGTCCTGTCTGACCTTTAGAAGTACCTTTGGGAGGAGAGGCAGAGGTGGAAAGGCATACACATGAAGATTGCTCAATTGAAAGAAAGAGCATCCACTCTCCAAGCTGTGGGATGAAACCTTTTTGTGCAAAACTTTGGCAGCTGATGGTTTAGTGGAGAAGCGAACAGATCTATGTCTGGAGTTCCCCATGACACTGTCAATTTCTGAAATACATGAGGATCCAATTTCCACTCGTGGGGATCCATAATTCGTCTGCTCAACACATCTGCTAAGGAGTTCTGTGCTCCTGGCAGAAACCTTGTCTGAAGATTGAGCTGTAAACTGAGAGCAGTCTCCCACAAAATCATTGCTTGCCTGCATAGAGGATAAGAATCGTTCCCCTTGCTTGTTGATGTACCACATGACAGTTGTGTTGTCTGTTAGAATCAACACCTGCCCTGGAAGAAGTAATTCCTTGAAAGCTATTAATGCAAACTGGACTGCTAACATCTCCTTCATGTTGATATGTAGATGTTGTAGTCTGACAGGCCACTTGTTTTGTATCCACTTTCCATTTAGATGAGCTCCCCAAGCTTTGTCTGAGGCATCTGTCGTTAAAATCTGACTCGCCTCTGGCCGGGTCACAGAGAGTCCCTTGTTTAGGTGACATTCCTGAGCCCACCACAAAAATTCCTTTTGAATGCAAGGTATTATTTGAATGACAGTGTCCAGATCCTGGCAGTGCTGTGTCCATACATTTTGAGATACCATTGTAGCTTCCTCATATGCAGTTTGGCATTGGGAAGCACCAGAATACAAGATGCCATGAACCCTAAGGCTTGAAGGACTGTCCTTGCAGTCAGGCCGGACTGATGAGATAGTTGATGGAAGTAAAGGGATAGACTCTTTTGTTTGTCCGGGGTTAAAAAGGCCATCTGGGATGCTGTATTCAGTCTCACACCCAGAAAGCACATGTCCTGAGAGGGTACTAGACTGGACTTTATTTCGTTCACAGAATACCCCAGGCATCTTAGCACTGCTATCACATATTCCAAATGATGAAGAAGCTCTTCCCTTCCTTGAGCCAGAATCAGGCAGTCGTCCAAATAAGGATAGATCTGTATTCCTTTTAGCCTGAAGAAAGCTATCACTGGAGCCAGAACTTTCGTGAACACTCTAGCAGTAGATAAGCCAAAGGGCAATGCAGAGAACTGATAGTGAGAAGTCCCAGCTCGAAAGCGCAGATACTTCCTGCAACTTAGTCTGATAGGAACATGAAGGTAAGCCTCCTTGAGATCCAAAGTTACCATCCAATGATCTTTGCCCAGCAGAGGTAAAAGCTGCTGCAACGTCAACATTTTGAACTTGGGAATGTCCAGATAAGTGTTGAGGATAGATAAATCCAAAATTGGTCTCCACGTGTTCCCCGTCTTTGGTACTAGGAACAGGCGAGAATAAAATCCTAGGCCCACTTCTGGCATAGGGACCGGCTGTATGGCCCCTATTTGGAGCAACAGAGAAACCTGCTTGTGAGCCTCTATTCTTTGTTGAGGAGGAACGTCTGGCATGCCTTTGAAAGGAGGCAAGGTATGGAAATAAAACCTGTAGCCGTAGTGTATGATATCCAATACCCATCTGTCTTGGGTAATTAAACTCCAATTTTCTTTGAAAAGTGCCAACCTTCCTCCCAAAGGTGCTGCCAGACAAGAAGGCTCTGGCAGCTGAAAAGGTAGGTCATTGGGTCTGTTTACGAAAGGACTGACCCCTGCCCTCACCCAAGACTGTGCAGGAGAACTCCCTGTTCTAGGCCTGAAAGAGCCCTGAGCTCTGCCCCTACCACGTCTAGATCTACCCCTAGACTGGGAATCATAAGAAGGATACGTCCACCCCTTAGTAGGCCAATTTCTACTAAACTTGGGTGGCTGGACCTGCAAAAAATCTTTAACAGTCTGCATAGACTTAGCTTTGTCTTCCATTTTCTTTAAAACTGCCTCAACAGGAGGACCAAACAACACGTCAGATTGTAAAGGAGCATCTAAAATCCTTGTTTTAACATGTTCAGACAAATTTTGATCCCTTAGCCAGGCGTGCCTGCGAAGAACTGACCCAGTGGCAGCCACCCTAGACGAGGCCTGTACAGCATCAAAACCACATTGCAAAGAATGCTTACCCACCTGTTCAGAAACATGTACTAAATCTTGCAACTCTTTACAATCAATACCTTCTGCCAGAGCATCAACCTTAGACTTCAATTGTGAAAGGAGATAATTTGGTATTTCAACATGTGAAACTGGCAATTCAAAGCCCTCATAGCAAGAGTGGAAGAAGTATAAACTTTCTTTCCCCATCTATCCAAGGCCCTAGCCTCTTTGTCTGCAGGAACGGTTCTTAACAACAGAAAAGCCCCCGACTTCCCCTTTTTTTGGACCAAAGGGGGGGGGCCTTTTCCCAAAGGGAAAAAGCCAACCTTTTTGGTTTGAATTTTTTGGCCCCCCCAAACCCCCCCCCGGGGGGGGCCACCCCCCAATTTCTGATGCTCAGGATGCAAATCAAACCCAGGTCGCCTGAGCCGTAGTTTGGGCTTTATTCCTATATGCCATGGCACTGGCTATCAGGCCTACACTCTTGAGCTATGATGGGATACCAAATTCCAGAATCACATCAACCAAATCCCTTTCCACAATCTCCTTAAATCTTTTCTTTATCATGGGGACATCAGACGTGGAAGGAAAACTTAAGGATGCCATGACAGACCAGGTGAGGTTCTCAAACATATTCAAATCCAAGTAAATATTCAGGGAATGCTGCCTACTTCTTAATGTTTTAGGAGTAAGTCCCCGACAAGTCCTGCAGTCCTCTACAGTGTGGTGTACGTGTACATTAAAAACATAAATGAACATTAAGTCTTTGTGGGGAATCTGTGCACCATAAGAACATCTACTTTCTTAGCCTCTGACATACCCTAACACACAGCCAGACATCCAACTAAATAGGCAGAAAAAAACTACCTAAGACTCATAAATATGAGAGAACATGATAAGAAAAAATCCCCAGTGTGGTACCTACCCATTCTGATGTGTGAAGTAGGCTGGACCACGTCAGACTACAGATGCAATGCAAGGACACTGCATACGCTGTGAACTGCTGCAAGAAATACTTAAAACGGCACAACCAGATGTCTGTTTTATAAAGGAAGACACTCAACAACCCTGATGGAAGGATGTCTGACATGCTTGGAAGAGGTAGGGTACATAGCTCTGAAAGTCAGGCCTTCTGCAGCTGGAGTTCCAGTACTAAGAACTACTGCAACAGTTATGGAAATGATGAACATCTGTCATCTATGACTGTTCAATATTCACTCAGTCGCTCATGTGTTCATTTTTTAACAGTACAGACAGACAGACATTTACTTCTCAAGCAGTCCAATATCTGTGCAAGCAACTCACCATAACAGCACATATTCAAGTACAAGGATTGCTACCAAAGTAATTTGTTGTGGATGAGAATTTACCACAAGTCAGTTTCCCCATACAGACAGACTTCCAGAGCTTTGAATTTCCCTCGAGGGTGGCTAATCTTCTCCTTATGCTGACAACATCAGTAGGGAACTGGGTAGAACAGGAGGGCAGCCCATGCTTTACTCAGTTCTTCTTTATGTGAAATAGAGAGAGGTGTCAACAGCAAGTGCGCCTGTCACTTTGGATTTGCAGGAGCAGTATTAAAAACAGACCAGCAGACAATGGTGGGTGGCAACATAACAAAGAGGGACAGAGAGAAACCCTTACATAACAGAGAGATAAACAGAGAGAGAAACCCTTGACCCCAAACATTCAAGGTGTTAGAGGTTGGTGGGTATTTGAACACCTACAGTTTTGGTGTGTTGCGTACACATCTGTACCATGTTTATCATTGAGGAGTACTGCTGCAGCATGATTCACAATGGATGGGAGGACTACTAAAGCAGAACACATCCTGACCATAAACCTAGGATGGGGAAATTAGAGTAGCTTGTAGGAGTGCAGTGACAAAACATGATCTACTCCAAGGATGAATGTGTAGCTTAAAAAGGTTAAAGAAGGTGCTAATGGAAGCCCAGATGAACACGTTACAGATACTTTGGGTCAAGATGTGCCTGAAAGAAAGCTGGTGTTGTAGCCAGTTCCCTAATGGAGTGAAATATGACCCACCCTTAAAGGATTTTTCCATGGTAGTAATTTAAAAAACAAAACTACAATTAGCTAGCCATTTAAAGATGGGTTGTTCAGACACTGGCCTGCAATGACTGCCTGGTCTAAAATAAACATGTAATTCTGTCTGCCTGAATTCTTTGTTTCTTACAGTACAATATTTTACTTGTCAGTAGTACACCTCCATGAGACACAGAGACTTCCACTTTGCTTTAGCCTTTGAAAAAAAAAAGACCAGAAACTTAATAGTCTGTTTTAAGACCAACTCTGAGACTACCTTAGATAGGAATGAAGGGAACACTCTACCATATGTTCATAAGTGAATACAAGGCTAACTGCACTAAAGGGCCATTCTAAGCCTTGCCAATAACCTGAGGGCAAAATGAAACTCTGTACTTTGCGCCCATATGGTGAAGACCTTAACCTTAATGCCACTCCCCCTCCCAAACACTCAGCTTCATAAGTACTAGGCTAGTTGCCCTTACAGTCCATTTTAAGCCTAGCCAATTTTGCAAAGTTCAGAATCAAACCTTTTATCTGTGAAGTGAACACCTTAACATTTGTGCAAATCACTGCAGATGTTTTTATTTCTAAAGTAGGGCCTGCAGCTCACAGACTCTATAAACTAGGAATTTTGTTCCTAGAAACAGTATCTTCCAGAAGTGGAATATTACAGCAGCTGTACTGGTGGTTCAAATGGAGCCAAAGTCAGTTTTTCAATTACAAAGATAAGGTCCATACGAATGAAGACTGGCCTCCTTGAGGATCTCAGACGCAGGACAGATTCAGCAATAAAATGGATGTCAAAGGGGGACTCCACAGGCAGAAAATTGCAGACTTGAGAAGTGTATTTGAACACCAAAAATGTCTTTGCCAGCCCTTTGTCAAACAAGGCAACTGGGTAGCTCAATACATTTTACTAAAATTGCCTCAGGCTGCAAACCATAAGATGCATGTTATAAAGAAAATATTTTTCATTTCACCAGCCATGAGTTCACAGTAGTAGTATTTTTGGCTTTCTATAATATATGCAGTACCTCACATGGGAAGGAATACTTGAATGGAATCAAGGTCCCAGCTCTCAGGCTGCTGGTCTGAGGTTTTTGAAGTCTGGATGCACCAGGGTCCCTCACAGCTAGGTAAGCAGTGAACTGGGGGTCAGAAGGATTTGTGGTTGTTCTTTCCTTAACAATATGGCAGTAGGACACTAAGAAATCCCTGACCAAAAGGGGGCAAAGCAGTATTGTGGAGAGGAGGGGAAGATGGGAAGGTGCATACAACAGTCCTTTATTTCAAAGCAGACAAAAGGGATTCATTGTTTAAGCTTCTTTGCATATGTGCCTGAACAGAATTTCAAAGAGATGAAGATTTAAAAGGGAAGCACGCTCATTTGTCTCTGGAGTTCTGCAAAGAAAAGATGAATTGCGAAACACCTGTGGACCTAAGATCCACTCTTGTTAGTTGGAAGTGGATCTGCTTAGCTGATCTGTTATAACATTCTGATGTAAGGAAAATGTAGAAAGCCTGCAGGTGAAGATTTTGTTGCATGCCTGGATTCATCATGGGCAGTCTGCAGAACTGTTAGGAATGTGTTCCTTCATGCTTGATGATGTACCACATGACTGCGGTGCTGTCTGTCCTGCTTGTTAGTACTCCTGGCTTGCACTGATGTACCACATGACTGTTGCTCTGTCTGTCCTTCCTCCATGCTTGATGATGTACCACATGACTTTGGCTCTGTCTATCCTTCCTCCATGCTTGATGATGTACCACATGACTGTGGGACTGTCTTGTCCTATTTTTCAGTACTCCTGGCTTGCATGTGGTAGCATCCTCAAGCATGGAGGAAGGACAGACAGAGCCACAGTCATGTGGTACATCACATAGGATCCTATGATCCTATGTGATGTAAGACATGACTGTGGCTCTGTCTGCCCTTCTCCATACTTCATGATGTACTACATGACTATGGTGTTGTCGTCCTGCTTGTCAGTACTTCTGGCTTGCATGTGATTTACCACATGACAGTGGTGCTCTCTGTCCTGTTTCTCAATACTCCTAGCTTGCATGCTGTTGAGAGCATTTGAAGTAAATGGATCAAAGTCTCATCTGTCTTCACTGTTCCAGTCCTAACAATTCTATTTCCACTTAGCTTTCAGGCTTCCTATGTGGACACACTCAGCAAATTCTGACACATTGGTTGGGAGGGTGGCCTAATGGTTAAGGTGTTTGCCTTACAAACACAAGGTGCAGGGTTTGAGTCCCACAAGGGATAATTGGCTAGGCTTAAAAATGGCTCGCAAGGGCAGTTAGCCTAGTACTAATCTATGCACCTATGAACATATGGGGTTGATGTCTTTCATCCCTGGTTGGGAGGATCACAAAACTATCCATGGACTGACTATGCATAGTATCATAGTATACCACTAGGCTAACAACCAAAAAGGGCCTTTTTAAACCTTGCCAAGTTGCACAATAATATTAGGAAGGGGTTAGTCTCATAGGTTTTGTGGGGGAATATGTAAAATGGCATGCGTGACTGAACATTTGCCAATTTCCTTGTTTTAATAGAGATAGAGGTGCAAGATCAGGTGTATATTTTAAATTCCCCATCTACTAATCTAAGTTTCACAAGTGCAGGGATGAATTTTGCTTCACATGGATGGGAAGCCTTTTCCACAGAAGGGGCAGCCACTGGCAACACACTTGTCACTCCAGCATGTCCTATTTATGTTGTGGGCGAGGCTTAGATCCCTGGATCAGGTATTTCTCATACTACTTGTTTTGAGAATGTGCAACAGGTTCATTAATGTTGAATCTGAGGATGCTTTGTAGGCCAGGTATAGCTCGTCCCTCAGCAGCCTGGTGGAGACACAGTATAAAGACAGGGCTTTGAGGCAGCCCGCATAGGACTTGTTTTCTACACCATGTATTCTTTTTGTGAGGAATCTCGAGGGCACTGTACTCACTGACTGTTCTAATGAGGACACAGTACAACAGAAAAATGACATCACTGAACCTAGACGCCATAACCTTGCTGATAAGCTGAGCAACACAGAATGATTTCCTCACTACAGAAGACAAATAAAAGGATACGTTGCTGTCTACATGTGTTCCCATGTCCCTGAATACTGGGCATACTCTTGGTAGTGTATTATCAATGTAGAAAATTACAGGGGTGGCCATTTTTCTGATAGCTACTGTTATGCACTTCTTGGCATTAAGTTTTAGACCATGACTCTGACACCAATTATTAGCCTGTGACAGTACTTGGATAGTATTTGTGTCTACGGGATTCAATGAATGCACCAACTTTGACTTGGTCAACCCGTAGGCCTTTGACATTAGCCCTGACTTCACAGAAGTGGATGTTAAACAGGAGCAGTCCCAGCAATGAACCCTGAAGTATTCCACTGGTGACTGGCATTTATTGTGGAGGTATACCTTTCTGTTTTAACATTTTGGGTCCTATCAGTGAGCCAAGTGGCAATATTGGAGTTTGTACCCAATTTAGTAAGCTTGCCTGCACTGCCTGAGTTTGGTATTGTGTCAAGTGCCTTGGCCAGGTCAAAGTAGGCAGTCTCTACCGTTTTGCTCTCATCCACTGTTTTGATGACCTTCTAGAAGTTGTCCAACAGGTTAAGTAGGCATGAATTGATCTTGACAAACTCATGCTGAGTTGGTTCCAATGTCAGAAGGTGTGCTAAATCTTCATTTACCATATCCATGATTATTTTTCCATCGTTTTAAATATTACACTGGTCAGGCTTATGGGTTGATGGTTCCTGAGGTCCATGGATGGTCCACCCTTTGCACAGGGAAACCCATTGCAGTCCTCCATTCGCTTGGCACAAAGCCTGTTTGAAGCTGTAATTAAACAGTGACTCAAGTGGACCCAAAAGTTCATGCTTCACACTATTAAAGAAAACATCCTGGGATATTGCTGAAGCCCATCAATGCTACTGTCTTGGCCCAGGATAGTGGTTTGTGTACCTGTTCCCTAGTGATACTTGGGGGAATTAATGGTTGTGGGTATCTCCTGAGGGATGTTGGGGGAAGGGGGTAACATCAGAGATAAATCTGTCAGCCAGCAGATTTACTCTAGCTTTCAGCTCAGTGTATGTGGCACCGTTGGCAATTAATTTGGTGCACTGTTGCGTATTGCCTTTAAGGTTGCTGACACAGATAAAAAAAAGCTTTGTGATTGTCCTTGGTCTGAAAGGCTATTTTTACCTCAGATTTGTCTTTGATAGATTTGACTAGCCCCCCTGAGTTGCTTAAGATTGTTAAGGGAGTTCTTACCTTGCTGGGCACTGCATTTGTTAAATTTTTGCTACAATTTTCTTCTGTTTGTTAAGTAACCTACTGATGTGGGATTCCAAAAGGGTGGCTTGCTTTTTGTGTTTGTCCTGTGCTTATTCCAGATAGACACTTAATATGATTAAAGTGGGTTTCCATAAATTATTCTTATAGGCACCAGTATTTCCATTGTTGGGGGGAGGGGGGGGTGAATTTTGCCAGCATGTCACTTAGAAGTACGAAGCCAGCCTAAGAATAATTCCTCAAAGTTCCAGGGTTAACAAGAGTCATGAGTTTTATTTCAAAGGAAATACCTTTATGGTCCAACCTGACCAGTAAGGATGTTACACATGAGAGAGTGCAATGTTCTCTTATGTTTCTGAGGAGCAGATCAAGGATAACTATATGCCCCTAGTGGGTGTATGGACTAGCTGCTCCAGAGTGTTGATGTTTACAAAGTCCACAACCCTGGGGCCTGCATGTTAGGGGTAGTGTAAGATTCCCATTTTATAGTGGGGTAGTTACAAATATGATACTGGGTTAAATGGAGAGTGTCTTGAGTACATTTAAGTATGCGCTATGGGTTTCCTGTGTCATGGAGGTGGACCTATAGCATGCAAGGATGTGGAGAAACTCAAGTGCATTATACTGAATGACCAACCCTGAGCTGTGGATGTTTTTGCTTAAAATAGAGACACCTCCACTTTTTTTCCCCTCTTGTGCATGGAAAGGTGTGAAAGGTATTAAAGTCTTGCACTGTTGGGGGGTACTTCACAGCTCTGAAGCAAGTCTCAGGACCTGCAAAAATGTCTACATTCTCTAGGGTGAGGAGAGCTTGCAAGTGGTGGATTTTCTTGTTTAGACTCCTAGCATTGAGCAGTAACACTTTTACATATTTCTTTGGGTTGTTTTTACTATGCTGGAAGATTTGTCAAATTGGCAATGCTTAAAAAGGCACCATGGAAGATAACAAGGTTTTTCCCAACATACAAAATTCTAGACAGGACAGGTATAAACTATCCCAAGCAAAGCAGTGTGGTCTGTCACCTGACTTGTTTTATCTGATCTCCTTTTGGATGGCTGGGACAACAGACAATATCTTTACCAGTGGATGAGAGTATGGTCATTACAAGGTCTTCAGGTGAAAGATTTTTCTCATATGGAGCTTGGCAAAGGGGACTATTAGCTGAGTGACACACTTTTATTTGAGTATCTCCGGGATACTTCTTGCCACTGTGCAAATCCTTCCTGCTGCCTTCATAAAGGAAGTCGCTGGGCAGGTCATTTTTTATGTATCTGAGGTTCAGGTGCTTGCAGCAGAACACTCATCTGTGTATTCAAGTATAAGAAACTTCAAGAAACAGGCTAAATACGTTTCTAAGTTTGTGCAGCCTCATATACTACATATTTATAGTCCAGGGTTGCGGGAGCAGACCTCTAACATCAGCAGCAAAGAGATACGTCTCTCCCTGCATTTTCTAAAACTTACTTCTGATTTGACTCGAATTACCAGCAATGAGTTTACTGGTACTTGGGTGGCTCATACTCGGGTTAATAAAGGATACCTTCAGAACACAGCACTGATCTTTCCTGAGGAACAGACCAGATGTTTTTGTTGGTAAAGAAAACTACCCCTGGGACAAGAACTGAAACTCATTTTCAACCCAAACAAAGGTCTCCCTGGGGAAGGAAATGAAACTCAATTTCAACCCCAAGAAAGCTCTTCCTGAGGCAAGAACTGAAACTCAATTTCAAGTAGTTTATGGAGACAGCCATACTGAGGCAGCATGTTCCAGTGATATTTCTAGATCCTTTTTGATGACGGCCTGTATCAGGTAGTCTCCCAGGTACAGATAAATATCAATGCCCTTTGGTCTGAGATAGACAAAAACTGGACTTGAGCAAGCCTGTACCAGTAGCACAGAGGAAGAAATCCCTGACTGATCCAGGTGACCTAAGTGTGAACAGCAGCTCAGGCACTTTATAGCACAATCTGGAAGGATGGGCATGTCCATACTGAGGGGGAAGCAGGGTGAGAGGCATGCATGCCTGAGCACACTCACACAGTTTGCTTTCCCTGGTGGACACTAGGGTGAATGATCAAACAGTGCAGTCCATGGTTGAGTGAGGCAGTCTTGCTGGCATTAGTCCTTTATGGAAGTGAAGGGTGGTCCAGCAACGAAATGTGTTGGTGTTGCTCAGTATGCACAGCGGGTGACACTTAGGATAAAACACCCTCTCAGCAGCAGTGTGACTGCTCAATGTGCTTCAACCTCCTCATTGGCCCTTGTCAGATTTAACCCAGGGATGGCCAAGGTAGGGTGATAAGGCCCTGGTAGTAGCTGATGGTCAACTGCGGGGAGCCAAAATGACAAGCAAAAAAATGGCATTTGGTGAAAATTCTTTGAGCAGTGGAAAGCCCAAAGGTTAAAGAAACGAACTGAAAGTGCAGAATCCCAGCAAGGAAAATGAGAAATCATCTGTGCTGCTTGTAGACTGGGATGTGGAGGCAAGCATCCTTTACAGCTAGGGTGACCACAAATGTATTTGGCAGTAACAAGGGAAGAAGGGTCTGCAAAGTTTACAAAGTGAACTTCTTTATGATCTGGAATTTGTTTAGTTTAGAGAAATCCAGAACAGGTTTCCAAACACTGTCCTTTCTGGTGACCAACAAAATCTAGAAAAGAAAAATGAAAAACAATGATGGTGAGTTAAAGGCAAGTTCTATTTCAACGTCTGATTTCCACAGTAAGGTAATGATCCATGGTTGGTCAATTTCAGACACAGTCAGGGTACAAAGGACAATTATTTAAAGGTGCAAAAGAAAGAAGACATTTTTAAAAATGTACAAATGTATCTGTCTATGAACAGAGACAAAAAGACAAACTTACTGCTCAAACGACTATGAAACCAGGTAAAAATACATACAACTAATTGATATATGTAGACTGCTTACTTCTGTATGGATTAAGGAGCAAGCCAGTTCAATAAAAAACCCAGAACTCATGAGTTTGTTTTACAAAGTTAGGGGAAAGTCAAAAGCACAGTATCCTGGCACATGAATTAATTTTATTTTTACAGAAAACAGCCATTTAGTTTTCAATGCGAGGACCATGTTGGTGAACTGCCCATAAATTATTTGGACCATGCACAGCTGATAACTTGCACAGCTGATTAAAATACCGGAGATCAGAACATTAGCAAATGTGGCACTAAGCCATGAAGTGCACGGCTGTACTTACCTGCAGCAAACGGAGACAGAATGAGATTTGACAAGTCCTGCCAGGTAGTACTATGTTCAGGAATTAGAGGGAACTATTATAATTTTGCTTACTGCTGGAAAACTGCAGCCAAAGGCCAACAAGATGTACGATACACATAAGGACAGCATTTTATTGCCTTGAGAAGTAGAAAATGTAATCTCTCACATATACTGGTCACTTGTCCGAGTAAACCTAGAGAAGCACCACTCATTTCTGCCACAGTGAAGAACCAAATAATGTGGGTACAAACTCAGAAGAGAAATGAAGAAGTCAGGAAGAGAATTTAAAAAGTATGTTAAAAAAAAAAAAGACGCAAAAAGAAGGCAATTTCAGGGACAGGTTGGAGAAATGAGTCAACCATATGCCAAATAACGAGGGAGTAAGCAGGAAGCTCTGCAGGGAAATGGGGCAGTTAAGTGCTCCACTACAGAGCAGAGTAATAACTTTGAGTTATGGAAGGAGAAATTTAAAAGGTTAGCAGAGCAGAAAGCAGCTGTGTCATAAGGGGATAACTGTATAAGGAAGAAATGAAACACAATTTCTGCTAACATTTTCAAAGCATACATAGTTCTCAGTTGCTAGGATGTCTGTAATTTCATCATCCAACAAGAAGCAAACCACCTCACAATGACAGTCTTAGAATGAACAGCTCTTTGTTTCAGGGCATACTGTCATCTTTTTCAACTTGAAGCATTCCTCTCTGATATCAAGTAGTCCATCATAAAACCAGTGTCTGACCCCACTCTTAACAACTAAAACAGGTGCACTTACGGAACTGCTTAACTGAATACAGCATGCCTCTCAACCTCTTACCCCAAGAAATCTGGACAAAGCCAAAAACAATGGGAAGACAAAGGCCCCATAACAGTGACAGATTTTAAATATTGCTCTTATAAACTTTGAAAGCTGTTAGAACGAAAAGGTTTTCCATTAGCATGCATTTTTTAAGTATATTAAGTCTGAAACTCAAATATCTGTCACTAGTGACTTCCATCCTCAACGATTTGCCAGAAAACCACAAATTTGATGACAAAAAGAGTAAAATTATCAGGCAAAAATCTGGACAGTTGAAAGGTACAGGCCATAAAGATAGAAAAGTTTTAATAATGGATAGGGTAGTTTTAACAGGGAAATCTAAAACTCAACAGGAACTAATGAAAGGATATGGCATCGATGACCACCTAGGCCCCCCTGTTAGTGCACCGGCAGTTATACAGCTGCCGGACACAACTCGAGCTCCTTCTAGCATTCCACACAGTAACATATTAAGTATTTTTCCATGGGATAAGTACTACTTTCTGGTGGCTTTTTTTTTTTTAAGTGGCAGGAGTTCAGGGTTATGCCTTGAATAACTGGCTGTGTGAATCGAGACTTTTCAGTCACAGAGCTCAGATATCTAACTTTCTAAGTCACTTCAGCTACTATCCAGTGACAACAAAATAATGTAATTACATAAAGTGAGTTGGCACAGCGCCAACAAGGACACTGAGGAGGGCAGAGCATATGTGTTCTCAGCAGAGCAGGCTGTTGAGGTGATGAATCTTGCATCTGCAAGTCTCAGTCTTCCATTTGTGAAAAACTCAAACGTGAAATCTGAGTAGCCACAGTGTATCCACCTACCAATAAAGTGGTCCACAATGGAGGATACTTTTCTAGGTTATAACCATAAACAAGATATTTATAAGAGGTTTGCCTGCTAAACCAGCATACAATCAACTCATGTTTGTAAAGCGTGTGCACGTGCGCTCACACACACACACACACACACACACACACACACACACACACACACACACACACACACACGTAACAAATGCATACTAGATGGCACTTTTCTTTCACATTCCAGTGATTTTGGTAAAACAGTACCTGATAAATGACATTTTATTGTTCTTAAGTTTTCTGTACTGCAATTAGAGATAAGTACATACAAAAATCAGAAAATAAATGTGTATTTTGCATAACATCCAGAGAGACACAACAGCACTGATGTTCTTGAGGAGGTATAAACTGCTGAACCAGAATTTAACTGAGTGTCTTGTTAGTCTGTGAAACTGAAAGAAGCATGAAGGTGCAACTTTGTTTTCTCTGACTAGCCTTGCCAGTTATTCAATGCATTCGGGGCAAAGGTTCACTTGTCTTATCTCTTGACACATTTTTCAATAGTGGGGAAATAACTTTATTGCTTCTAGTTCACGTGTTCTCATTAAGTGGAGACTGTCTTTAATCCTGCTAAGTATTGCTTTGTTCACATTTTAAGTTAAATTACAGGGTTATATAACAACAAACCATTGAAATCTCTGTGGGAGATTACACTAGTCTAATTAAATCTTTTGATGGGGTTCAGAAATCTGTCAGTTGGTAAAACACGGTAAATTCAGCACAAACACTTCAAAGAAAAAAAAAAGCTGTTGCTGCCCAATCCTTGCACACTAATATTCAGCAAAGACATCTTCCAAACTAAAGCAATTTTTAACAGTACATGCTGTTCAGAATCTGTGTATGAATAATGTCAGGACTTTATTACCTTCACGCTGTCTGAGCATCATTTGTGCACTTTAGCCCTAGTGGGCCAGAGAACATTAGTTTACATCACTGCACGAGAACACTGAGAAACTAGGTCTCACAGCGGTACTTTCAGTGTTACTGGTTCATAACCCTGGCAAAAACAGCATTTACAACTTTATTAGTTTCACCATATCAGTAATACGTTTGTAAAGGGCTAGTCACATGACATCTCCTGGAACAGGATGCAATGAAAAACAATATTCTGATGATTACATAATATCCTACGGAAGGCAGAGCTGCCTGTTTCAGCATTAGCCCTACTGCGTTTACCACAAAAAATATAACAAGTGCTAACAAAGTTAAATTGCTTAATAAATTACCTAAACTTATTTACCTATGAACCTATAAAATTACTTAATGCTGAACATTCTGACTATACATCCTTCTGCTCTCCATTTTGGTGCTTTCCTGTCACTAGTACCGTATTTTGTCAGCACATACAGCACATATAATGGCAAATTACTATTACAAGTTAGTGTGTGTTTTTACATGTTTGTGGTTTCAAGTGGAAATGAAAAACTGACAAAAAATCTCCACTACCTACACTATGGTTTAACTTGCCTGACAGGACAAGTACATTTTTTTTTACATCTCTTTGCCCCACGACCCGCTGATTATCATTCCCCTCTCAACCAATGAGGCAATTAATTACCCCATCACTGAGAGACAATGGTTAGCTAAGAGGGGCCATCATGGGTGGATTGAGATCCCTCTTGCATCGACCCAACAACAGCCCGTGGGGATCAACACTGCTCTGACCCTCACTTCTGCAAAGGGGTGAAATCAGCAGGACTAACATTATCACCCACAAGAAGCATCGTGTGGTGATTTTCTCAGTTTCCACCTGGAAAAATCAACTCACAAGCATGTGGTCCCGAGCACTCATGCCCCTCCCCATAGGAAGGGCACACCATTTAAACTCCTTTCCTGCGCTGTTAAGCTCTGAGCCAAGTATTCACAGTTGCATCACCTGGACCATAACTTGGGGATTTATCCTTCTAGATCATCAACGCAGGTTACACCAAGAAAATACTGAAAGTGATGCCTAATCTGCCAGTCTTCCTGAAATTAACAGACAGCAGTATACCCATTTTTAGAAAAGCACCCCTCCTAAACTTCCTAATGTGAAAAGTCAACCTACACAAATTGGGCTTCATTTCCAAGCAATGCACTTTCAAAGATCTGTATCCCAGCTTCTCTAACCCCTTCATCCAAGCTTATCCAATAAAAAAATTACTTACAAGCAATTTTTTTCTCACTTTTGTGAGTGAAACTAAACATCTAAACTGTCTTCAGCAATGTACAAGTTACAATGAAAAGCACTTTTACCTCTAAGGCTAGTTATTGCCAAGCTACTTTTCAAACAGTTTGTACCTCCTTATGAAAAGAATCAGATACGTTGATTTATGGTACTTAAAAACAATGAAATCTATGAATTTTACCCATAATGTCTAGTTATCATATTCCATTATCATTTTCAGTGTACCTACATAAGCGAGATTAAAACAGATCTTAAGCAAAGGACATTCAATAAGCAAACTGATATACAGTAAATGTAAGAAGAAAGCCAGGTTAATGTGAATGAGTGCTCTGGCCTAAAATGCCAGATTCTATGAAGAAGTGATTTTCAAATATGCAGTCCAAACTCGAGATTCACAGAAATTGTTACTGGAAAAGTAGAAAATCTGCATCCCTGCAAAGATGCAAATTCAAAATACATCTTATTTAAAAAAAGGTTTAAGTTACAGGTTAAAAGATGACAAAACTCTCAGAAATGTGAGGTGTGTCTGCATATAATTACATCTTGGTGGTTCCAACTGTTTGGAGGAGAGTACAAGTGACCCTAATGTTGTGTAACTACAGTCTACAGCAGTGTTATAAAAAGCACACTGTAAATGTTTTTAGCATTGTTAAACAGAGTTCATTGTAAACAGAGTGATGTTTCTTTAAATGAGCAATGTTTCTGTTAAGTTGTGTGTGCTTCTTAAAGAAAAGAAAGATACCTAGCTGCTTTAATGAGTTTAATAAGATACTGAATGAAATATAAAAAGAGGGCTGAAAGAAGCCCAAACAGAGTGGGTTTCCCCTTGTTGAAATGGGACTTGGCGTCCAGCACTTTATCTCAGGGATCGATAACCAACCACAATGAAGGAAGATACAAATAGGGAGGCTGGAAACTGTTCCTGGCACAGGAATTCCAACATTGGTGGCTGGAAATGTTTCCTGGTAGAGGAATTCAGACATGGGGGGCTGGAAACTGTTCCTAGCACAAGAATATAGGCATCATCAGCCCCCTTTTTCCCATTTTTCCTACATAGGGTCGGGATATCATGTTAACTATCGCCAAATCTCTCGATTCAGTGCCACACTCCTGCCTGACTGTCGCAGATCTTCTTTCACACAATCCATCCACTTCTTTGCTGGACATCCTCGCTTCCTCTTACCTTCTTCCTGTCTGTCCCGAATCTTCCTCACCTGATTTTCTTATGCTTTTCTGCATGTGTCCAAACCACCGTAATCTGTTCTCTTTTTCATTTTTTCTGTAACTGAAGCTACTTTGGCTTCTGCTCTTATGTCCTTATTTCTTCGACTGTCCCACAGTGTACATCCTACCACCCTTCCCAGGCACTTCATTTTCATCAGCTCTAGCTTCTTCAACTGTTCTGCCTTTAATGCCCAGGTTTCTGTACCATACAGTAGTATTGGTTGCACCACTGTCTTGTACACCTTACTTTTCAGTTTCTTTGGCATTCGTCTGTCATAGACTACACCTGACTCTATGTCAGTTGCTGCAGCCCCTCTGATTCTAACTTTGACCTCTTCATTCAGACTTCCCTTCTCCTCAACCACCCCTCCCAGATACCTGAAGCTATTTCCCTGTTCCACTATCTTCCCTTCTATCTCTATTCTCAGCTTCTTCTGATTTCCCCAGTTTGCTGCTATTAAAACTGTCTTATCTGTGCCTAGTTTCATCCCATGTGCCTTCAGTTTTGCATTCCATTCTCCTATCCTTTGCTGAAGTTCCAGCTCAGAGTCTGCCTGTAATGCCACATCAGCTGCATACAGCAACTTTGTTGATCTGTCCCCTCCGACCTGTTTGCTAATGTAGTCCATCACCAGTATGAACAGCAATGGGCTCAGAGCTGAACCCTGTTGCACACCCACTCCCACTGGAAATCCCTCTGTGAGGCTGAACACTGTTCGTACTTGAGTCATTAGGTCCTTGTACATAGCCTGCACTAATTCTATGAATGTTTCTGGGACTTGAAACCACCACAGTACTGTCCAGATCACCTTTCTTGGGACCTTGTCATATGCTTTCTCCAAGTCTAGGGATGCCCAGCTGGACTCTGTCCTCATCTCTAGCTTCTTTTCAAGTATCTGTCTCACTGCAAACATCGGGTCAGTTGTGCTGCATCCTGATCTGAATCCGAACTGCTCATCTCTCATCTTACATTCTACTACTCTACGTATCTGTTTATCAATCACCCTCTCCAGAACTTCATGCAATGTGATAGGAGTTTGATGCCTCTGTACTGCCCAGAGTTGTGGATGTCTCCTTTGTTCTTGAACACTGACATGAGTATACTTATTTCCAGTCATCTGGGATACGCCTTTCTCTCCACACTGCTATTAGTACACTCAGAAGCCATTTCTCCCCTATCTCACCCAGCATCTTTATCATATCTGCTGTGACCTCATCTGAGCCTGCTGCTTTCCCTGACTTCATCTTCCTTAGTGCTGTTCTTACATCTTCTAGGGTGGGCTCCTCTTCTTCTCTCATTGTAGGCTGTTTTGGGGGCAGTACAGCTTCTGTGGGGTTTTCTTCATTCAGAAGCTGCTGGAAATACTCCTTCCATCTGCCTTTGATCTCGTGTGGACTGGTGAGCTGGTTGTTGCTGGTATCCCTTATGAAGGGTGTCTGACTATCTTCTTTACCTTTCTGTCTTTGCCTTGCAACTTGATATACGGTATCTTCTTTGTACCACCTACTGAGTTACTTTCCAGAAGTTGATACAGTGCCTCTGATGCCCTATTCTTTGCTATTGCAACTTCATTGCTTCTTTGTTAACCAACCAGTAGTCCTTCCTAGCCTGGTCAGTCTTTTCTGTCTCCCACTTCTTCCTGCACTCCTTTCTTTTGATGACTTCCTGGACTTCTGTATTCCACCACCAGCTTTCCTTGTGTACCTTATTTCCAGACCTGGCACGGCCACATACCTTTTCTGTGGGCAGGAAATTGTTCCTGGCACAGTAATTCAGCAATGAATTGTTCCTGGCACAGGAATTCAGCAATGAATGGTTCCTGGCACAGGAATTCAGACATGGGCCTGGAAATTGTTCGTTGCACAGGAATTCAGACAGCTCTACAAAAAGAAATGGTTTCCCAGCAGTAGAGGATGGGTGTAATACTGACTTAAAGGTATCTGGCTGTAATTTTGGTTAAACTACAGTATTTTGGTTTTGTTTGAAAGAACTTCTACTTAATTCTGTTCGGATTTAATAAGCTGCATTATTTATGGGACTGACCATCTCAGCCGGTTTAATCTTCCACTGTATACATCTACATCTAAATCTATCTATAACAATACATACATATATGGTTGTTATACACATACACACACACATACAGTGGATATAAAAAGGGTACACACTCCTGTTAAAATGCCAGTTTTTTGTGATATAAAAAATAAATAATTTCAAAACTTTTCCCAACTTTAATGTTACCTATAACCTGTACAATTCAACTGAAAAACAAACAAATCTGTTGGGGAAAAATATAAAAAATAAAAAACATACAATAAGCTGGTTGCATAAGTGTGCACACCCTTAAACTAATACTTTGTTGAAGCACCTTTTGATTTAATTACAGCATTCAGTCTTCTTGGGTACACACCTGCCAGCAATTAAAGAGACTCTGATTAACCCCAAATAAAGTTCAGCTGTCCTAGTAGGATTTTCCTGACATTTTCTCAGTTCCCTGCTACAGCAAAAGCCATGATTCGCAGAGAGCTTGCAAAGCATCAAAGGGATCTCATTGTTGAAAGGTATCAGTCAGGAGAAGGGTACAAAATAATTTCCACCGCACTGGATATACCATAGAACACAGTGAAGACAGTCATCAAAAAGTGGAGAAAATATGGGACAACAGCAATGTTGCAAAGAACTGGATATCCCTCCAAAATTGATGAAAAGACAACACGAAAACTGGTCAGGGAAACTGCCAAGAGACCTACAGCAACACTAAAGGAGCTGCAGGAATTTCTGGCAAGTACTGTTTGTGTACTCCATGTGACAACAATCTCCCATATTCTCCATATGTCTAGACTATGGGGTAGGGCTGCAAGACGGAAGCCTTTTCTTACACAGAAAAACATCCAGGCCAGGCTAAAATTTGCAAAACAATACACCAAGTCAACCAAAAGCATGTGGGAAAATGTGTTATGGTCTGATGAAACTAAGATTGAACTGTTTGGCCACAATTCCAAAAGGTACGTTTGGTGCAAAAACAACACTTTGCATCACCAAAAAAAACACCATCCCCACGGTGAAGCATGGTGGTGGCAGTATCATGCCTTGGGGTTGCTTTTCTTCAGCTGGAACTGGGGTTTTAGTCAAGGTGGAGGGAATTATAAACAGTTCCAAATACCAGTCACCTTTGACCCAAAACCTTCAGCTGTCTGCTAGAAAGCTGAAGATGAAGAGGAATTTCACCTTTCAACATGACAATGACCCCAAGCATACATCCAAATCAACAAAAGAATGGCTTCACCAGAAAAAAATTAAAGTTTTGGAATGGCCCAGCCAGAGCCCCTAAATCCAATAGAAAATCTGTGGGGAGACCTGAAGAGGGCTGTACACAAGAGATGCTCTCGCAATCTGACAGATTTGGAGCGCTTTTGCAAGGAAGAGTGGGCAAATATTGCCAAGTCAAGGTGTGCCATGCTGAGAGACCCCTACCCAAGAAGACTGAATGCTGTAATTAAATCAAAAGGTGCTTCAACAAAGTATTAGTTTAAGGGCATGCACACTTACGCAACCAGCTTACTGTACGTTTTTTTTTATTTTTTATATTTTTCCCCTAACAAATCTGTTTGTTTTTCAATTGAATTGCACAGGTTATAGGTCACATTAAAGGTGGGAAAAGTTCTGAAATTATTTATTGTGGTCTCATTTTTTTATATCACAAAAAAACTAGCATTTTAACAGGGGTGTGTACACTTTTTATATCCACTGTGTATGTGTGTTTCTAGCATGCAGTGGTGACTGGTGACTTCAAAGTGAGGGGGTGCGAAAGCAAGTGAATGGGTGGAACTAAATACAGTGGGGTGGGGCTGTAATACAGCAAGTCAATAACTATTACCTATGATCAAACATATGTGGTCATTCACTTTCATCCACAGACTATATCAGTACAAACTTACGCATTAGGTCCACTTTGCTGACTATATACACCTCAGATGTCTAGTTGTAATCAACACTCCACAGGCTCCTCCAGTCACCCACTAGTCAACCCACACTCTCCCAGTGCCCTCCACTGTATTTCCCTCATCTTGGCCCCACATCATCCACACAGATTACTTCTCTCTTGCTTGTTTTATACTTCATCTTAGCACCACTCCTCCCATGCTTTTAACACTCAGTATCTGGCCAAGTCTCCAGTTAACTGAATTAAGATGAGGGTCTGCTAGGACCCCAGAAGTCATAGATCCACTTAGATTTTTTTGAACTAATTTTTGACTTAATAAAGATTGCCTGAACAAAAACTCATGAGTAAGGAAATCTATTCAGTCTTTCTGGGAATAGTGCCCACCTTCCTACCCCTCTGAAAAGACAGTTGTCTTCTGTGTACCTCTTTGATGTTAAATTGAAATGAAAAGTATGGCTGTTATATCCTTGGTAGGATATAACCCATATAGCTAAGACTACTGCAGCAGTGATCAGAATGATGAGCACTTAACTTTTCAATTACCCATTTTTCAGAAAACAACGGGAGGATCCACTCAAGCAGGGATAGAGCCTGTCTTTTTGTTTGGGGGGGGGGGGGGTGTTGCATTGCTTAGCATCATCTGTATCAGAGTTTTTTCCTCAATCTTCCATCCCAGTGGAAAAGAGATAAAGGTGTTCGACAACGGCACCATTTTAGCAGTGAAGATTTTTTGATGACCCATAATTTAAACAACACCTTTCCACTCCCAACAGACAGCAGTGTTGAAGCAACATGTCTGTGCTTCCATACGTATACATAGAAATCCATTTGTTGTCCCTCTACTGATTTAAGATTTTCTCTGAACTAGGGTTACAGGAAAGTCTCCCCTGCTCCAGAGAAGGTGGTAGTTAAAAAAGCAACTCAATTATTCATTATCCTGAAACACACAGCCATCCCTCTGGGACCTGGCATGCTAATCAAACATAACCATCACACAGACAGATAAGGCCTCTCCTTCTGCACCAACAGACCAATGCTGAGGTTAGGATTTTTTTTTACTTTTTTTGGGATCCGTGCCCCTACTGAGCAGCTGGCTGATCATCACACCTGCGCTCACTCATTCCCTAACTGTGGTGAGAGCCATCACCCCAGTCAGCCATTAAGGAATTCTATCTTACGCATCTAATGTCCTACATGGGCATGCCCACAGATGCTAAAGCATTTGGAGCACAGTGGCCCTTTGTTTCTGGTCTCCACTGGGGATTCTAGAATGAAACGTACACCCAGACGTGCACTTCTTACTCCTTCCCCAGCCAGCAGAGGTAAGCAGGCACTTCCTCATCACTTCTTTTCACTACCTACTATCACCAGCTCTTCCACTACAAGGGCTGTTAAACTAACCTGGGATGTCAGAGCTTTATCACTCTATGGCAGGACTATGACTTTTGGATAAGCTATAGCTCCCTGCTTAGCAAACATGCTGATATGAAATATGAAGTGTTTGTTACCATATATGCAAAGAGCCACCTTATACTAACATTGCACTCTTTCCCCAACCTACAGTTTAGTATGTACCCTGGGCTAAAGCCTAGCCTTCATGCACACCTGTCAACTGTACAGATTTCTGCCTCAAAATTTTGATCTGTCCCTCACAAAACTTGTGGGCTTATTGCAAATCACTAGGATGATCTGAGGAATGAAATCACTAAATAATTAAATAATGACACACATTTGCGTTTCAAACTTCATCTCCTTTAACATGCTTTTTAACACAAACTTTATTATTATAGTCACTTTCTAAGTTTATATGTGCAATATTTAAAATGCATTCCTACCTTTGGAACATTGTACCCCCATTTTGTCAGGCCATGTACATATTTCTTGGCCTAAGAGGTTGAGAAGGATGCTGCTAAGAAGAGATGCTTTTGTGGTGCTAAGCCCACTGGAGCTTGCTTTGAGGGATTTGAAAATAATGGACAATTGACAGGAAGGAATACAAGGCTCTAGGTGGATCTCCTTCCTGTGTGTTGGGTAACAAAGAAGGAGAAAGGATTTATGTCTAGAAATCTATTTTATTTATTATTTATTTATTTGTTGACATTTGTTTACCGGGAAGGTCCACTGGGCTGAACACAGCCCATTTTCAGTGGAAGCCCGGGGAGAAAAGCTCCAATGCACAATACAACAAGGTAGTTACAAAACAATATTTTAGTACTGAACCAAGTAACAGCATGGACAACTGTCTGATGGGTAGCCACTTGGCCTTTGCGAGTATCCCTTGGTGCATTGCAGACAATATCAGAGGTGATTTTCAGGAAGGAAGCTTACTTTTAATGCTGCTCATTACAGACAGACTGCATTCCAGCTGGGCAAGAAGTACCCCTCTGCCTTCGGAGAAGAGGAAATGGGACATCTTCTTTTCCCAGAATAGGAGCTTGTCTGCTCTGGATATTCTCAATGTAATACTGGAAGTTTAGTTCCTGCTCTAGCTGGATCCATGAGTAGTTGACGTTTTTAGCTGTTTCCAGGTATTCCTTGTTGTAAATTATGTGCCACTGTTGAGGAACTGTGGTTAGTTTTTGTTAAGTGCCAAGAAGCAAAGGTGACTTTGTTTTTAATGTTTTGTACAAGTTTGCAGTCCACTAAACAATTTAAAAGAAGAGTGATTTTTTTTCTAATTCTTTATGATGCCTTGAAAGTTAACGGAGTTATAAACCATCATGTCATCAGTATAAACTCTTACTGGTAGCCGAGTTAAGTCAGGAGGAATTCACTGATATAAACAAATAGTAAGGGTGACAACATGAAGTCTAGGGGGACACATTTTACAATGGGAGATGCAGACGAGGTGTCCGAGTATACTTTTCATTTAAAGCTCCTCTGATGGATTCTATACCGATTAGTGAGTCAGTAAGAGGGTGTAATCAACAAGATCAAAGGCTTTAATCACATCAATGAAAACTGCACCCATTAAATGACGTTTTTATCCATTATCTTGAAGGATACAATCTGCAGTGGTATACAATACAGTCATTGCACTCATACCCAAACAATACCAAATTTCAAGCATGAAAAGTGCTATGTGCATTTGCACATACTCGGAAAGTTGTGAGTAAACTAGTTTTTCCAATATTTTACCAGAGCTATTAGTAAACAGGCAGGCCTCAAACCATTTGCAGTGGATGGTTTTGTGACACTGATAGCTAGTTTTACAATAGCTTGTTTCTAAATAGCAATGTGACAGGAGTTTGATACTGCACAAAAGTTCTGGAGAGGGTAACTGACAAACAAATACAGAGAGTAGCAGAAAGTAAGATGGGAGTTGAGCAGTTCAGATTCAGATGATGTTTACAGTGAGACGAGACCGACAGTTAAGAATAAGCTACAAATGAGGAAAGAGTCAAGAATTGGGCATTTCCAGACTTGGAGAAAGTATATGATTAGGTTCCAAGAAAGCTAGTATGGACAGTCCAGGGTGTTTTGAAGTTTGAGAAACATTGGTAGAATTCATGTAGGCTTTGTAGAAGGAACCAATTAGTCAAGTATGAACAGTGTTCTGTCTCACAGAGGGTTCAGTTCTGAGCCCACTACTGTTCATACTGGTGATGGACTACATTAGCAAGCAGGTCAGAGGAGACAGCTCAACAAAGTTGCTGTATGCAGACAATGTGCCATTACAAACAGGCAGACTCTAAGTAACAACTTCAGCAAAGCATATGACAGTGGAAAGCAAAACTGAAGACAAATGGGATGAAACTGAATATGGATAAGGCAGATATAATGGCAGCAAACAAGGGAAATCAGAAGAAGCTGAGAAATGAGATAGAAAGGAAATTAGTGGAACAGGTTAACAGTTTCAAGTATCTGGGGAAGGTGGATGAAGAAAAGAGAAGTCTAAGGTGGTCAAAACTAGAATCAGAGGGGTGGCACAGAGCGTCAGCGGTAGAGTATGACAGAAGAATGCAAAAGACGTAATAAGTAAGGTGTACAAAAGAGTGGTGCAACCAATACTAGTGTGTGGTACAGAAACCTGGGCAGTAAAGGCAGAGCAACTGAAGAAGCTAGAGATGATGGAAATGAAGTGCCTGAGACAGGTGGTAGGATGCTCATTGTGAGCAACTGAAGAAGCTAGAGATGATGGAAATGAAGTGCCTGAGACAGGTGGTAGGATGCTCATTGTGAGCATACAAATAAATGAGGACATCACAGCAGAAGTCAAAGAAGGTCAGAGAAAACAGATTATGGTGGTTTGGCCATATGTGCAGAAAAGCAGAAGACAATCTGGTGAAGATGATATGGGACAGACAGGAAGTAGGCAAGAGGAAATACTGAATTGAGAGAGATGACAAAAGTTGGCATGACATTCAGACCCATGTAGAAAATGAGAAAAACGTGAAGTTGATGATGACTTTTTCCAAACAGCGTCCATAGAACTGTTAGTGACAAACAAGATGTTTACAGAGGCAGTAGAATATGATGTCATTCTAACACATGATGAAACAAGAAAGCAGGCCATTGGCTCTGTGGGGCATCACTTGTAATTTTTTCGAAGAACTGTTCAATTACTTTCTTTATCACTCTGAATTAAAAAAAAAACAGAGGTAAACCAGAAAGCTTGAATCAGGCCTGGTATCCCACCTGTGATCCAGATGCTAACAGAACTAACAAGAAACACAGAACAAAGGATTAGTCTAAATAAAGTCACTTTACTAGCAGACCTAGGGGTCTCTCTCTCAACTTTCAGCAATCTATAGGAGACTAAGTAGAGGGAAAGGGCTTTAAGGTGCTCTGCATAAGGCAGGTTTGTTACGACTTGTATTCGTTTTGAAAGGAACCTCTGAGGTCACTCTAGCTGGTGCATATACCTGGTCAGGTACATATCAAAGGGAGCACTGTACTCTATGATTGGTCTGATAAGGGTGGAGTACAGCAGGATAATGACCTCTTTGGATCTAGATGCTATGCCCTTACTTATAAGTTGCGCAACCTAAAAGGATTTACTCACCACTGTGGCCATATGCTGGTCAAGGTAAGACTACTGTCTATGTGGCTACCCAGATCCCTGGCCACTGGGTCAACTCTTAGGGGTGTATTATCAACATGGTAATTAGCTGGGATGGCTGATTTCCCAAAGGGTACAATTAAGAATTTCTTAGCATTCAGTTTAAGAGCATGGCTTTGATACCATTTATTAGTTAGAGATAGACCTCCTTCATGAATGCTAGTGTCTGCTGGTGAGTTGATAATAACCCCTAGCTTGCAATCATCTGCAAACTTAGTCAGCCATAAACCTTTAGCATTTGCTTCTATTTCAGAGAAATAGATGCCAAAAAGGAGCAGGCCCAATAACGAACTGTGGGGGACTCTGCCAGTGACTGGCCTCTTGGTGGAGGTGGCCTCATCTATTTTGACCTCTTGGGTGTTATCAGTGAGCCAGTTGGCTATCCAGCGGGTGATAAAAGGGTTTATACCTAAATTAGTGAGCTTGTCTATAATGCCTGAGTAAGGTATTGTATCAAAAGCCTTGGCTAGGATGAGATAAGCTGTGTGTACAGTTTTACCTTCATCCAATGCATTCGTGACCGTCTCAAAAAAATCCACTAGATTTAATAGGCATGACCTTCCTTTAACAAAACCGAACTGTGATGGGTCCAGCATTTGCTGGTTACCTATGTCCTCATTTATCATGTCCATGATGATTCTTTCCATAGCCTTATATATGAGGCTGGTAAGACATGGGCCTGTAGTTACTCTGATCCCCTTTCTGTGGGAGGAATTAAGACATCTTGTTGAAGTTTCAAGTAATTTATTCAGTTAAGCAGGTAGATGGACGAGTGTTCTTGTTGTAAAGTTTATGTGCCTTTGATGTTATTTTAAGGGGTATAGTTCAACTAGGGCAAGATTTACAGGCTGCCTCTTTCTGTTACAGATAGATGTGCTAGACCTGAGGTGTATTTTGTATGTCCCAGCCACTGGTCCAGATTTCTCTTGAAATGGGTTAAGGAAGAGCTCTGCTTCACATAGACGGGAAGCCTGTTCAAGAGAAGGGGAGTTTATACCTGTCCCTCCAACATGTCCTATTTATGTCACATGCAAAGTTTACATCTCTAGATCAAGCAATTCTGATGCTATCTGTTTTGTGGATATGAAAAGGTCCATCAGAGTGGGATCCAAGGATGCCTAGTATGCCACGCATAAATCGTCTCTCAATAGTCTGTAGGAGAAAGAGTACAGAAATAGGGCTATGAGGCAATCTGCATAATACACGCTGTTTATGCCTTGTATTCTTTTGATGAGGAACCACTGTGGACGTTCTAGTTGTTGCATATGCCTGGGCAGGTACATACTGAAAGGGGACATTGTACTCAATGATGGGCCTGAGAAGGGCCGAATACAGTGGAACAATGACTTCCATTGATTTGATCTAGATGCCACACCCTTGCTTACAAGCTGAGCAACAGAGAATAACTTCCTTACTACCTTAGACACAAGTCGGTTGAAAGCCAGGTTACTATCTACATATTATCAAAGCAGTCTCGAAGGGGTGTGCCCTACAGTTTGCTACCTCACAGTGTAACAGCTACCCTCTTCTCAGTTTCTTGCCACCTATAAAATTATCCATCTGCCTGTCCAGCACTAAAAAGCATTCCCAGTCAGTCAGTGCGAACAAGTGACCAAAAACTCCTGCCTACAAACCTATCAAATCTACTGGGCATTGTCTGTACTTGGACAAGGTTGCTAAAGATTGGAACTCCTTACCTGTATACATCAGGTCAATACCCTCCCTCCCATCTTTCAAAACACTCTAAAAGACTTCCTAGCTAAAAC
This sequence comes from Protopterus annectens, assembly GCF_019279795.1. Classification (NCBI taxonomy): domain Eukaryota; kingdom Metazoa; phylum Chordata; order Ceratodontiformes; family Protopteridae; genus Protopterus; species Protopterus annectens. The sequence continues at coordinate 885,583,980 of NC_056733.1, read as the reverse complement.
CTGGCTCTGTTCTTGCTCAAAACCAGGATTAACTATATCCCTAAAACTGAACACGCATCTTTTCATTACGCATACCTCCTTGTTCTCCCTTCTTCACTTACTTCCATCAAATTCTCTTCCCTGACTTTTTCCCTCTAATTATACTATAAGCCTGTTTGTCCTTCACTTCATATTGCAATTCCTATTTGTATTAGACTAACTTACCTTTAATTTCTCTACAAACTAACATTTTTATAAATATTTAATGATTGTCAAATAACTTGTAGCGATTCTTAACCAATGTTTTTATATTATCACTGATTTGTTGTAATTATTTAAACTGTAGATGGTTTTGTTTTATTTTTGAAGATTGCAAAAATTACTGTTTTTAAAATGTTTTACAATAATTTTGAGCTTTTCTCCCCAGGTCTCGCCTGAAAATGGGCTTCTATCCAGTCAGACTTTCCCAGTGTGATCAAATGTCAATAAACAAACAAACAAACAAACAGTGCATAAACACACTTGTAACAAAGAAGATATGCCACAAAAACCTAAAGGCGAATAAATGAATTCTACTTATTCAATAAAGAAAATGTTACAAATACAGAGTAAAATATATATAGGTTACCACACAAGGAAAATTAAAAGAAAATGCAAAAAAAGAAGAAATGGATAGAATATATCCAGGAAAAAAATATCTGCAGATATCTACATTCCCTGACTAGCTCAACAAAGTATTAGTTTAAGGGTGTGCACACTTATGCAACCAACTTATTGTACGTTTTTTATTTTTTTATATTTTTCCCCTAAAAGATTTGTTTGTTTTTCAACTGAACTATATAGGTTATCGGTCACATTAAAGGTGGGAAAAGTTTTGAAATGATTTATTGTGGTCTCATTTTTTATATCACAAAAACCTGGCATTTTAACAGGGTGTGTACACTTTTTATATCCACTGTGTCTACATATCTGTATGTGTGTGTATATGTATATGTATATGTATATATATATATATATAGTCTTGTATTGTATCTTGATTGACTCAAGTAGATCCAAGTAGGCTGAGTGGATGTCCTGATTCATGGAAGGGGGTCCTATAGCTGGCAATGACCTGAAGAGGTGTCTTAACTACAGTACAATCAACTGCACCTGAAGTAATTCAAGGCAATTGTGCTGTTTAACCAATCTATAGATGTATTTATCTTTAATGAATATTGATACACAATCTCCTTTAGTTCTCATGCCTTCAGTTTCTGGTCTGAATGTGTGGAAAGAAACGTAACCTGGTACAGCTGGGGTGCTCCCTGCAGCCTTAAAACTAGGTCTCAGGGATTTGCACAAATGTTAGCATCTTCCAGGGTGAGGACTGCTTCCAGTGAGTGCAATTTCCGATTTAGACTCATAGTATTTAGCAGCATAAACTTGAGGTTGTTTATAGAAGGTATTATTACATGGGGAATTTTGCTTTTGTGACATTGCGGAAAAAAGGCACTATGTGGATGGCAAAAGCCTTAGCCAGTAAATGAAAATGACACACTTGGCTAACACTGAACCAAGAAACACACTGCGGTATGTCAGACCCACCCCAGGTAGGGGGGTTACGCCCCCCACACACCCCTAACTTAATATACCAACTCTGGGATCACACTACAGTGGGGAAAAGGGCAAATTTCCCCATGTTGGCCAAGTGTCTCTGTTCCTGTTTAAAAAAAAAAAAAAAATTTGGTAATGTGCAGTTTTTGTTTTGAGAACGTTCAGTGTCGTCATCTTGGTAAATTGAAATTCGGTCTATAGAAGTATACCCATATATATATATATATATATATATATATATATATATATATATATATACATATATCTATATATACATATATCTATCTATACATACCTGTCACCAGTTATACAGATTTGACAGATGAAGAATATGTAGCTGAAGTCACCAAACATCATAGTGGGTTGAAGAGGTATAAACTCCCATCAGGTTTGAGTATATATAGTGGCCAGCGGGTAACATCACTAGACACCTATAATTTGCAGTAATATGACAGATAGTCTTGTTACTTCCACCTGGACTTCCAGGTGCTCTAGGTCAATATCTTATTGGATTTGGGAGATTATGAGGCTGCAGATGAACTTAACTCATTGCGCCTCAACTCAGAAAATAAAAGATGTGGAAAAGGGCTTTCAGAAAAATAAGTTGGCCTTCTCAGAAAACTGATGTCTTACTTTAAGAAGAAAGGGTCTGTGAATTTGAAGAACTTCCCGATCACAAATTTTACAGTTTCATGACTGAGTAACTAAGCAAATGTACATCGGAAATCCTCCTGACAAGACTTCTGGATTTCAGCAAGTCACTTAATTCTCTACCTTAAAGAGATGTGTAGTGGAACGTGGGGAATAAAAGTGGGTTAGAAAAAAAGATAACACATGGACTATGCTGAACAACAGACCACTATACAAACTGGTCAGTCTTCCAACATAAGCGCTGTGGTCTGCTTTACCATATAAAAAAGAAAAGGCTGTGATGCCATTAGTGGTGAGGCTTTTTATCTGAGACTAAATCCTGTGCCAGCCTCACTTGGGAGATGAAATGCAGCGGAAAAGGAAAACTTGCAGTTTCTGCATAACCTGTTGTTAAAATTCAGAACTACTGTGAAGTCTACAGAATGATTAGCTGATATTCTGTGAAACCCTTGCAGAATGATTTGTGATATTCTGTGAAACCCTTGCAGAATGATTAGCCTATATTCTGTGAAACCCTTGCAGAATGATGTGCTGATATTCTTTGAAGCCCTCACAGAAGTTTAAGGTGCTGTTATTGCTAACAGAGAACTACTGCTGACAACATAAAAAACTGTTACTCATTTAGAATATTGTTGCTACGAAGAAAAGCTCTGTTACAAACATAATTCGGGCTATGTTCACTCTGAAGTTTTCCCCAAAAAAGGCGACTTGTGACTTGTTTGAAGGAACTGGTAGCCACTTGTCAACTATTCTGATGTACAATATTCTGGCAATGTACTGTGGACCATAACTTTCAATCGGCAGACATTGAAAATCTGGACAAAGGCTGCTGAAAAGCAGGTATATTCAGCCGAAAATATGGACAGATGACTAGCATAAAGTTTGTGTGATTTACAGCATAATTCCTCCCACTTAAAAGTAGGAATGGGGGGATTTCCTCACTCAGAATCACAAGCGCGTACCGTACCTGCTGCCCATCCATTTAATCAACCATATACGCATATCAACGCAACATATTCAGACTTTCTTCCCATAAATAAATCACTTGCTACTAGCATTCTCACTTGTTAATTAAAGATGTGGCTTCTAATAAACCCGAGCTGGTTGAGGACTAAACAGCTGCACTTTGTAAATTCTGTGTCTTGATATTACACGTGTTCACTGTTAATGATTACTACTCAGTTTATTTACTCCTTCTGCAGACTTGGGGCGATTCGACATGGTGTTTTATATAAACTAATGGAAAGCTGGCAAGGCAGGACACATGAACACATTTCACTGCCTGTGTTCTGTTAAGTGGTATAGCGTCTTTAATGCCTGCCTGAATTATCACTATTTAAAGCAAAATGGATGTTGATTTAATATCTTACCTGATGAACGGCACCTCAGGAGTGCAATGACAGTACATGAATGTGAACTCACACACCTGGCACAGGGAAAACACTCACAACCTTCCAGCACTCCAAGCATCAGAGGTGAGCATGCCATGTGCTAAACCAGTGACACTACAGCTCTTTATAGGGTCAAAGGTTCATACTAGGCTAACAATCACCAGGGTCTTTATAAGCCTACCCATACAAGCCAACCCAGTTTTGTCCCCAAGTACCTTGGATGTCCATACAGTGGGGTTTGTTAGTAAGGAGGTAGCGAAGAGGTATATCGGGGGGTATATTAGGTGGGGATTAATTTACTTACTGTCAACCTCTGTCCATCAGAGACATGGAGGCCAGAATGGGTGATGAATTTGCGATTTCCCATCTAATGATAATGGTTTAATTTAAACATGGTCAAGGACGAATTCTGCTTCACAACAATGGGGAGCTTATTCCATAGCGCAAGGATTCTTTGTTACACATATGGGTCTCTCTAGCATGTTCTATTTATTTCACAGGCAAAATTCAGGTCCTTTGATCTAATGTTTCTGGTCCTATTTGTTTTGTGGATGTACAAGACATCCATCAGAGATGGATCTGAGGATGCCTTATATGCCAGGCACAAACTGTCCCTCAGTAACCTGTAGGACACTGACTACAGAGATAAGGCCTTAAGGAAATCTCTGTAGGACTGTGTATTCATACTCTGTATTCTCATGGTGAGGAACCTTTGAGGACGTTCCAGTTGTTGCAAGTGTCTTGTAAGGTACGTCAAAGAAATGATTGTACTGAATGATGGATCTGATAAGGGCTGAGTAGAGTGGTACTATAACTTCCTTTGAGCTGGATGCCATACCCTTGTTCATGAGTTGGGTGACACACCATGATTTTCTTACTGCCTTGGCTATTTGCTGGTTGAAGGAAGGCCAGAGTACTGTCTACATATGTTTCCAGATCACTAACTGGGTCAACTCTTAGGAGTGTTTCACTGATGGAGTAATTAGCTTGGGTAAATAATCTCCCAAATGCCACTATAATGCATTTCTTCACATTCAGTTTTAATGTTTGTTTACATTAAACCATCTTGTATGATACTGGTGTTGTAAGGGGAATCTATGATAGCTCCCAATTTACATTCGTCTGTGAACTAGGTGAACTAAAGAACTTTAACATTATCTTTGTTTTGGAGAAGCAGATGCCAAACATGAGCAAGCCCAACAGAGAGCCCTGGGATACTCTACTGGAGACTGGTCTCCTGGTGGAGGTGGTCTCACCAATCCTGACTTCTCATGTCCTATCTGTGAACTAGCCAACAAATCAACTAGTTATGTAGGGATTTATGCCAGGTCCTGAGAGTTTGTCAACAATACCCGTGTGGAATCCTGTATTGAATGTCTTGGCCAGGTCTAGGTAGGTGGTATGCACAGTTTTCCCCACATCCTTAGTCTTAATGACCCTCTCGAAGGAGTCTACCAGGTTGATTAAGCAAGACCTCCCTTATCAAAGCCAAACTGGGATGGATGCAGTGTCTATAGATTGCCAATGTCATTGTGGATCATTTCCATGAATAATTTGTTCCATGGCTTTGCATATTAGACTTGTCAGACTGATGTAACTTTTGAGGTTGGCTGATGGTCCACCCTTATAAACAGGGATGACCAGCACAGCCCTTCATTCAGCTGGCACGTAACCTGTTTTGAGGCTGCAGCTGATATCATCAGGGACTAGTGAAGCAGTGCTTTTGGCTTTAGTGAACACCAACATTACCTGCTCCCTCTTGACAGTTGGGGGGCTATACTAGAAGGGATTTCACAGGATGTAGTGGGGGGGGGTTAAGTCAGAACTAAATTTATCAGCCAGTAGATTCACTATGTCACCCTGGTCAGTGAAGGCTGTGTCATTTATCACCAGTTCTGCACACTGCTGAGTATTTCCTTTAAGGTTCCTGACACACCTGAAGACAGTCCTGTGATTGTCCTTAGACTGGCAGGCTATCCTGAACTTGTAACTGACCTTGCTGGACTTTATTAGACCTTTTAGTTGCTTGTTTAGTTGAATTAGATAATTTTTGTTTTTATGAAAGTTGCACTTTCTGATTATGGCCATGATTTTTTTTATCTTTTGTTATACACCCTTTTCAAGGTAAGGATTTCACCAGTGGTGTTTGTTTTGGTGTTAGATTTAGGGCTTCTTCAGGTAGGTATTGCAGTTTTAGTGCAGCCACTTACATGTTTGTACAAGGTTTCTGTGAATACCTCTGCATACATAGTTGTGTTGTCGGGGTTTGGGAGAGCTGTGAATTTTGACAAACAGTTGCTTAACAGGATGTAGTTTGCTTTAGAATACTACCTAACTGTTATGGCTTTAATTGGGTTTTCTGTGTTGCTTTTTATTTCAAGGGAGAGAGCTTTTATGGTCTGACCTCACCAATGAAGAAGTGACAGAGGCAGGGTGCAATTTTCTCCCATGTTGGGGAGTACTAGGTCCAGTATGTATGATCCTCTGGTTGCAGTGCGTACTGCCTGTTCCAGGGTGTTCATGCTGATAAAGTCCAGGAAACATCATGCCTGTGACTTACAGGCAGTGGACACTTTCCAGTCCATAGAGTGGTAGTTAAAGTCTCCTATTAATAGGGTATTTGGTTGGAAGGTGAGTGCTCTAGTAGGTATATATAAGAGCTGTGAACTTCATGAGTTATAATGGGTGACATGTAGCTGGTCAGGACATGGTAAGAAACCTTGTCTATGGAGACTCGGATGTGGATGAGCTCCAGTGCATCACCCTGTTTAACCAACCTGGAGTTGTGCTTGCTGCTAACACAGATCAAGACTTCTTCACCTTTAACCCCTCCCTCTCTATGCTGCTGTTGCCTAAATGTGTGGAAGGCTCTGTAGCCTTGCACTGCAGGAGCATGTTCTGTGGCTTTAAACCAAGTATTGATAGCATCACTGATGTCTACATTCTCCCCAATGAGAAGAGCGTGTAGGCTGTGGAGTTTCTTGTTTAGGCTCCTGACATTAAGCAGTAACACTTATTTTTTATTTTATTTTTTTTTTTATTTGCTATGGTTATAGTTTTGCCGTTTTGAAATTGTCTAAAAAAGCCTCTAAGGGGTGAATAAAGTTTTAACCAGTATTCATAAGACCAGGGGGGGACAGATGTAAACCATCCTTGTCTGTTAACCATGTTCTCTCACACTGACAGGTACTGGATCCCCCAGAAGTGACACTAAAAACTAAGTCAATTATTAAAATCAATCATTTTCTGTTCATACTGTGGCATCATCCTTGATGAATTGTTGAACATGCTCCATCTTAGCAAAACCAAATTTACTCGAGCTACACGCTCTAGGGATATAAACCTCAACACAACAATGAATAGAACATGCTGGAGGGATAGATTCCCTTCGCAGAGACTTCCCTTACTATGGAACAGGGTCCCGATTACATAAGACAGAGCCCCTCATTATCACTCTTCAAGAGAAACCTTGATGAGTGGATGGGTAACAGAAAGTTCACACCGGGGATCATGCCAACAGCACTACTAGACAGGGGCCAAGGTTACTAGCTGCTAGTACAAGGATCTAGGGAACTACTAAAGGGGTGGTGAATAACACACAATGTGGCTGGGCTAATATATGCTTTTGGGCAGATAGCCCAGTACCAGCCTATGAACCTATGAAGGTAGAATGCTGTGTAATGCAAGGCACATACCCATCTGTGACATGTACTCTGAGATAACCATTATGTCTCACTTCATATAGTCTAGGAAGGTACATCTCAGGTCATTTACACACGCATGAACAATGACTGAATCATACTGGTACCCTGTGGTGGTAGTCTAGGAAGGTACATCTCAGGTCATTTACACACGCATGGACAATGACTGAATCATACTGGTACCCTGTGGTGGTAGTCTAGGAAGGTACGTCTCAGGTCATTTACACATGCATGGACAAGGACTGAATCATACTGGTACCCTGTGGTGGTAGTCTTGGAAGGTACGTCTCAGGTCATTTACACATGCATGGACAATGACTGAATCATACTGGTACCCTGTGGTGGTAGTCTAGGAAGGTACGTCTCAGGTCATTTACACATGCATGGACAAGGACTGAATCATACTGGTACCCTGTGGTGGTAGTCTTGGAAGGTACGTCTCAGGTCATTTACACATGCATGGACAATGACTGAATCATACTGGTACCCTGTGGTGGTAGTCTAGGAAGGTACGTCTCAGGTCATTTACACATGCATGGACAAGGACTGAATCATACTGGTACCCTGTGGTGGTAGTCTTGGAAGGTACGTCTCAGGTCATTTACACATGCATGGACAATGACTGAATCATACTGGTACCCTGTGGTGGTAGTCTAGGAAGGTATGTCTCAGGTCATTTACACATGCATGGACAATGACTGAATCATACTGGTACCCTGTGGTGGTAGTCTAGGAAGATACGTCTCAGGTCATTTACACATGCATGGACAATGACTGAATCATACTGGTAGCCTGTGGTGGTAGTCTAGGAAGGTACATCTCAGGTCATTTACACATGCATGGACAATGACTGAATCATACTGGTACCCTGTGGTGGTAGTCTAGGAAGGTACGTCTCAGGTCATTTACACATGCAAGGACAATGACTGAATCATACTGGTACCACGTGGTGGTAGTCTAGGAAGGTACGTCTCAGGTCATTTACACATGCATGGACAATGACTGAATCATACTGGTACCATGTGGTGGTAGTCTAGGAAGGTACGTCTCAGGTCATTTACACATGCATGGACAATGACTGAATCATACTGGTACCCTGTGGTGGTAGTCTAGGAAGGTACGTCTCAGGTCATTTACACATGCATGGACAATGACTGAATCATACTGGTACCCTGTGGTGGTACTCTAGGAAGGTATGTCTCAGGTCATTTACACATGCATGGACAATGACTGAATCATACTGGTACCCTGTGGTGGTAGTCTAGGAAGGTACGTCTCAGGTCATTTACACATGCATGGACAATGACTGAATCATACTGGTACCATGTGGTGGTAGTCTAGGAAGGTACGTCTCAGGTCATTTACACATGCATGGACAATGACTGAATCATACTGGTACCCTGTGGTGGTAGTCTAGGAAGGTACGTCTCAGGTCATTTACACATGCATGGACAATGACGGAATCATACTGGTACCCTGTGGTGGTAGTCTAGGAAGGTATATCTCAGGTCATTTACACATGCATGGACAATGACTGAATCATACTGGTACCCTGTGGTGGTAGTCTAGGAAGGTACGTCTCAGGTCATTTACACATGCATGGACAATGACTGAATCATACTGGTATCCTGTGGTGTTAGTCTAGGAAGGTACGTCTCAGGTCATTTACACATGCATGGACAATGACTGAATCATACTGGTAACATGTGGTGGTAGTCTAGGAAGGTACGTCTCAGGTCATTTACACATGCATGGACAATGACTGAATCATACTGGTACCATGTGGTGGTAGTCTAGGAAGGTATGTCTCAGGTCATTTACACATGCATGGACAATGACTGAATCATACTGGTACCCTGTGGTGGTAGTCTAGGAAGGTACGTCTCAGGTCATTTACACATGCATGGACAATGACTGAATCATACTGGTACCATGTGGTGGTAGTCTAGGAAGGTACGTCTCAGGTCATTTACACATGCATGGACAATGACTGAATCATACAGGTACCCTGTGGTGGTAGTCTAGGAAGGTACGTCTCAGGTCATTTACACATGCATGGACAACGACTGAATCATACTGGTACCCTGTGGTGGTAGTCTAGGAAGGTACATCTCAGGTCATTTACACATGCATGGACAATGACTGAATCATACTGGTAGCCTGTGGTGGTAGTCTAGGAAGGTACGTCTCAGGTCATTTACACATGCATGGACAATGACTGAATCATACTGGTACCATGTGGTGGTAGTCTAGGAAGGTACGTCTCAGGTCATTTACACATGCATGGACAATGACTGAATCATACTGGTACCCTGTGGTGGTACTCTAGGAAGGTACGTCTCAGGTCATTTACACATGCATGGACAATGACTGAATCATACTGGTACCCTGTGGTGGTAGTCTAGGAAGGTACGTCTCAGGTCATTTACACATGGCTGGACAATGACGGAATCATACTGGTACCCTGTGGTGGTAGTCTAGGAAGGTACATCTCAGGTCATTTACACATGCATGGACAATGACTGAATCATACTGGTACCCTGTGGTGGTAGTCTAGGAAGGTATGTCTCAGGTCATTTACACATGCATGGACAATGACTGAATCATACTGGTACCCTGTGGTGGTAGTCTAGGAAGGTACGTCTCAGGTCATTTACACATGCATGGACAATGACTGAATCATACTGGTACCCTGTGGTGGTAGTCTAGGAAGGTACGTCTCTGAGTGCGTGAGTGATATTGCAGATCGTAGCTTCAGACAGGCAAATAACCAATGTCATTGTTACTGCTAAGAAAACATGCTGAACATGAAAACAAGAAAGGAAAGGAAAGAGGAAATGACTGGTAATCAAAGAAAAAGTAGCACTGAAAGAGAATAAAAAGTACTGTTACTTACTCTTCGCATCACCTTTTCGCTGCCATTTTGTTTACAGAGTGACTGTTCATTAAACTGTCTATGTGTATAGGCGGTAACACACCAATATTTATGTCTCCACCTTTTGTAATAAGCATCCAGTATAAAAATAACTTACATTCTGCAACCAAACAGTTCTTGTAAGCAGTAATAGACAGTGAAATGAGAAATAAAGTTAAGCTTCATTCCTATACCACTTAATGTGAAAAGTACTGTAGTGGAGAGCGAATCAAACTAATTTTAAAGAAGTTATTAGTCTTACGGCAGTTATTTCCAAAAATGGGTCTAGAACCGTTATAAGAAAACTCGTAACTAAGCCATGACTGCAAATACAAAACACAGGAAAGGGGAGACTAAAAATGGGAATGAAACAGTAAAGAAACTTTTCCTTCTAAGGTTTCTCAAAAGCTAGCTTTTAAAAGATGTACAGGACAATAAATTAAAAAAAGAAGCAATAAACTGACCATTGTGAATACTGTAACTTGTGGGTGATGCAAGCAGATTTAAAGGCCCATGTATCACTTTCAGCCCTTGAAAACAAAATTGCAATCTTTAAAATGTATTGTTACCCACCTAGTAGTTATAACACACCTGTCAACAGATAATGCCCAAAGTGGCTACTGCAGTGTTACAGTTTCTGCATATTATTCCACACATCAATCTGTCACCATGAAAACATGTTACAAAAATGAAATACTGTGGCAACACATTTTACTCAATTACTACAAAGAAATAGCTGCACGCTACACTTATATGTTCCAGCAGTATTTTGAAACAACTGTAATCTGGATGGCCTCAATTCAGTTAAGACAGTCGGGATAAGTAATCCATGTAGGTAACTCAAGTTTATCTATTTATCTGCAAGGGGTAATTACTGATGACAGAAATAAGTAAATGAAGAAAACAATTTCATCCAAACTGTGCATGGTACTGAAGTCGGCAACAGTACCAGAAAGGTTACAAATCCAGGATCCACCACCCAGTGATGAGCAGTACTCCTAGAACCACATGCTTTCTGTGCCAGACCCAGTGCCAACAAAGCATGTGCCTACACACCCTTTCCTTTCTAAAACTAGATGCAACAAGCCAAAGTTATATTGCCACAGGACTACGTTATTACTCTTTTTTGCATGCGCTATTCCATTCTCACACATTGTCTCCAGCAAGCCCGAGTTACATTATCAGCCACAGGACTAGGATATAACTCTTTTCTGCATACACTGTTCCTTTCTGACATATTGTCTCCAACAAGTATGAGTTACATTATCAGTCACAAAAAGTACGATCGATCTTTGATGCAGTAACCTTAGCTATATGGGTTATATCCTTTCAAGGATATAACAGCCAACCTGCTTCCAAAGCTTCAGGATACCTTCCATCCCCCCAAACTCTTAGGCAGCTTGAACTGTGCTGACTAAAAGATACGTTTGGGTACAATGTCCTTTCCTGCCAACTAAGAGAGGGAGGCTGAACCCTGAAAGGTCAAAGCTAGAGACAACAAAACAAATATCCCCATGCCCAGGCATAAAAAGCCCACTAAAAAACAAGGGATATGGTGGGAGGGAGGGACTGACTACTGCAGCACTGATCATTCAAACATATACTCTTATGGTAAGTTTACTTACACAACTGATCATACTGATCTCTACTGCAGTAGCCTTAGTTATATAGGTAGATTACCCTAGCTTACTACATTTGGGAGGTGGAATTAGAAGAGTCCAGGAGCCCCCGAAGAATGGCCCTAGCAAACCCTGATCTTGACCTAGAAAAAGAATCAAGCTTATAGTGCTTTGTAAAAGTATGTACAGAGGACCAAATAAAAGCTTCTAGAATCCAACCTGGCCCTGCTACAGTGGGTCTTCACCCTGCCTGGAATAGTTTTCTTGAAATAGTCTGTTTTGACACAGGTTATCCCTTCTTCATACCTTCACAAGAAATTAGCAATTTATCCGAAGATATGATAGATTTAGTTCTGTCAAAATAGTACCAAGTTGTTTGTGGACATTCAAGGTATGACGTATCTTTTACCCTCATTCATAGGTTCAAGGAAAAAATGGAAAATAGATAGTTTGGCTTAAAGTAACCTCAGATAGCACTTCAAGTTTAAAAGAAGGATTAGTTCTCAAAGCAACCCAGTCCCTACGGAAAGTGAGGGGTCTATATTACATCGTCGAAGGGGCTGTTCATCAAATGCCCTTTCATCAACACATAATAATCGAAATACCAAAAACTCCGAATGGCCACATAAGCAAATTTGCTTCCCAGGGGAAAAAATCGATTGGCCAAAACCAAAAAAAAAAAAAAAAAAATTTACAGCTCCAACAAAGTAGAAGGGCTTCACCACCCACAACCCCCTAACTAAATATACCAACTCCAAGATTGCACTACAGTGGAGGAAAGGGCAAATCCCCGATGACAGCCAAGTGATTTTTTGCCCTTGGGAAAAAAATTGCTTATGTGGCCTTTTGGGGTTTTGGTATTTCAATTATTATGTGTCGATGAACAGATGTTCAATGAACAGCCCCTTTGATGATGTAATATAGACCCGCAAATGAGATAGGGTTGACTCAACATAAGAGCTTTCAACTCAGATATCCTTCATGCGGTCAGAGCAATCAGTAAAACTGTTTTCCATGTTAAGAACCTCATCCTATTATTTCCCCTGCAAAATTCAGTCTTTTCTGGCAAATGCCAAACAGCAGAGAGATATTCAGTGGAAACTGTTTAGTTTAACCAAAACAAGTAAAGACTGTTTTGCCGAAATGAAACACGTTTACCTCACATTGCTATTAAGTTAAAGTGACGCACGTTGCTTTTAGGACTAAATAAATCAAAATATATTCAACAGTATAAAGTTTTCCTATGAAAAAACAAAGTTTATTACCAGTACTTTGTCACATGTTGTAGAAATGCTGGGAAGCATCACACCTACTCCCTTGATACAGAGTACTATGAAAACAATGCTAATGAACAATATGGAGAAAGCTAGAGAAAGCACAGTTGTGTAAGTACATTTACCATAAATCTAGATATCCAAATAGATCCCTGCTGCAGCAGACTAAGCTATATGGGTTATAACTAGCCCAGGAAACGACAAACAAACAACTTTCAAAGCTTAACAACACCTTCCACGCATCCTAACCACTGAACAGCAAGAACTCAACAAGAGTGTTATATAGTCAGTGGTTAGGGTGCCAATCCTTCAGAGCTTTCTTGCCTCAGACTAAGAGAAGCTAGAGCCCTGCACTCTGAGTATGGGTTAAGAAAAAAGGAAAAGGAAATATATCCACACCCTGGCATAAAGTATAATAAAACAAGCAGGATGGTGGGAGGGTGTTCCTACTGCAACAGTGATCTATTCGAACATCTACTGCTATGGTGAGTTTACTTACACAGCTGGACTACTGTTCATCATTTTATCACACATGCAAACACCAGCGCTAAGAAAGAAATAGAGGAGAAAAAACGATCAGCTTCCAAGAGCCCTTACAGAACAGTCCTAACAAAGCCTGCTCGAGACCTAATTTGTAGTGCTTGGTAAAAGTGTGCACATATGAACAAGTTGCTGCCTCTAGTACATTTCTAGAATCTACTCCTTTCTGAAACACCACAGAAGCCAAGGTCCTGACAAAGTGGGTCTTGGTCCTATCTGGAAGTATCTCGCTATAGTAAAAAAAAAAAAAAAACAATACTACAGGACAATTTAGAAATTATCTGTTTTGACACTGATTGGCCCTTTTTTCTTACCTTCATAAGAAATAAACAGTTGATCAGAACTCCTGAAGTTTTAGTTTTCTCCTGATTGTGTAGTATCTGAATTGACTGCAGGCATCAAGTATATGTAAAATTCTTTCTCCCGGTTTTTTTTTTTTTGGTTCTGAACAGAAAACAGGGAGATTAATAGCCTGTTTCAAGGTAAACTCTGAAACCACTTTAGGCATAAATGAAAGGTTTGTTTTTTTAAACCATGATTATAAAGTGTTATACTAATTAAGAAAAAGACAAGGAGTTGCCAAAACTGATAGATATGCATCAGTGTGTTTTTTGTGGAGGGGGAGCAAACACGTGATAACAATAATAATCCAGAGAGACGCAAAACATAAGAAAACACCACTGTTATTGGTGGGTCTTGATACAGAAAAAGGATTGGGCAGAGTAAGCCAGGATTTTATGGCTCAGGCAATGGAAATATTTCCGTTCTCTGATACAATAACAGGATTCATTAGAAGGATATATGAAAGATCGGAATTAAAATTAGGGTGGGAGTGTTCCTCTCTGATAAGCCGTGTTTGGACGCAGGAAGCAGGTAGGATGTCTTCCACCCTTTGTTATTTGCTTTACATTTAGAACCACTGGCTAACTCATTCAGGGATATAATTAGTATGGTAATCAAGAAAAGTTGGCTTTGTTTGCACATTATAGTACTTTGCATGTGATACGTTCAGAAAAGGACATTTCTCTGTTGTGGAACACTTTAAGACAATTTCAAGTCTTTTCTGGATATAAAATTAATAAAAAAAAAAAAAAGCTATACTGGTATATTATGTACCCACACATAAACTGGTTCAGCAATACCCATTTTTGTGGGGACAAGATAAAATAAAGTATTCAGGAGTTTGAATTAAAAATATTCAGTTATGGCAACTAAGCATATGTAGGAATTGACTAAAAAGATAATACAAAAACTGAGAAACTGGAAGCTGTTGTTTATGGATACTGACACCAAGATACAAGCAGTAAAAATCTTTTTAGTCCCTTTAGTTTTATACACAGGTCAGGCATACTTTTATCAACCAGAGGAGAAGCTGAGGACAACAATTAATAAAGAGCTGAAGGAAGTTATCTGGGAGTGGAAGAGAGGAAGAGTTAAATGGAATAAGTTGATCATTCCAAAATAACAAGGTGGTTTAGTATTAGCTAACTAGAAGAGATATTTTAGAGTGACACAGTTAAGGCTGATATACATTTGGATCCCCTTCAGAAGCTGGAAGTTTCAAAACTTCGAAGTTCAAAAGGCCGAGACCATAAGATCGAAGTTTTGAAACTTCAAACGTTTTGAAAGGAGATCGCCATACAGCGCAGAACGGGATATTTACCATTTTCCTCAGTGTAGTACGATCTCCGACTTGGCATATTTAATTAGCAGGAGGTGTGGGAGGGTGCAGGTGCCCATGTTGCTGGGTGCTTTTTTTGTTCTTTTTATTAGGTTGTAGAAGTTTCAAAACTTCGATCTTATGGTCTCGGCCATTTGAGGTTCACAGTTTTGAAATTTCAAGCGTCTTGAGTAGATCCATATATACAGACACACACACATACATAAAATGTAAGCAGCAGATTATATGTCAGAGTGAAAAGGGATGATAATGAAGCAGGGGAGGTCAAGAAGGAAGGAGAGATTGGAGTTTTCAATGCAGACCCTTAAGGATAATAATAATCATAAAGAATATTTTACTCAACGTATTAGAAAGTATTCTAAGAACTGAGCCAACACAGGAATGGAGAACGATTTTAACAATAGGGATGACTGCAAAAAGTACAGGAAATGGACAAGAATGGGCTGGAAATTACTGGAAAAAAACAGCAAAAGAATCAAGGTATTGGGAGCAAATAACTAGACAAGAAATGGTAACAGACTGCGATGAGACCAAGCAGAAATCTGGACAGCAGGATACATATTGCCTTCCCTACCAGGAATTGAAATCGCAAAACTGGCAAAAAGAAAGGGGCAGGAGAATCCTAAATGAAAGACCTGGACTGGTAGAGTTTTTAGCTTAATCTAGAACAGAAGCTCCTGTTAAAACAGGGATAATTACCAGGGAATATAAAATATTGCAAGATAAATAAAAAAAGAATCAGAGGGGTTTAGAAAAGATTGGGAAGAGAGAGACTGGAAACACAGTTTACAAGAGAACAATGGGAGGAAAGGCTTCCAAGTATGCAACAAAGACCAGAAGGATTAGACTTTTTGCTTGGAAATATTTGCACGGGTACTTTTATATCCCAGACAGACTTCAAAGAATTTTTCCTTAGGCAGACAGCAATTGTTGAATGTATGTTGGGAAACAAAGAGGTAACTGGGAACAAAATTTCGGGGAATGTAATGAGTTGTCACATTTTAAAAATTCCCTACAGACTACCCTGTCAGAAATATTGGGTGAGTAAATGGCTATAACTAAGGACATCATACTTTTGAGCTGGGACACAGGATCTGAATTGGCTAGACATAGTAAAGCCTTGTTTAATTTAATTGTGTTCGCTGCCAAAAAAGCAACTGCTAGAAAATGGAAATCAAAGTCTAAACCAAATGTATTTAAAGTAGCAAATATAGTACCAGAGATAAAAGAAAGTACAGTTGTGTATACTTACCATAAATGTAGATGTTCGAGTTTATTCACTGTTGCAGTCATCACATTTGGGTTATCTGCTTGCGGTAGCCATCAGTTGGCCTGATTATCAAAGCCTTGGGTCCTGCATTGGTTGCTGTTTCATCTTCCATGACGTCAGGTAGTCAGGGGTATAAAGCATGCAGCCAACGCCATTACATCAGTTTTTCTTGCTCCAGATGTCAGGTGCCCCCCTTAATGGGAAGCAATTAAATACATATATATACAAGGTTATACTTCCAACAAAAAAGCAAATGCACCAAAAAGCTTTTAAGTACAGTAAAGGAGAATAGAGGTATAACCAAAGGAAGTCAGGTGGCTGGATGGAGGGTAACCAGGACTGCAACAGTGAATATACTCAAACATCTACATTTATGGTAAGTGTACACAACTATACTATGTTCGTGTTTCACTGTTGCTGTCATCACATTTGGGTAGATTCCCAAAGTTAAGGATAAGAGGAGGAATTTAGATAGCATTAGGCCCAGCTATAAGGCCCTGCAAGACTGCAGTGGCAAAGCCAGCTCTGGATTTAGCGAAAATTGGCAAATGGTAATGCTTGGTGAAAGTATGTAGGGAACTCCAGGTAGCATCATCTAAGATGTCCCTGGTAGGGACACCTCTGAGAAAGGCTGTAGAGGTAGATGCAGCCCTGGTTGAATGGGGTCTAATCCCCTGTGGGATAGGTTTTCCATGGTGCTTATAGCAGAAATGAATGCAATGGCCTATCCATTTAGAAATGGTTTGCTTTGAAATAGCCTTCCCCTCTGCCCCTGCAGCAAATGCCACCAGCAGTTGTTCAGATTT
Source organism: Protopterus annectens (assembly GCF_019279795.1). NCBI lineage: Eukaryota > Metazoa > Chordata > Ceratodontiformes > Protopteridae > Protopterus > Protopterus annectens. The sequence continues at coordinate 885,566,561 of NC_056733.1, read as the reverse complement.
CCTTTGAGGTTTAGTCCTGGCCAAGTAAAATCTAAGTTGTCTGTGCACATCTAAGGAGTGCAGTATACATTCCCCTTTGTTCTGTGGATTAGAAAAGAAGGTTGGCAAATGAATGGACTCATTAAGAGCCACACTGGATACCACCTTGGGCATAAAGGAGGGATTGGTCCTAAGGGACACCCTGTCCGCATGAATGATGATGAAAGGCTCCACTGCCATAAGGGCCTGTAATTCAGATACCCTTCTTGCTGAAGTGATTGCTAAAAGGAAAGCTGTTTTCCAAGAAAGGAATTTTAACTCTGCAGTTGCACCTGGCTCAAAAGGAGAAACAGTGAGTTTTTTCCAATACAAAATTAAGGTCCATGGCTGGAGTTGGGGCTCTCCTGGGTGATCTTAAGTTTTTGTCCCCTCTGAGAAACTGCTTGAGCAGTGGGTGAGACAAGAGGGGTGGTTCTGTGTTGTAATGAGCTGAAATGGCTGAGGCGTGAATTTTGATGGAGGAAAAGGAAAGGCCCTTGTGAAGCATCTCAGTTAAGTATTGAAGAATCTGAGGTAAATTGGGTGCTGTTGTGGCCATCCCTTCAGTTTGGTTCCAGGCACAGAATATTTTCCATTTTTCAGCATAAGATTTTCTAGTACTAGGCCTCCTTGCCTCCAAAATGACATCCAACACTCATTTACTGAGGGATGGTAATGGAGGGATTAGGTAATTAGCCAGGTGGCCAGGTTCAGGGTTTGAAGCTGGGGGTGCAGAATCTGGCTCTCCTGCTGAGACAGCAGGGTAGGGGTCTGAGGTAGGTGCCATGGGGCCAGCTGTGACACACTGCGCAAGAGGGGCACCAGTGCTGGTGTGGCCCGTCTGGTGCAATCAGTATCATCCTTGGTTTGTCCTGTTTGATCTTTAGTAGCACTTTGGAGAGGAGAGGCAGAGGAGGAAAGGCATAAATTAATAGATTTTTCCAGCTGAAGGACAGAGCATCCACTTTCCAATCTTGTTTGTGCGGAGTCCTTGTGCAGAATTTGTCCAATTAGTAGTTCTGGGAGGAGGCAAACAGGTCTATATCCGGGATCCCCCATTTGTTGATCAACATGTTGAAAATCTTTGGTTCCAGTTTCCACTCGTGTGGGTCCATGAGATTTCTGCTTAGTTCGTCTGCCAGTGTATTTAGTTTTCCTGGCAGGAATTGAGCCAGTAGATGCACTTGGTAGCTCAAGGCTGTGTTCCACAGAGCCATGGCTAGTCTGCAGAGGGGGTAAGAATGGGTACCCTCCTGCCTGTTTATGTACCACATGACAGTGGTGTTGTCGATCTTTACCATTAATTGTCCTGGAAGAATGTGGTCCTTGAAGGCTGTCAGAGCATTCTGTACAGCTAACATTTCTTTTTGATTGATATGCAGGTGCATTTGACTTGGGTTCCATTTGCCCTGAATGCACTTCCCTGCCAGGTGAGTCCCCCCATGCATAGTCTGATGCGTCTGTTGTTACGGTTTGGGGGGCAGGGGGTAGAGTGAATGGTAGTCCCATGTTTTGGTGGGAGGCCTCTGCCCACCAAAGGAATTCTAACCGTAGGCAAGGTATGATAGGAATCATTGCTTCTAGATCCTGAGAATATTGACACCATAGGCTTTTTAGATACCATTGTAGTTTCCTCATATGCAGCCTTGCATATGGAATTAAAAGAATGCACAAGGCCATGAACCCCAAGGCTTGCAGTATTTGCCTTGCAGATAGCAGGGTTTTTGTGGCCACTAGTTTGAAGTAAGTTGTCAAATGAATTTGTTTCTCTGGCATGAGGAAAGCCATCTGAGAAGTTGTGTTCAAGCTTGCTCCCAGGAATATAACTTGTTGACAGGGTACCAAATGTGATTTAGTTTCGTTTATGGTGCACCCCAAACAAGTTAACACCTTTTTAAACAAATGCCAGATGATTCAAAAGTATGTCCTGGCTTTCCAGGTATGGGTATATTTGAATATTTCTTTGCCTGCAAAATGCAATGACTGGAGCTAGGCACTTTGTGAATACCTTGGGTGCAGTAGATAAGCCAAAGGGCAGTGCAGAGAACTGAAAGTGCATGCAGCCTGCTTTGAAGTGTAGGTATTTTCTGATAAATTCCCTGATTGGGATGTGCAGGTAGGCTTCCTTTAAATCCAGTGTTGCCAACCAGGCATCTTTGTCTATCATGGGAAGCAACTGGTGAAGAGTTAGCATTTTGAATTTTGGAATCACCAAAAAGGTGTTTAGGACAGAAAGGTCCAGTATAGGATGCCATGAGTTGTCTTTTCTGGGTAGTAGGAAAAGTCTTGAGTAGAAACATTGTCCCCTTTTCCTTTTCTGGTACAGTCTGAATAGCCTTTAATCTTAACAGAGACAGTGCTTGCTTTTGAGCCTCTGCCCACTGATTTGGGGGTAGATCTGGTCAACCGTTTGGTGTTGGTAAGGAGTGGAAGTGGAATCTGTATCCTTGGGAAACTATGTTTAATACCCTTTTGTCCTGGGTAATGAGTTCCCAGGTTTTTTGCCTGCAGGGCAATCTTTCCCCCTAAAGGAGCAGTCAGTTGTGCAGGGCTTGGAAGTTTTAAAGTTAAGTCATTGAGACAGTTTACCATAGGGGGGAGTCTTACTACTCCCTAATTTGGAAGTGGGAGCCACCCACTGCTTAGTCTTGTGCGTACCTTGGGACTGAAGTCTGTGTGTTCTGCTGGTTCTGGGTTTGAAGTGAGAAGGCCTGGAAGAGGCAGGAAAGGACCAATATTTTGAGGGCCAATGCCTACTAAATCTGACAGGCTGTACTTGCAGGAAATCTTTAACAGTTTGCATAGCTTTAGCCTTTTTCTCCATCTTTTTAAGACCTTCTGCTTTGTCACCAAACAGGCGGTCCTGATTTAAGGGAGCATCCAGCAATTTAGTTTTAACATGATCTGGCAAAGATTGTTCCTTAAGCCAAGCATGCCTTCTAAGTACAGACCCGGTAACAACAGCCCTGCAAGATGCCTCCAGTGAATCAAAACCACATTGCAAAGTATGTTTTCCAATCTGTTCAGCAGAAAGCATTAAATCCTGTAAATCCTTATTTTCAGCACAATCAGGAATCAATATCATTTCCTGTTTAAGCACTCCAATAATATGCTGCTGATACTTTAACATATGAAACTGGCAATTTAAGGCCCTGATGGCCAAGGTTGCAGAGGTGTATACCTTCTTACCCCATCTATCCAGGGTCCTGGAATCTCTATCAGGGTGGGTAGGAATTTTGGCAGTAGTAGCCTTAATGCCTTTGGGTCCCTGTGAAATGGTTTCAGGGTCTGCAGTAGGATTTTTAAAAAGGAACTTATGAGAATCAGTAACCCTGTAATATCTATTAGGTTTTCTGGGAGCAGGAGGTAAAGAGTCAGGAGCCAAGCTATTTTCCGAAAAGGCATCGTCAACAATGTCCAGCACAGGAGGGATAGCTAAAGGCCTATGTTGGGGCAGGAGTAAGAAATCTCTAAGCCTCATTTTAGAATCAGAGTAATCCTGGCTTTCTCAGTGAAAATGTTCCCTAAGAGTATGCAAGGTTTCACCAAAAAAAAAAATCCTCTGGGGGAGGAGCAGAGGGAATAGAGTCCTCTGTGTCAGAATCCTCATAGGTAGATAAGGGTAAATCCTGGTCATCAGAGGAGACAGAAATTTCAGAATCCTGGTCAGAAGTATCATAAGCAAATTCAGTCCTAGGTCTCTTAGAGGGGGAAGGATGGCTTCCCCTGATTAAAGTAATAAGGTCTTCAGCCATTCTTATCATTTGTTTTTTTAGGCATAGAGGCCTGACCATGCGGTCTGGGCGTCTGTTTCCTAGGCATGGTTCGAGTTTTAAGCCTAGAAGAAGAAGATGGCATTGGTTTAATATGCAAGTCAGTAGGCCTGAATATACCCTCAGAAGCCAGTGCCTGCACAGCAGCTCTGGACCCATCCAAGGTAGAGACATCTGCAGGTTCCACAGTTAAAGCATCTCGCGGCATACTGGACTCCGAATGGGTCTCAGTAGAGGCATGCGAATCTGAAGTAGTGGGTATCAGGGGATGCAAAAGCACCTCACTGAGTACTGGCGAACTGGGAACTAGCTTAGTAGAAGTGTCGTCAGCAGCTTTGGACCTAGGTAGCCTGTCTCTGTCTTTATCTTTGTGTTTTTTTGGAATGTCGGTAGTCAGGTGGCTTACCGAAGACATATCTGGATAATTGAACCGAGTACCAAAATATTTAGAAGTGAAAATATACCAACGACGAATAGTTCGTGGTTTAAATAAGGCCAAAACCGACAGCGAGGTACGTCATGGTCAGGGCCTAGGCAAGGAATACAGTACGAATGAAAATCTTTATGAGGTATTTGCATTCCACAAGAAATATAATTATTGACTTTTACTGACATCGGTTTAGAGCAAGAAAACGTTTCCCCAATGGGGTACTTAGCTTTAGTTGAAGACTTTGGTTCTGAAACTTGAAAACGAAAATTTCAGGAGTTGGCCGACCGGCACTTGCGAACTGCTTCTGCTTCGGGCACCGCACAGCAAGAAAGACTGATGTAATGGTGTCAGCTGCATGCTTTATACCCCTGACTACCTGACGTCATGGTAGATGAGACAGCAACTGATGCAGGACCCATGACTTTGATAATCAGGCCGACTGAGGGCTACTGCAAGCAGATAACCCAAATGTGATGACTGCAACAGTGAAACACGAAGAACATCTGGAAGTGGGATCTTTAGAAAAAGGAAGGGGCAAATTACTTAGAAATGAAAAAGAATTTGCAGAAACAATATTTGCAGAATAATGTTCAGGAGGAGGTGTGAGGTTTAAGGGAATGTAGGAAATGAGCAATTTATGTAAAGTTGGACTGATGATAGTTACAAAGAAAATATATGTGATATGTATAATATATATTTGCCTGTGTCTTAAGTGATAATATAATACAAGAGTTAAAAAAAATCAAATCATATTAACACGTTCCTGGTTACAAACATTATATATAGCATATATATATATATATATATATATATATATATATATTTTAATCATCATTAATCTGTTACATAAATTGATCAACTCCTCCTTTCCCTTAAACCTCACTCCTCCTCCTGAACATTATTATGCATGTAATTTTCCACAATTTCCATTTATTTCAATGTAATTTGCTCCAACCTTTTTCTAAAGATCCAATTTCCAGTTGTTTACCTCTGTTACTAAATTCACTACTTCTAGTACAGTTGGTTTAGAGTTTAATTTCCATTTTCTAGTAATTGCTTTTTTGACAGCCACCAGAATTAAACTCAGCAAGGCCTTACAATCTCTAGGCAATTCAGATCCCTTATCGCAGCTCAAAAATTAATTCCCTTAGTTACACCAATTTGCTCACCCAGTATTTCTGGCAGGGTACTCTGTAGGGAATTTTTTAAATCTGCCAACCTATTACACTCCCAAAAAAAGAAGTTATGTCTTACCATAATGTTCCATCTGTGTTGTTCTTCACCACTCCTTGACGGTGGGTTCAGTTTTGAACCCTCAGAACTGACTCGGCCGTTATTTTGCAGCTCGCGCTCGCCAAACTCTTAAGCCAGGCTCTAACCATAATGCTCCTCATAGAGAATACCTCAGATCGAGTTTGCCAGATGGCAGAATATATACAAAATTATTTAAAAAATTTTATATATATATATATATATATATATATATATATGCATGTAAACATACCTACATCTAGACATATATACAGATAGAGATGAGGCCATCTATGGATTCTTAATGAGAACGGAATCTGAACTGGTGAGACCTACTAAGAGTTTTAGGTCGGGGGAAGATGGGAGGGTATGTCAAGGATTGGTGAAGATGAACAACACAGATGTAACATTATGATAAGACATAACTTTTTTATCTGATGTTGTTAATCTTCACCTAATCCTTGACAGTGGGACACAATCCCCAGCAACTTATGTACATTGGCAGGTCTCACGGAAGAAACAAAAAAGCAGCACAGCAACTGAAGAGACACAACTTTAATGAAATAAAACAAGGTTAAGCGCTTTCTTCCCTCAATCAGCACAGCAACTGAAGAGACACAACTTTAATGAAATAAAACAAGGTTAAGTGCTTTCTTCCCTCAATGCAGGGACTTCCTCAGAACAATATTCAAAAACCAACCCAGCCCTTAAATAATACCTCCAATTACACTAATTAATTAATAAACTGAATAATACAATTACAGTCATTTACCAATAACATACAAATTCCACAATATACTAAATAAAAATTCTATCCTAAAATATTTTTTAATTTTAAAACACTTGAAATGTCTCATTAATACCTGGATACTGAGTTGTATTTAAACATAATTGTCATTTCACCTCACATATATCCAGGTGTACATCTAAACATTTCCCTTGCAAATCTTTCAATAATTGCTGTATCACTAAGAACTTAAAACCATGGTATTTGCATTCCTTTATATGCCTACTCAAGGCATTAGTCATTTTATCATTTTTAATGTCCAATACATGTTCACCAATTCTATTCTTAAAAAACCTACTTGTTTTTCCTATAAAAAAGGGACATTTTTGGCACTCAGCCATGTAGACCACATTTTGACTACAGTAATTAAAATGTCCCTTTATAAAAATGTCTCTACAATTCAAATTAAAACCATCGCCAGTTTCTAAAATATAAGGACAGTACACACACATCCTACATTTAAAATTGCCCTTCAACCTATTATGGTACACTTCACTCAACGTACTACTTGTTTCTAAAATGTTCTTGAACAATCTATCCTTCCTAAACACTATTTTGGGTACCTTCCCCATCTTTTGTGCCACATTCGGTCAAAATATAATATCTCCCAATTACTTTTTATTATTTCAGATATATTATTAGCATCTTGGTTAAATGTAGTAATAAAACTCAACCCAAACTTATTCAGTACTTTTTCATGCCTACTAATATGGGATATTTTGTTTGTCTCATAAACACTTCCTAAAATGGGATTATACATTCCCTCCAAGCGTTTATTTATGACTTCCTCACTGTTTTTCTTTAATAATTTTGCTGGGTATCCCCTTTTATTGAAGAACTGAAGTATAAACTGAACTTCGTCTAAAAATTCACTGTCAGAGCTAACAATCCTGGCTGCCCGGACCAACTGTCCTTTCACAATCAACTTTTTTTGATGGGTACGGCTGCCAGTTGGTGAATTCCAAATAGGAATTAAAAAATTTAACCAAGATGCTAATAAAATATCTGTTGTTGTTGTGTCTTTCAGCTTTTCTCGGTTAGGGGTCGCCAAAGTGGAACTCCGGTCCACTAATGATTGGCAGTAGATTTTTACGTGCTGAGTTGCCAGCCCTGATGCACAACCTTCAACGAAGGTACGCCCATTCACACATGTCTCCACACAGAAGACGCTCTAGCTGAGAATCGAACAGGACAACGTCTTACTGTGAGGCGACAATGCTACCGCAGCATCACCACCGCAGTGTGCTAATAAAATATCTGAAATAATAAAAAATAACTGGGAGATATTATATTTTGACCAGAATGTGGCACAAAAGGTGGGGAAAGTACCCAAAATACTGTTTAGGAAGGATTGACTGTTCAAGAACATTTTAGAAACAAGTAGTAAGTTGAGTGAAGTGTACAATAATAGGTTGAAGGGCAATTTTAAATGTAGGATGTGTATGTACTGTCCTTATATTTTAGAAACTGGCGATAGTTTTAATTTGAATGGTAGAGACATTTTTATAAAGGGAGATTTAAATTGCTGTAGTCAAAATGTGGTCTACATGGTTAAGTACTAAAAATGTCCCATTTTTTTATATAGGAAAAACAAGTAGGTTTTTTAAGAATAGAATTGGTGAACATGTATTGGACATTAAAATTGGTAAAATGACTAATGCCTTGAGTAAGCATTTAAAGGAATGTAAAGACCATGGTTTTAAGTTCTTAGTGATACAGCAATTAGTGAAAGATTTGCAAGGGAAATGTTTAGATGTACACCTGGACATATGTGAGTTGAAATGGCAATTACGTTTAAATGCAACTCAGTATCCAGGTATTAATGAGACTGTAAGCATTTCAAGTGTTTTAAAATTAAAAAAATATTTTAGGATAGAATTTTTAGTTAGTATATTGTAGAATTTGTATGGTATTGGTAAATGACTATAATTGTATTATTCAATTTATTAATTAATTAGTGTAATTGGAGGTATTATTTAAGGGCTGGGTTGGTTTTTGAATATTGTTCTGAGGAAGTCCCTGCATTGAGGGAAGAAAGCGCTTAACCTTGTTTTATTTCATTAAAGGTGTGTCTCTTCAGTTGCTGTGCTGTTTCTTTTGGTTCTACAGTTTGGTATTTGTGGTGTCTTCTTTAGGTCTCACGGAAGAATATTCGAAAGCATCATAGTGCCAAAGGATGCTCGACCTCTCAAGACCTGATCTAATCTATAATGTGCAATAAAGGTATGGTGAGAAGACCAAGTAGCTGTTGCACAAATGTCATCTACAGAAGTTCTTGCATGAAAAACTGCTTGTGTGGCAACAACCCTCTAAGAATGAGCTTTAATGTTTTGGGAAGTTGAAGTCCTTGTGACTGATAGATGAAAGAAATGCAGTTTCTCAAGCATTTAGCTAAGGTAACTTTGGTGACTGCACAACCCATTCTTAAGGAAGAGAAAGCCACAAATAACTGGTCAGATTTAAAGAATTCTTTAGTTTTACGGAGATAAAAATGTAACTGTCTATGAACATCCAGCAAATGAAGAGTGTATTCTCCTTTATTGGTAAAATTAGGGAAAAATGTTGGCAACTGTAAGATCTGGTTAATGTTGGATTCATTAACCACTTTTGGAAGAAAGGAGGGATTTGTTCTCAGTTGTACTCTGTCTTTATGAAAAATTAAATTGGGTGATTTGCATGATAGGGCCTGTAACTCAGAGAGTCTCCTTGCAGAGGTGATGGCCACTAGAAATAAGGTCTTCCAAGTTACAGCAGCTGGTTCAAAAGAGGCTTGAGTTAACGCTTGGAGGACTGTAGTCAAATCCCATGGAGGAAGTGGTTCTTTAAAGGGGGGTCTCAGCAAGTACAAACCTTTCAAGAAGGCTTTGGAAAGTTTATGAGATGTTATTGATGAGTCATTGTATCCAGTATGAAAATTAGAGATTGGTGACAACTGAACTTTTATAGTCGAAGTAGAGGAACCAGATTCAAAGAGGGTATTCAAGAAGTCCAAAATGTGCTCAATCAGGGCATTAAAGGGATCAAGTCCTTTGTCCAAGGCCCATATGGTAAATCTTTTCCATTTGCATAGGTAATGTTTCATAGCTGTAGGCTTGTAATGTGCAACAATGATACGTTGCATGGGTGATAATAGAAAGGGATGCCTGGCAATCATGGGAATTGGAGAAGCCACACGGTCAGCTTGAGATGCTGTAAATGTGTATGAACCATGCTGTCTGGGTGAGTTAGCAGATCTGGAACTGGGTCCAGAGTCCATGGTTTCTGTAGTAGATGAGGCCAAAGGAAGGAAAACCAAACTTGTCGAGGCCAGAATGGGGCAATGAGGATTATGGCATTCTTCGTCTTTTTGGCTTTCTTCAGAAATTGTGAGATTAGAGGAACTGGGGCAAAGGCATATAACAGACCAGGAGGCCAATTGTGTAAAAGAGCATCCCTGGGTGACTTCCCCGGTGGGGAGATTAGGGCAAAGGAACTTCTGCATTTGTTTATGGAAGAAGCAAAAAGGTCGCAGCAAGGTTGGCCCAACTGACGGAAAATCTTGTCCGCCATTACTGGGTTCAAGGACTACTTGTGAGGCATGAGAATAGTCATGCTCAATTTGTCTGCTATCACATTGGAACTTCCCAGAATGTGCATTGCTGAGTGAAAGCGGTGGGAAGAGATCGCCCATTGCCAAATTCTGAGTGCCTCTCGACTTAGAGGATACGATTTGGTCCCCCTTTGTTTGTTGATGTACCAGACTACTGACATATTGTCTGTCTGAATTGCAATTGTCCCTACAGGAAGGGTATCCTGGAATGCTTGCAATGCTAACAGCACTGCCCTCATCTCTAGAACACTGATGTGCAGGTTGGCCTGCAGTTGGGACCATGTGCCTTGAACTGTCTTTCCCAGATAATGCCCCCCCCCCCAAAAAAATCTGGGAAGCATCCATGGTCACTATGGCTTGGGGTTGAGGTAGAATAAAAGGTTGGCCCAGGAGAATCTGATTTGAATGAAGCCACCATTTGAGGTCTTGTTTGCAAAGATTGCTGTTCAAAATTTGGTAAGACATTGGTTGATTTAGAGACCACTGCATTGCTAGTAACCACTGTAGTATTCCCATATGAAATCTTGCTAGAGGAACCAGAGTTGACTGTGGCTGCCATCGAACCTAAGGCTTGAAGAATCAATCATACTGGCACTCTGTCATTTTGAATGATCTGTCTGACCAGAGCCCTGATGCTTAGTAGTCTTTCTGGAGGAACAGAAGCTGTTCCTGAGACAGTGTTTAGGTGCGCCCCTATGAAGTGTTGTCATTGTGTGGGTTGCAGCTTGGATTTCTCGAGGTTTACTGAAATGCCTAGGGATGTGCAAATAGACATGGTATAGTCTCTTGCCTTTTCTAAGTGATGCCCGGTGGTAGCAGTGAGGAGTCAGTCATCGAGATATGGGAATACTCGAAAACCTTGCAGTCTGAGATGAGCTGCAACTACTGCCCTGCATTTGGTAAACACCCTGTGGGCTGTAGTGAGTCCAAAGGGTAGTGCTCTGAATTGATAATGACTGGACCCTAGCCAGAAGCGTAGAAACCTCCTGGAGCTCTGTTCCATCTTTATGTGGTAATAAGTGTCCTTGAGGTCTATCAAGCCCATCCAATCGCCTTTCTCTAAAAAGGGAAGCATGGCTTCTACCGAGACCATCCGGAATTTGGTTTGGTGGAATGATTTGTTGAATCGGCTGAGATCCAAAATCGGTCTCTAGTCCTCTGTTTTTTGGGCTATAAAAAGAATATTGAGTAAACCCCGGATCCTATCTGGTCTGGTGGGACTTTCTGGATGACTCTTTTTTTTCTAGCAGCGTTTGGATTTCTAAAGCTGCTGACTCCCTTTGATTGTGTGGAACATCTGGGAGTTTTTTCTCTGGTTTGGGATTTACAAACAAAGGGATTTGGTAGGCTCTGGATATTATTCCATGCATCCATTTGATCAAAGTTATTTGCCAGGCTGGTAGGTGCATGGATACTCAATCCCCAACTGCCTCTAGAGGAAGACAATCGGGCGTCTGTTCAGGGATGCTCACAGGAAGTACCAGAGAAGGATTCCCATAACCCCTGATTTTGCGGTCCATTCTGGCATCTAGGGCGGTGTCTTCCACTGCTTCCCTCTCTGCCCCGGGGAAAATCTTTACCACGAGAGTCATAGGAAGGCCCTTTGGATTTCTTGAATGATAGTCTCCCACTCCTCTGATTCCTTGAGTAAGGTCGCTCAGGGGTAGAGAAACGTATGCCCAAGGTAGACAGGGTCTTACCATCCTGCTCACTTCTGGTCAGAGTTTCTTTAAGTTTTGGGCCAAAAAGGGAAGATCTGTCAAAAGGAGCATTGATGAATGATGCTTTTAATGCCTCCGCAAAGTTGCATAAGCACATCCAGGAGTGCCTTCTGACGGCTATACCTGAACCCACTGCACTGGACGTGCCTTCAGCTGCATGTGCAATGAGCCTCATGGACGAATTGGAGATGGGTTCAAGGGTTGCAAGCTGGAAGGAAACCTTATCCTGAACCTCTGTAGCTACTGCTCCTGCCAGAGTGTTAGAAAGCTCCTTAATCAAGTATCTTTGTAACCTGGTAAAGTGTGCCATATAGTTCAAGGACATTAAAGCAAAGGTCGTTGAAGCATAAACACGCTTCCCAAATCTATCCAGGGTCCTAGACTCCTTGTTAGGAGGAAGGATAGTGTGACTCTCCTCTGCGAGTTCTTTTTTGGTGGCTGCCACTACCACCATGGCATCAACAGGGATTCCCTTTGACCAATGTGGCTCATCCTCTGGTGCAGACGAAATACGGTCTGGCCTTTTAGGAATAGGCTCTATGGCACAGGGTACCTTCCAAGCCTGTGTGCGATCAATTTTACAAGATCGTCAGCGGGCGGAGAAATCCAAGAAGTGGAGGGCTGGGCGCAAAAAGCCTCCAGGTATGCTGTCTATTCTGTGGAAGGCTGGGTGGACGACCAGCCACCCCTCTGTATCAGTATTTCAAGGATGTCCCTGAAGGAAACCTCTTCAGGGGGTGACTTTGGGGTGCCTTCCCCATCATCTAAGTCAGTATCTTCATTGTAAGACTCTTCCAGGGAGTCGAGGTGCTTCCTCTTGCACGTCCTCTTCGCAGGGACTTCCACGGGGAGATGATCTGGGATGTTTCTGAAGAGGTGACCACCAAGGTGGGTGTTACCTGGGACTTTTGCACCCTCTGTTCGTGGGATGAGGTCAGTGGCAGCTCCAGCTGAGAGGAAGGAGAAGAAATCTGTGCCGTCATGGAAGGCATCGACTGCGAATCTCCAAAGGATATTGCCTTCTCCATGATACGGTAGGCAGGCCCCCCCATAGAGGGATGGCAGCCTGGAACCAAAATAGACTGCTTCGGAACCGGGGTCACACCCCGCACCAAGGAGACCACCACCGTATCTGGAGCCTGAGTCCGAACTACAAGGGCCGACGCTCTGAGAGACATGGAAGGCTCAGACGGAGCTGAAAGAGTACCATGCATCCCGGAACTGACCAGCGAGTCTAGACCCTGGGAGTCCTCTGGTGCAGAAGACTCGGAAATACTCAAGGCAGTCAGAACCAACTCAGTCTGAGCTGAAATTGTCGGAACTGAGGACTCCAAAGGCTCTGATTGAGGTGGAGGAGGAGTGTATGTAGGTGCCATGGAATGAGCCGTTTCAATGCCAGATTGGCTCGAAACCGAAGGTAATCCTCTTGCCACTGGGAGCTGATCCACTAATCTCATGTTGTCCTGTTCCGATAAACTTTTAGTAGACCTCACTGCTAGAGTGGAAGGAGACCTGGACCATCTGACTTTCACAAAGGGGGTGTCCTTCAAAGGGTCCACAGAAGGTGAATAAGATGTCCTTGGAAGTGTAGATAAATTTGCAGTCTTCGGTACCGACGGCTCTATCGGAGCCGAAGCTGAGACATCAGTCCATTCAGAGTGCATTTTGGTAGGAAATGATAATTCTCCCAGTGTCAAAGAACTTTTTGGTACAGAGGAAGTCTTTGCAATTTTTCTTGTCAGTTCCGAGGAACTTGGAACTGAAGAAGCTCTCTTTTTTGAACTGTAGGAAGATGATCCCACTTCCCCAGTTTTCTGTTTAGAGCCAGAAATGGCCTCGTCGAAAGAAGATTTTAAAAAGCCTTTCAACAGAAGTTTATTCTTTCTTTCCATCAAAGTACGAAAAGAAAACCCATGCCAAATAGCACAGTTTTCTTGTAAATGCATCTCACCTTAACAATACACACAGAATTCCAGGAAAAAAACAGTCCAAATCCACCATTCGATAAATAGTTTAATAGCTCAGGACATAAACAGCATAAATAGCAGAACAAAGCTTTCGAGTAAGACTCTTCTTCAGTGTTTAATAAAATTGTCCTACCATTGCACAAGCATATATACAACACAGCCAATCAAAGTACAAACTTAGTAATAGTACTTTGCTGTTATTACTAAGTTTGTACTTTGATTGGCTGTGTTGTTGTATATATGCTTGTGCTATGGTAGAACAATTTTGTCAAACACTGAAGAGGAGTCTTTTACTCAAAAGCTTTGTTCTGCTATTTATGCTGTTTATGTCCTGAGCTATTAAACTATTTATCAAATGGTGGACTTGGACTGTTTTTTCTTGGAATTCTGACTGCTTTTCATCCAAGTCCTTTGATTTGCTGAAGACCTGTTACTCTGTATAACAATACACACACAGGGTATGCCCGTCTGAATTGGGCATTTTACCTTCACATTTTTTTAGATCTCTTGAAACCTGAAGTGCCCTTAGGTTTCAGCAGAGATTGCTTCTTATCAGACATATCCAAAAAATAAGCAGAAGATAAGGCAGAAAAAAAAAAAAAATATATATATATATATATATATATATATATATATATATATATATATTTATATATATATATTTTTTTTTGTTTAAAAGAGAGGAAAGGAAGAAAAATTACCAACAAAGGTAATCACAATACCCTAAGAGTAAAAAGGGAGGATTACCAACAATGTTAAGAAGAAATACCGCACTGTAAGGGAAAGTTATCAAAATATTAGAAAGAGGAGTGGGTAGCTTTAGATAACAAAAAATAAAAATATAGAAACTTAACTATAAAGAAATGTTAGATAAAATTTGGTTTATAACTCACAAAAAAATCGCCAAGGTTCCAGAGAAAAGGAAAGCACATCCGGTCTGCGACGCGACAAATGAGATCTGGGGTAATCTCTGTGAGGAGCATTATGGGTAGAGCCTGGCGGGTCTACATCACATAGTCGAACTGTCATAAGTTCAACTATGTAAATGTCAAACCCAGAAGTTTAAAATGTAAGAACTTCGAACACTCAGAACAGCGATTTTTTTCTCAGGAAAAAAAAAATCGCTGTTCCGGTACACAATGTAAAAACACACAAACACTTCAGACTGTTACTAATGTGGGGGGCTTTGCCCCCCATACCCCCCCCTACTTAAATATACCAACTCCAAGATCACACCACAGTGGAAGAAATAGCAAAGCCGCAGAAATAGCCCACCAAATTTTTTCCCTAGGAAAAAATTTGGTGTTCCGCGGCTTCGCTATTTTTACATTTTGAACTTCCCAGTTTGATGTTTTGGTGTTCGGACACTTTTGCATTCGAACTAATTATATAGATCCAAGCCTGGCTAAAGAGTTTGGAGAGCGCGAGCTGGAAAATAACGTCTGAGTCGGTTCCGAGGGTTTGGAACCGAACCCACCATCAAGGATTAGGTGAAGATTAACAACATCAGATCATATGTTCCCGGTTACCTCGTTCTTCCCCATCACACATCACATTTGCCATCTACCTGAGGAAAAATTCTTTAGAGTCTGCTTGGGGTATAAAAGTATCTATGCAAACACTCCCAAGCAAAGATCCTAAATTTGGGGCACATATATTCTTAGCATTGAACTTGTAGGGATACAGTCAACTAAGGACAGAATGGAGGCAGATACGATAAGGGGGTACATAGAAGTTTAAAAGAATAATGCCAAAGAGTAGAAATAAAAAAGAGAGAGTGGATAGGAAGGGACACCTGGCTGCAGAAATAGTGGTCCTGCACCATGATTTGACAGATATGGTCACATGGAAGAGGTAGGCTCTTAGACATTAAGCATGATGATGAGTTTCTTGATGTGTCGGATGAGACAGCACACTTGGAAATATTTAAGTGTTTCAGCCACTTCAAATGATACCAAGGCTCTCTTCCTCACAGGGATAAGGTTTTCTGTCCTTAATCTTCAACTGGCTTTTACTTGAATTATGCATTTAAATTAAGTACGTTACAGGCTGCATAGCCCTCTCCTGGGTGTGGGCAATGTATATTGAATCAGACTTAGCTTTGCATTCATTTAAGTTCTGCCTGTGCTTTGGACAGCATAAAAAATGGCCCTCTCCTGGGTGCTGTCAATGCATAAGGAACGGCATTAGGATTTATCTTGAACCAGGAAAACATTGAATTGTGTCTTTGGAGACCCTAAGTTAGCTTTAACCAACATTCCCTGCATAGGAGAGTAATTCCAGATGTTTTACCTACCTGTTTTGAATCACTTCAGGGCTACCTCAATGAGACCAGGTTTGTTCTTCTGGGAATATGCCCATCTTGAATTAACAAATGCATTTCCTTCTGCCTTTTAAGCAGCTCATAACAAAAATGAAGCATGAATATTTAATGCCAAAAAAAAAAATAACACTGCCAGTTCCAAAACTGCACAAAAAATGAACATTTACATCCATCACTGACATTACCGTGGTCACACTGGCCACTTATTGGCATTCTAGATCACAAGCAGTGCCATTTTCCACACAAACTCCAGACAATCAGGTAGAAACTGCTGTCAGCCAAAGGCAATAATCCAGTGTTACAACAAATAATCAGCTTGCACTAACTGCATTCTCTAGTATTTTTATACAATACTTCTTAATATTCCCCTCTCTAATAAATGTCTATCCAGTCAGAATGTCAGGTTCACAAAAGTGCTGCAGTAACCAGAATAATAACTTAAGCTGTTCAAACCATCTTCATGCTGCAGACGAAGAATTAACAATCAGCGTACACTGCTGTTTTCCAGAGCTGGAGATCTAGCTACAGCAAAGAGTGTCTTAGGCCTTCCTTGGGGCATCTAATAGGTATGAATGAAGGACTAATGCACTGAAGAAACATGTCTATGGTACTTACAGAGAGATGATATATGGTTTACATACTGTCCCAATCACTTAAGACACAATAGAAACATAAAAATACAATCACAGTTTTAAGGTTTTGGTAGCAAACATGAATGCCAATGCACATAGGTTCATAGGCAGGTACTAGGCTATTGGCCCAGGGGCCTATATAAGCCTAGCCAAAAAGGTTCCCTGACTTTTGCCACCCAAGAAAATTATTTTCCTGTGCCCCTGTGAAGCAGTGCCGCAGAAGTGATCCCCGGGGTGAATTTTCTATTTCCCATCCAGTCGTCAAGATTTTTCTTAAAGTGGGCCAATGAGGAGCTTTGCTTGACATGAATGGGTAGTTTGTTCCAGAATATGGGAAGTCTCTGGGACAGGAATCTATCCCTCTAGCATGTTCTGCTTATTGTGGTGACAAGGTTTAGGTCCCTGGAGCATGTGGTTTGGAGATATTAGGATTTCTTTAAGTGTAGCAGGTCCAACAGCTCTGGGTTTGACACAGCTTTGCATGCTATGCAGCGATCGCCTCTGAATGGCTGACATGCGACGGAGTAGAGCTGGAGTTTTTTGAGATGGTCTGCATATGGCATCTGTTTGAGGCCAGTAATCCTCTTAGTAAGGTATTTCTGTGGCATGCTCATAAGCTACCTGTAAAATGTGGGTGTAATCAGTGTATCATCAGACTTATACCGTCAGCATCTTCATGAATAACACCCCAAATCATTCACAAATCAATCAGTAAAATTCAGAATTAGCATTATCCCTCTTGGACACGTTCTACTTCTGTGAAGCTACATCAAATTCAATGCAGGTTCACTCCAAGCTGCCACAAAAACACATACCTTAACACATCCCCCGCTAACAACCAACAAGTTAAATTTATTCTCTTCAATGCAGGAAGTATTCTGAACAAACTAGCAGGGTCATTAGCTCACACAACCCTGACATTATAAGCATTTCTGAATCCTGGGACAAATTAAGCACTCCGGACCTATCTTGTCATTTCCCAAACAACAAATATATTTTTAATGCAAGACCTAGCTCAAGATAAAGCAAAGGAATATTCACTCTCATTAAAAACAACATATCAGTTTATCTCTTAGGGCAAAATAGCACAACCAGTGATCATGATACCAATTAGCTATTCATAAAACGAAACAACACAAACACATCCTTTAAAAATCATACCTTCCTACACCCACGCCATCATTCAACACAATGAAATTCAAAGTCCTACTAAACTAACCTCCAAATTCACAAACTGCCTAACCATCCTTGGAGATTTTAACATAAACTTGCTAGAGTCCAATAAATATGACATGTCGGACATACTTGTCAACTTCAGGTTGACTCAACTCATTTCTGAACTAAACAAGAACAAACCAAAGCATAACGTTTAAATACTTAAAAAAAACAAAGAAGTTACGTTAAAGGAATCTACCAAACAATGGCTCTCTTTTTCACAGTAATTCTGGATAAGATCTATTCATTTTGGGGAACAAAGCTAAATGTCTAATAAAACTATTCATTAGAAGAGATACATTCTTTGGTGGATGCCTTCGGCATAACATTTTGGTTCATCACTGAACACACAAGACGACACTTCCTGACGTAACAACAGTCTCATAGACCTACTGATCGCAAACTTGCCCTACATTAACTTCAAACAATAAAATTATTCCCCCTAACTTCAAAGATCACTGCCCCATATCCTATGCCCTTTCAACTTTCACCCGAAAATGACCACCTCCCCACATCCTTCAGTCCAAAAATACAAAAAGTAAGTAAATAAATAAATAATCACAGTTCTTAAAAATAAACTGAAAAGGAACAAATGAAACATAATTATCTCTTCCAACAATACAGCCACATTAGTAGCACCCTTAACAAATGTTACTGCTGCACCTAGAACACCAGTAGTGTCCCCATCAGCACCAACTTCTTCAAGAACCACCACCACCAATGAATCTGAATACAAACTGCATGACACAGATTAGAAACAATGGAAACAAAACCCAACCCTCTGAATACCAAATCAAACTCTTATTGTTAGGTAACCTAGCCAAAAAAGCCACCAAAAGACACAAGGGAAATGCCCTGCAATATCAACAACAACCATCAAAACCACCCAAAAACAATTCTAGAAACTAGCAAATAAATGTGCGCACACAGCCACATGCAAAAAAGACTCCCAAGATAACTTTATACTAAGTACCACAGGGCACTCCAACTCACCAACTTCCTGGCAGAAATCTGTACCACACCTAATAAACACACCTTCTACAACCCAATACAAGCCCCCAGTTCCTCCATACCCCACCCTTCCACTTTACAAACACTACAACAAAAGAAATCGGTATGATTTTCAACCAAATCCTAGCCAATGCCCTTCCAAGAGAAGACAGCATACTCTCCTGGGTTCTACTATTCTGTAACGACAACTTCTATACCCGCCTCAAACATCACTATAACCTCTACCTCATTCAAAACATCATGCCCACCAAAAGAACAAAACTACAGTCAGACTTACACCCAAAGCTCCAAAACCATAACTTTCAACCAATTTCAGTACTTCACCCTTAAGGTAAGATTCTTCAGAAAATTATCTTAATACAATTAACCGAGTATATTAAAAATACAACATTCTTACGCCACACCAACATGAAGTCTGGACATGACATAGTACTACAACCAACACAGATGTACCTTGACAAAGGACATCTTGCAAGCCTCCTAATTGGGGCTGTATTTATAGACCTCACCAAGGCCTTTCATCCAGTTGACCATGAAGTCCATCTTCAGCCCAAACTCAATAGCTTGGTATAAAAGCTTTCTTTCCAACCAGGCATTCAAAGTCCAAATAGATTAAACTTCATCTAACCTGGCACCTGTTTATAAAGCCTACCCCAGTGATCTGTACTATACCTCCTCTATTCTGGCTCTTCATAAATATCTTACCTGCAAACCTTTCCATTTTACCCATAATTCTATAAGCACAAGTCTGACCTACTCATTCCATCATTAAAAGACTTCTGGCAAATGACGTCACTGTCCTATCCCACAGGTTCTCATCAAACAACCTCACTGTCAGTAAAAAAAAGCAATACTCTTCAGTACCGCACAAAAGCTCTCTACAGTTCTTAAAAACTGGACAATCATCCATAACTGAAAAGACAGTTTAAAAACAACCGCAGTCGTTCAATACCTGAGCATCGTGTTGGACCAATCTCCAACTTTCCAGCATCATGTCTTAACCACAAAGTACCGTACCAATTCTGTACTACTCTATAGATTAAAAAAACTCACACTTGCTCTTCAAAGACAGCAGAAAGGCAATAGGACTCCTACTACCTCAATGAGAGCATGTACTATATCTTACAACCACAGCATCTAACAAAAACTTATTTACCCTCTAACAACCACAAGTAATATACGCAGGTTCAATACCTTCTCCCCCACCAAAGAACATGACTACAACTGTTGTAACCAAAGCCAAATGGCTGACTATTAAGCAGAGATGTACTAACTCCTGGCCTCATAAACATACACATTTCTAAACAACAAAATAGTTCTCTTCTTTGCAGAGTCCCAAAACAAGCTACAACATATATTCTAAGACCACAAACATCCCTCAACCTCACCATCCCATAAACAAGCTCTGCTCCACAGAACGCAGCTTTGCAATAGCTCCCCAGACACAGCAATCCCTTCCAAAAGAACTACAATCCACTTCTCTGTCAGTAAGTTCAGACGCGACCTGAAACTGCACTGCATGTAAATGCTTCATACCCCACTGCATTACCTAAGAGCACTACTAGCTCCTGGTCTCCTATCCCTTTCTCAACAGTGAAGAGATCTGCACCCTCTGACACAACAAAGAAAGCCTCCCATTCCCCATCTAACTACTTACTCATATCTTTTCCCTTCTTCTCCATTACCTACCTTTTGCTTCTTCTCCACCCCTGAGGTTTGACCTCTTATTACCAAATTTACATCTGTCAGCTCCCTTCTCCCTTTGTGTGCATGCTGTAACACATTGCATTCACAGTGAATCGTAACTAATATAAATTTACATCTGTCAGCTCCCTTCTCCCTTTGTGTGCATGCTGTAACACATTGCATTCACAGTGAATCGTAACTAATATATAACTGTATTCCTGCAAATGCTTTAATCTTGTGTACTACTGCTTTCATACTAACTGCCTACGCTAATTTTGTTACTACATACTATTTTGATTACTCCTTCCTTGATCTTTTACCTTATTTTACTTGTACTTTCCATGGATGAGCCTGAAAATGGTCCACTTGGATCAGCACTCAACCTTGATTGTTGTGTCTTTCGGCTTTTCCCGGTTAGGGTTCGCCACAGCAGAACTCTGGTCCGCTAATGATTGGCAGTAGATTTTTGTGTGCCGAGTTGCCAGCCCTGACGCACAACCTTCAATGAAGGTATGCCCATTCACGCATGTCTCCACACAGAAGACGCTCTAGCTGAGAATCGAACAGGGCAACGTCTTACTGTGAGGCGACAATGCTACTGCAGCACCACCACCACAGTAGCACTCAACCTTGATTAACAAAGAATAAAGAAATAACTGAATTAAGAAATAAATGTTTCTTTTGTGGGCAGTATATTATTCCTGAGATCCTTCAATCCTGCGTTTCTGCATTTTGCTTTCTACCAGTCGCTTGTAATACCGAGCAGGATAAAGTAGGATGATGGATGCAAAGTGTAAAATTACAAAGAGATATGAAATTATGCTGTTTTAGTTTGTCCCACAAGACACATACATTGGTAAAGACCATAAACTAGAATCTGCACAGCAAAAGAAGAAATACCTAATTCCACCACTTGATGGCACTAACTGCCCTACAGTTCACTAGAAACATTACCATAAGAAAAATGGCTATGGAATGCAAAATTGCATTACAATCAACAATGAAACAGAATGGAAGACATAAAACAAAATATGAGGCAAGCCAGATATACGCAAAAATCGTATCAATATTTGAGGTGTCCAGTTTTAAAGGAAACAATCCACAATTATGAAGTGTAATCCCCAAACTAATGATGAAGTAGAAACTGATGGTTCCTTGTAACCGATGTGCATTTCAGTTACTGCAACTATTGTAATTTTCACATGGTGCATTCCTTCCTAAACTGCAATCTTTCAAAAGTGAAGCTGCTGTTATTAACAGGAACAAATAAAGACCAACAGGTTGAGAGGTGAGTGGGGGAGGAAAATACCTAGATAAAATAAAACATTCTAGATCTAAAAATTCAAAAGCAGCATGCCAATGCATCTCAGACAGGAACTCCACGGGTAATACTTTATCCCCCAGAAAGAGAAGAAAAGCTTGATCTATGCCAAGAGGTAGGCTCAAAGTTTTGATTGTGTTTTTTTTTCCCAGAATTTTTCTTATATCCCACTTTGAATTTACTTTTAAGTCATTTAAGCTTTGTTGTAAATGTCTTCAACCTTCTAAATGGGAAGCAGTGAAGGATCACCTGTAACTCTACTGTAAATATCAAAGTTACTGTACACCTGAACCCTTTATCCCAGTTAGGGGTCATCTGTAACCCCACTGTAAATATCAATGTCATCGTACACCTGACCCCTATATCCCAGTGAGGGGTCATCTGTAACCCCGCTGTAAATATCAATGTCATAGTACACCTGACCCCTATATCCTAGTGAAGGAACATCTGTAACCCCACTGTAAATATCAGTGTTATTGTATACCTGACCCCTATATCCCAGTGAAGGATCATCTGTAATCCCACTGTAAATATCAGTGTTCTTGTATACCTGATCCCTATATCCCAGAGCGGGGTCATCTGTAACCCCACTGTAAATATCAATGTTATCTTACACCTGACCCCTATATCCCAGTTAGGGGTCATCTGTAACCCCACTGTAAATATCAACGTCATTGTACACCTGGCCCCTATATCCCAGTGAGAGATCATCTGTACCCCACTGTAAATATCAGTGTTATTGTATACCTGACCCCTATATCCCAGTGAGAGATCATCTGTAACCCCACTGTAAATATCAAAGTTATTGTATACCTGACCCCTATATCCCAGTGAGGGGTCATCTGTAACCCCACTGTAAATATTAATGTTATAGTACATCTGACCCGTATATATCCCAGTGAGGGGTCATCTGTAACCCCACACTAAATATCAATGCCATAGTACACCTGACCCCTATATCACAGTGAAGGATCATCTGTAGCCCCACTGTAAATATCAGTGTTATTGTATACCTGATCCCTATATCCCAGTGAGGGATCATCGGTAACCCCACTGTAAATATCAGTGTTATTGTATACCTGACCCCTATATCCCAGTGAGGGGGGCATCTGTAACCCCACTGTAAATATCAATGTCATCGTAAACCTGGCCCCTATATCCCAGTGAGAGATCATCTGTACCCCACTGTAAATATCAGTATTATCATATACCTGACCCCTATATCCCAGTGAGAGATCATCTGTAACCCCACTGTAAATATCAATGTCATCGTACACCTGACCCCTATATCCCAATGAGGCGTCATCTGTAACCCCGCTGTAAATATCAATGTCATAGTACACCTGACCCCTATATCCTAGTGAAGGAACATCTGTAACCCCACTGTAAATATCAGTGTTATTGTATACCTGATCCCTATATCCCAGAGCGGGGTCATCTGTAACCCCACTGTAAATATCAATGTTATCTTACACCTGACCCCTATATCCCAGTTAGGGGTCATCTGTAACCCCACTGTAAATATCAATGTTATAGTATACCTGACCCCTATATCCCAGTGAGGGATCATCTGTAACCACACTGTAAATATCAATGTTATCGTACACCTGGCCCCTATATCCCAGTGAGAGATCATCTGTACCCCACTGTAAATATCAGTGTTATCGTATACCTGACCCCTATATCCCAGTGAGAGATCATCTGTAACCCCACTGTAAATATCAAAGTTATTGTATACCTGACCCCTATATCCCAGTGAGGGGTCATCTGTAACCCCACTGTAAATATCAATATTATAGTACATATGACCCCTATATATCCCAGTGAGGGGTCATCTGTAACCCCACACTAAATATCAATGCCATAGTACACCTGACCCCTATATCACAGTGAAGGATCATCTGTAGCCCCACTGTAAATATCAGTGTTACTGTATACCTGATCCCTATATCCCAGTGAGGGATCATCTGTAACCCTGCTGTAAATATCAGTGTTATTGTAGGGGGGCATCTGTAACCCCACTGTAAATATCAATGTCATAGTATACCTGACCCCTATATCCCAATGAGGGGTCATCTGTAACCCCACTGTAAATATCAATGTTATAGTACACCTGACCCCTATGTCCCAGTGAGGGGTCATCTGTAACCCCACTGTAAATATCAATGCCATTTTACACCGGACCCCTATATCCCAGTGAGGGGTATTCTGTAATCCCACTGTAAATATCAATGTTATCTTACACCTGACCCCTATATCCCAGTGAGGGGTCATCTGTAACCACACTGTAAATATCAATGTTATAGTACACCTGACCCCTATATCCCAGTGAGAGATCATCTGTAACCCTGGTGTAAACATCTGTTTTATTGTATACCTGACCCCTATATCCCAATGGGGGGTCGTCTGTAACCCCACTGTAAATATCAATGTCATCGTACACCTGACCCCTATATCCCAATGAGGGGTCTTCTGTAACCCCACTGTAAATATCAATGTTATTGTATACCTGATCCCTATATCCCAGTGAGAGATCATCTGTAACCCTGCTGTAAATATCAGTGTTATCGTACACCTGACCCCTATATCCCAGTGAGGGGGTCATCTGTAATCCCACTGTAAACATCAATGTCATCTTACACCTGATCCCTATATCCCAGTGAGGGGTCATCTGTAACCCCACTGTAAATATCAATGTCATCGTACACCTGACCCCTATATCCCAGTGAGAGATCATCTGTACCCCACTGTAAATATCAATGTTATTGTACACCTGACCCCTATATCCCAATGAGGGGTCATCTGTAACCCCTCCCCTGTAAATCTCAATGTTATAGTACACATGACCCCTATAGCTCAGTGAGGCAGGTCATCTGTAACCCCACTGTAAATATCAGTGTTATTGTGCACCTGACCCCTATATCCCAGTGAGGGGTCATCTGTAACCCCACTGTAAATAGCAATGTTATCTTACACCTGACCACTATATCCCAGTGGGGGGTCATCTGTAACCACACTGTAAATACCAATGTTATTGTACACCTGACCCCTATATCCCAATGAGGGGTCATCTGTAACCCCCCTGTAAATATCAATGTTATTGTACACCTGACCCCTACATCCCAGTGAGAGATCATCTGTAACCCTGCTGTAAATATCAGTGTTATCGTATACCTGACCCCTATATCCCAGTAAGAGATAATCTGTAACCCCGCTGTAAATATCAATGTCATAGTACACCTGACCCTTATATCCCAATGAAGGATCATCTGTAACCCCCCCCCGTAAATATCAGTGTTATTGTACACCTGACCCCTATATCCCAGTGCAAGATCATCTGTAACCCCACTGTAAATATCAGTGCTATTGTATACCTGACCCCCTATATCCCAGTGAGGGGGTCATCTGTAACCCCGCTGTAAATATCAGTGTTATTGTACACTTGACTCCTATATCCCAGTGAGGGGTCATCTGTAACCCCCCTGTAAATAGTGTTATTGTACACCTGACCCCTATATCCCAATGAGGAGTCATCTGTAACCCCCCTGTAAATATCAATGTTATTGTACACCTGACCACTATATCACAGTGAGAGATCATCTGTAACCTCACTGTAAATATCAGTGTTATTGTACACCTGACCCTTATATCCCATTTATGTAGCATTTCCACTGTTTGTTCAGAGAGTGTTGTTACACTTTTTTGTGAACAGGTGGATTTTTTAAAATTTTTAGTTCGTTTAATGCAGTTTATAAATCAGATTTAAATAAATGAGTTGGTGCGCGAACTGGTTAAAGACATGTTTTACTTACAATGCAGACCACAGGCAATACAAATTTACAATAAGGATGCACAATAACACTGTAAAAGCATAACAGTTTATGTAACAAAATGATAAGACAACTACAGTCACCAAACACATGAACATTAAGAGTATAAAACAACAGCCAATATAATTTTAAAGCAGAACAATTCATATATATCATTTATCCTGCTCTTACATATTAGACAATGAAAGAAACTGTACATGCATTTATATAAAAGCAAGCAAGCAGGGAAACTGGTCACTTTACTTCTAACATTTCCAATAGTACTTCCCTTCATGGGTTCATTTGTAAGCTTACAGTCAAGGAGACCGTGGGAGACTAATAATGCCACCAAAAAGTAGATTTTTCCCCACATACCCCAGGTGAAAGTTTATTTATGATCACACAATCAGTCATCCAGTATGGTTTTAAGGGGTGATAAGAAAGGATGCTACTTTACATGTAAAGACAGCCTGTTCCAGAAACAGAGAATTCACTGGGTTATGTACCTGTCAGGCCATCTAATATTGCTGATTTGGTTGTACAGGTCCAAGTCTCAAGTGGATATTCCTTTATGACTGGTTCTATTTGGGTGAAGGAGTTCAAAGAGTGCTGGGTCATTCATATCATGGAAAGCTACACAGTGATTACCCATCAGGAGTCTACATGACGCACAGTAGTGAGGCAGGGCTTTAGTCTACCACAGTAACTGTGAATACTGAGACCTTTTTGGTGAAGAAACACGGTCTCTCAGGTTGGTTTATGTGCTTAGTGTGATACATAACAAATAGGACATTATTTTCAATGAAGCACCTTAGGGCTGAATAAAACAGGACTGTAACTTCTTGGAACCTTGACTAGATACCACAAAGGTTGAGCTGTGCAAGGCAGAAGGACTTTCTTGCCACCTCAGAGACATGGCAGTCAAACAAGAGTCGTTTATCAACACAGGCACACAAGTCCTTGATGACTGCATCAGATTTAAGGAGAATGTTATCTATACAGTGAGCAATTCAGATCCTCCATTTAATAAAAAAAATATTTTGTACTTCTTGGCATTGTGGGTAAGCCCATGCATAACACAACAAGCAAGATTTTAGCCCTTGCTAGAGAATCTGAGTAACAGAATGTATTTTGAGAACAGTTCTCAGGTTGCAAACAGCAGTTAATCTGGTTAGCTACAGTCCATTGAGCTCAGCTCTCATGCCACAGAAGTACATACACCAGAGAGGTGGGGTGGGTACACTCCTGGGAGGTTTTCCTCACTAAAGCACACAACTCCAACATTTACAGTATGGTTTTATCAGACAGCCAACAATCTATCCAGTGAACTATATATGGAACAATACTGACTTGGGAATGTTTGTCAATAATTCCAGATTGTGGATATGGTGTTGAAGGCCCTAAGAAAGCCCAGACAGGCATTTTGGACTGTATATACCCCTGTATCCATGGCTTTAGAACCCTTTCACAGCACTCAACTAGGTTGAGCAGGCATAGCATGTCTTTTACAAAGTCAAATTTGTGTGGATTCAGGAAAATAAGGTCACCTATGTCATTATTAATTCAGCTGATATATTTCACTGCCTTACAAATAATATTAGTGAGATTAACAGGCCTGTAAATTCCAGGGTCAATACAGAGATATCAGTATATGGGCCTTCTTTATGAAGGGCACCACAATAGCTGTTCTCCACATCGTAGGAAATAACCAGTGGGAAGATTTAGACTGAAGCTTTGACAGATGGATTTTGATAGGTAGGACTTAGCACTTCTCAGTAAACATCCAAGGATATTGTTAGGACCTATGGAACTGGTATTTTTAATTTTGGGGTGTGCCAAACGTACTTGGCCTAAAGTGATTTTGGAAAGGAGGTGTGTGAGGGGAGAAACAGGGGCAGATGAGGTGAAGTCAGAAGAGTGTTTATCTGCAAAAACATTAAAACATCAATGAAAAAATGAAAAAAAAATCAACAAAAAAATAAAAATAAAGTCTTCACCAAACTAGTGTCTATTTCCTTGGCACCTTGGCAGTAAGTCTTCCAGGGATTATAAAACTAACACTTTGGGAATCACTTTTTATAATGAAGGAAAAAGGAAGTGCCATTACAATATATTAACAATTAAAATTAAAAAATAAATAAAACTTTCCAGTTACAAGAATGACTAAAGTGCCCTCAGGGTCAGAGAAGGGGGTACTACTAGAGATAAGCTCAGTATAGTATTGTACGTTTTCTAATATTCCTGATATAGCTAAAGGCAGCCTTACAGTTTCTTTTGAATTAAGTACAATCTTAAATTCATAGTTGACCTTACATAATGGTAAGCTTGAGGGACTTACTAGTTTTAAATCCTTTTTACAGTGATGATGTGGACATCCTTTAGAGATGGTCAGGAGTTTTTTTTTCTTCTTCTTTTAATTATGTAATTAGCTATGTGGTAGCTCCACCATCTGTCTGGGTTTATTTTTATATGTGCTACAATTGTTACACTGGATTGGTATAGATGCAACAATTCATCAATCAAAGAAGAAGTAACATTTATAGGTAAAGATAGCAGCCTCAGATGCACCAGTAACATTTAAAGGTAAAGGCAGCAGCCTCATGTGAGGCAGTAACATTTACAGGTAAAGGCAACAGCCTCAGGTGAGCCAGTAACATTCAGAGGTAAAGGCAGCAGCCTCAGGTACAAGGTCTACTGAGGAGCTACACCACTTGTGACCATCAGTAAGATCAATAAATATTAAGTAACTGGTTTTACAGTAAGCCTTGAAAGCAGACAAATTATTAGGGGGCCACATAATAGATTTTCAGGGAGAAGGTCACAATTAGACATTTAGATATGACTAGGAATGGGTTATCAAGTATGGGGAGTGCAAATAGAGGAAACATTTATGAGGACAACTTGATCAAATATATTTGATGTTTGCAGTACATTTGCCAGTTTGTGTGCGGCTAGTTGAAGTAACTCCTAAGACAGGTATTTGGTTGGATGGTTAACTTTTCTAACTGATTAATGTATTCGGCAGACTCTGACACAGTCATAGATGGGGTCTATAACCTGTTACGTGATTTTGAGTGTAACTAGACTACAACCAGTTCCTGATTTGTATCATGCAGAATCCTGTGACAGACAATGGAGTTACAAATAAATACAGCTACTTCTCTGCAGCTTCCAGTAGATCTGAACATATGATATTCCTTTCATCCAAGGAGAATGGGAGTGCTATCATAACACTTCAATAAGGTGTCTGCAATTGCGCAAATGCAGATGCCTTTGAAGGTAAAAAAAGGCCTCACGTTTAGAAATTTTGTTTGCTTTAATGTCTAAGGCCTTCGCATCTCCTCTTTTATGCTGATACCTTTTTATTATTAAAAAAATCGTAAAATATGAAAACCAAAAGAGAGAACACTGTCAAATTCTGCCAATTTCTGCAGCTAGCACCCTCTTCCATCACCACTTTCCTAATGTCATCTGTCCCATGCAATCATGACTCTGCTATTACCAAACAGAACATAACCAGTCAGGCAAAGCATCCCCCCCCCCCCCATACAGTAATGCATTGCTATGTCATTTCTGAATGAATACCATTCCATTTCTTCCCAATGGCCCCTACTTACACCCTTCTAACCCCACTCTTCATAACTTGTACCACACCCTGCCTGTCGTATGATAAAACTGTGTGCCCCATTGCATCAATTTTCTCTTGTGCATTTTCTCCAATTCATACTTAACAAGCATCTAGACCCTTTAATGCAAACCATTCTGCATGGCTTTTTTGAGATGCAACCTGAAAAACTGGATGCTGTATTCCATATGTGGGCTCCTCTAAGCCTGTCATCAAGATGTAGAGGGATGGATCCCTGCCTGTGACTCGAATGAGTGGTGTTTGGTTTGATTAGCAGGCACCACACTGGAGGAGTCAGGCAGGGGAAGAGAGGGCACTGGAGGAGCATTACATGCTCGCCTCTCCTGGGGGTGCATTTGGGAGCAATACTGGGATGGTGTGATTTCTTCTGTGGAGACCAAAGAAGACACCTGTGGTGCACCAGAGTTGGTGGGTGTGGCTGTGGCTGTCAACATCACTTGCCGAAGTGAGGAATGACCAGAGTGGTAGTCTAATGTACCCCACCTATCCTGCCCCTCACACAGCCAAGAATGTAAGGAGATGTAAGACAACAAAACAGGATAATCTTAAACCACCCCTGATGTCTGGCTACATAACGGCCC
This sequence comes from Protopterus annectens, assembly GCF_019279795.1. NCBI lineage: Eukaryota > Metazoa > Chordata > Ceratodontiformes > Protopteridae > Protopterus > Protopterus annectens. The sequence continues at coordinate 885,536,801 of NC_056733.1, read as the reverse complement.
CTTCTGACTGACTCTCACCTACTGCACCAAGTGTCTCATCTCTGAGGAGATGGAAGCTTCCTGGTTCTTTTAAGTTTCCTTAGCACCACTTCAAGTGCAATTTTTTCCCTGTCCAGCTGGTATGTACTGTACAGAAAAATGTATGTTCACATAGCTCCCCTAAGAAGCAAGATACTACCATTTCTATCACCAACTGCCATTTATCTTCTCCTGTTATTTGCCTTTCCAAACCAAGCTAGGAAGTGCTTCTTTAGTATGCAAGGCTAAAACCTGATTGCAGTCTTTATACCTACAACAAACAGGATCATTTCATTCCTGATGTCTCCTGCTACACCTGAAACAGATGCCCTAGACAGCATCAGCAATCAGCCTTGAAAAATCCGGGATTCCACTTTTAATAGACAGCTAGCTGCCCCAGCCAAATAAAATAAAAATAAAATAACTACACTGTAATTCACTGCGGAGTTACTTCCCAGTTCACATAAATAGTTTTGCCTCCCTCAAAACTCAGTCTTTACATTAATGGCACAGTTTCAAAAGTCAAGCTAAAAATCTACACTGATTTGTTCATTCATTTTTTTTTTATTTGTCTGGAAAAAGTCATGGTGGAAGCAAGCCAAGTAGGGCAGACCAGATTTACTTGTCCCCAGCAACAGTCTCCTAGTCATACTGTGGGATCCCCAGACATTCCCCAGCAAGATAAAAGATACAAGTCCTCTAGTGTATATCCAATATGTTATCCTTTTAGTGACTACCCACAACAAATGACCACTGGTCAGGATGGGGACAAAGACTGACCAAGAAACTGAGAGCTTTTATTCTCGGACGTAATTCTTGATTCACTACTGTGGCCCAGTATAACTCCTGAAGTACTGCTGCTGTTACTACATTCCTTTGCCAGTCAGCTTCCCTATTCATGCTTTCACCCACGATCTGAGGTTTCAGTCCCCCCCCCCCTTTTGCAGGAAGCAATCCACTTTTCTTTCTTGTATTTTTTTTCTGTGAGACACCCATGACCTCTAATTTGGAGGTATTAATTTTCATCCTAACCATTTCACACAGAGAGTGCTGATAATCACTGTAGTCCATACTGGAGACTGCAGCCACTCAGAACTAACAGTGGAAACATCATCTGCAAAAACAAAGATGCGACTCCCAAATCCACAAATGAAATGTTCAACAAATCATGGATACATCTTGACACCCTGTCCATGTAAATTACAAGCACGATGGAAGAAGAGGAACCCCCTTGGCAGAGTCCTATACCACCCTGAACAAGTCTGACTTAGACACACCTATGAGATGATCAGGTGTCTTCCAGAAAGACATTCCTTTGAAACTATCTTGTATACCGTGTCATTCCAGCATCCTTAATACTAAGTATCTTCAAATGAAACTTTACACATACGTAACACCACTCACTCAATGGTACTCATTATCAAAGAATAATCCTTTTCAGGGTTGCATATCTTCTATAAAACCACAGTGTCATCACTGCCACATTCTCCCATTTTTAGCACAAAGTAGTAGCATATACAAGAGGTAAGCACAGAAAGGCAAAGCCACACGTCTACAAAAGGTCTCTCTGTCATACTGACACCAAAAAGGTAGCTCCACATGGAGGCAATCATTTGATACAAGCACAACCCAACCCACTTCTGGAGACACTGTTTCACAGGAAGTTCACTACAGGTCTTTTTACAGAGAGTAGGAAGAACCCAGCAGCAGGGCAGGAGATAGGGCACAGGGGTCAAAGTGCACTGTACAACTGGTTCAGCAGGTGGACATGTATCATATTCATGATCAAGTTTCTGAAGCTCCCAGCAGGACCTCGTGTGTCCCACACTCAAACGTCCCCTTTACTGCAGACTGCTGAAGCAGAAACATTTGAAGAAAGGCATACTCCTTTCTTCCTTTCTAGACATTTGTTATTTACAGACACAAAAGGCCACTAACTTCAAAACCATGTTCCGCTGCAATAGAATGATATTCTGTCCCAGTAGTGCATCCATACTATGCCTCTATTTTGTGTCTGCCAGTTTCACACCAATTTAATGTGGATTTTAACACAGGCAGCTCATTTTTTCCCATGATGCCATGCTACATGGCACTGAAGGCTTTACGAAAGTCTAAAGACTGCAACACCATATGGTCTGCCTCTTTTCTTGATGTGTACCTCAGGTTTATGCAATCACTAAGTGTTTTTAGACTCACACACAAGTTTATCCCCCCACCCCCCTATGAAACACAGTGTTGCCTATGACCTCAAAACCCTCTAGTTTGAGATACCAAATTAGCAGAACAGTTTCAGCAGATTTCTCAACTAACATTGCTTATATTTAGTTGTGATGGGACGTGAGTCAGTAACTGCCAGTTCCCAATCGTTTGCTGCATTTCATAGAATGTTAATGTCTCCCAAGAGACTGTATCCTAAACAAACATAACCCCTGAACCAAGTTTTCTCCTTACCCATTTCTTTATCATAATGTTTCTTTTCACTTGTAAACTACTGTCAGCTTTGCTTTAACTTAGAAGAGTAGGACATCAGTCACACCCATCAAAAATGAACAAAGCTCTTCTGTGCCAACCCTGCTGTCTTCCCTACCCTCCTCCGACGTGTGTGCCCAGCTATGAGAACAACAGGAAGTGCTAGATGAACATTCCCACTGCTACACCGACACAAACTTCGCAGCCTTCTCAAAGGTCAAAGGTCACTGGCTCCTACTAGGGGTCTAACACAAAACACTCAAACTTTAAATTCCTCTCTGCCATTCCACAAACACATCACCATGACAATGATCTGTATGGAAAGAGTACAAGCAGGGAAGTCTGCCAGAGCACAACGTTCTGCCAAACGGCTGAGTATGATGCGTCATCATTTGATGCCTTCAGACTCCAGCATCCAGCACATGCAATGTCTTTTCAAAGTGGCGAGAAGGCAATCAGCTTTGCTGCTGCTACTGTTAAAAATATTAATAACTAGTCCTTACAAGTTCAGTGTTTCTTGTTCAGATCTGGAATCTGTTGCAGCTATTCAAATAATAAAATATTAACTGGTTCTTATGATGCCGTTTACTCTACATACTGACCTGAGAGGTAAACAATTTATTTACATAACTAAGAATAAATCCAGCAGATTGCAAACTGATCTTGCTTTTTGAAATGTGGTTTCACTCCCTACTATTAAAATGCTGAAACAAAGGAAAACAAAACCAGCCTTTACTTTCTAATTCACCATGCTCTAACAGGAAGTACAAAGCAGATATCAATAGGACTTGGAAAAGAACATAATCACTAAATGTTACAGAAAGTACGACTCAGTGGTGATAATGTTTAAGCAATGCTTAGAAATTGTATCCACCTTTAGTCACAAAGCTAGGACTCCAGTGCAGTAAGAATTCTGTGTTTCTTCCACAAATGAATGGGGAATTTCAATAAAATTGGAATTTACATTATTTTCTATAATTTTGCACGTTTGGAAGGACACGGTCATTCAACCAATGAAATTCTGAACTTGGAAATGTTAACTCCTCCCTTTCTCTCAGCAAATGCAGCTTCACCTCTGTAACAGTGTCAGCTGCACGTTGTTTGCAGATTAAAAGATTCTACAGCAGAGAAGGCAGTTTTCACATGATCTGTATATATTTTCCTGGGACTATTTTTCACTGTGGGTGCACACATACGTGTGGGCAGATATGAATCATAAAAAGCTGTTGGAAATGGATGAGGCTCTGACTCGTTACGCATGGCGTAGTTTGCTTGATGTGCGCTAACAGTCGGCCTCCTACACTGCAGTGTTATAATGTACCACCATCACTATTAACTTCCTTGCAAACACAAACAACAGTCTCTGTCATCTCTTTTAAATGCAACTTCAACTACTGACAAAATGCCTCAAACAAGTTATCCTCCCCCTCCCCACCATCCTACCTCATTCACCTGCAAAAACAAATGACATTTGGAACCTGGATGAAATCAAAGTACCTTAATAGAGATGTTACAAATGAATCGAAGGCCACTATGACAACAAATACATTCCACCAGCAAATCCTGAATTGAAGAGTTTACTGGATGCTTCACCTTTCTGCATCAATAACCAGAATAAGTAAGTCAAAGCAATATATCAAAAAGCTCTAGTTAAACTATCCCTGGATCATGTTCCACTTTCTTGGATGAAATGTGAATGTATAAATACATCACACAGGATTCTGTACAGTTATGACATCATTGTGCTGACATAGCTTCAATTAATTGTCCCAAACTGTCAGTCACTTTGGCGTACTGCACAGGTACAGCCTGATTAGACACACCTTTAAGCAGCATTTCCCAGCATGCAGAGCAACTCACCAGCCTATGCTCCTTTAATGAAGCTTATAGGACAAAACAATGAAGAATGGACATCATATAAAAATGTAGTTCCTCACTCATAATCAGTGACTTTTAAGGGAGACCCAGTAGTGCATCCCAAAATCCAGTCCTAAAGAAAAGTTTGAGTGCCTTGTGATAGTAACAGCCAGTCGTACCTCCCTTTGGTATGCACCTGACCAGGTATATGCAGCAACTAGAGTGACCTAAAATGTTCCTTACAAAATGAATACAAGGTGTAACAAACCTGCCTTATACAGAGTGCCTTAAAGCCTTTTTGCTCTACTCAGTCTCCTATAAATTGCTGAGGGGTGATCTATGCCTGGCTTACAAGGCATCCGCAAATCCCACATTTATGCATCTCCTACATATTTGTAAGTCAAAGAGTAAGTACCAGAAATACATGGTCTAGGGACCTGAATTATGCCTGTGACTTAAACAGACATGTATCCCAGAGACTGCCTTTCCTATGTAACAGGCTTCCCATCCATGTGAAGCTGAGTTGGTCTATTACTCAGTGTAAACACAACCGAGACAACTGGATGGGGAATATGAAATTTACACCAGGCCTGGCACCCATGTCCTTTATGGACAGAGATAGCTTATAAATACCTGGCCCTCAATGTCCTACTTGGATGCAGGATATCATTATTATTTCGGGGAAACTTGGCTAGGCTTAGGAAGGACCCGAGTTGTTAGCCTAGTAACAGTCTATGAATCTATGAATAATACTAAATAGAAGCAATAAAAATAAACTCTCGAGTTGTGACAAACAGCTAAACTTTGCACCGTAAGGATGAGTGTAGTTTACTATCCCCCATACAGTTCTTTATAAAAAAAGAAATTTGCAAATGTCACCTACAATAAACATGAAGTTTTTGTGAACCTCCACACTGGCAATGCTCGCTGACATTAAGGCTTCTTACCCTAATTAAGATGATGGCTGTGTGTGAAGAGAAAATGAAAGACTGCAAAACAGCCTGATCATTCTTAAAGATTCATGTACTAACTGTGTCACATGTCCAGCACACCTCTCATTGGAACGTTAACCTCTGTCTTGACTCTCAAACTATACACTACACAAACTACTCTGTTACCCTGTTACAAATGTGACTACTTACTTATGACTAAACCTTTTTTAAAGTAGAATTTTCTGTTTTAATCCATTACAATTCAGCTGTACACCAGTTGTCTTACTTTTCATCTGCTGCATTGTACTGCTTTTTGACACATTAAATTCATTGTGTATAAGTTACACTTGTCACAACCATGGCAGAAAACTACACCTTTAAACAGTCCACCACCTGGCTAACAAACAAATGCACAAAATGAATAACTCCAAGTGGGATCTCTTAATCTGTCGTCATGTGCTAATGTCCTTTGTGGAACAAAAGCTGTAGAAGTTACTGTTCCTGATCTGGTAAAGACAGATGCTAACTTTTCATTTCACTCTTTAATCTCAAAGAAGAGATTATTGCATCATGCAAAAGACGGCTGGTGCTGATCCAATTTGGCCGAAGATCATTCTGCAGTAGTTCAGAATTCAGCAGATTATGTTTGCCGATCAAGTGAAGGCTGATTATGAACAGGGGCTTTGATGGCTTTGCAAAGTGATTAATTCTTTCCAGATGACATGCTAATACATTGTATAAATGTGAAGGACATTTTCAGAGAACTGGTGACGTGTTTTTTCTGCTTTAAGAACAATATGTGTTGTAATTCTTTGCACATTACTCCATGCACCTCCAGGAAGACTTGAATGAGGCATGATGTGGAGAAAGGGAACGATTAAAAAGCAGAATGTCAAATCTGTGAATGCCTGTCAGAACGGGTAAAATAATGATATTTTGTACAGCATTTAAAATGACAAAAAATGTCACTTTTATCAAATTTTCCTACCTGCTTTCTGCCCTTGCACTTGTCCACAATCAAGATTCTTCTGACTGGACTCAAGTCCCTTCAATTCCCATAGCCATAAGTATGGAATGTCATCCAGGCAGCCGTGATGGTGGTCTCTTACTTCTTCCCTGAGCAGAGGATGTGTGACTTTCAGCAGTGAGGGGACTCACTATACCTTCTCCTGTGTCAATGCACATTCCTGTGTTTGCTGGCTGAATGTCCACCCCAGGGCTGTCCTTGTGTACCTCTCCTCTGGGGAACTGTGGCTCTGGATGGCCCACATCCCCCGCACTCTGAACCTGTCCACTCACAGGTTCATTTAGACAACAGTGGAATGGGTCAGGATACATTAAGTGGAAAGATGGGTTTATATCAATGGGGAGGGGGGGGGCAGGACAGAGAAAAACAGGCAGTGAGGGTGGAGAAAAAAGCAATATAAAGTGAGGTGCTGGCCACAGATACTTATCAGATAACTGGACAAACATTGGGAAGAAATATAAAAGGAGTACCAGCCAGCGGAAATCTGGAGTGGGAATATACTGGTACTGTAAGTATGTGGAGGAAGTTACACACTAGATTAGGAAAGAAGGAGGGGAACTACAGAATTTATATAGGCATGAAGGATAATCAACCACAGAGCTGATGTGAGAGGTAAACAGATGGAAAAGGGTAAGAAGAGACAACTGTGGAGATAGAGAAACAAAGGAAAAGGAAACAGGAGAGCAACACTGGGAATGGTAAAAGATGAAGAGACTATTTAAAGGGGCTATAACGGGACTTTAAAATATTTGTAGGGGAAATGCCTCCACAAACACTTTTATACACCAGAGAGATTATCAAAGATATCCTCAGATAGGAAAGGACTGTTTTGGAGATGTGAAGAGGAAAGAGATACATGAAGTCACATAGTTTGGAAACGCAAGAGATTAGGAGGACTACGAACGTAGATTAAAAAATTAATGGAACAAGCACTTCAGGTGGTAGGATAAATCACAAGTAAGCTATTCCTATTGTGATATTCAGCAGAGACACCAAAAGAAAATAGATTGCTGGTAGGACAGCTTTTGGCAGTCTTTAAAAAAATGATAACCAATAGATAGAAAAAAAAATCAACACCCAACGATGGAAGAAACAACCAGAATAATGGATCGGATCAAACAAAGAAGACAGTACGAATGAAGCAGGGATAAGAAAACTCGGAAAACATGGAAAAAGATGGCAGAAGAAGGAAAACCAGCCTGATGGAAGTAAAATAACAGTCAGCCGTAGAATGAAAATGAAATACGGCTGAAGAATCCTCTTAGAATAACACAGGAAAGAAAATTGTCAGTGAAGAGGGAGGGTGGGGAACTGTAAATAGTTAAAGAGGGGAAAGGTTAAAGGAATAAGGAAAAATGAGGAAACAGAGAACAGGGTGATCTTAACTAAAAATGGGATTAAGGATGGCAGAGAGGGAGCAGGAAATAAGGTATAGAAATGAACTAAGGCAAAAGATGAAAGATGTAAGGCAGAGGATATGCAACGGGATGGCCCACATAAAGCGGGAGGGGTGAGAATTTAAGAAAGTACAGACCAAATTAACTGCAAATTAAAGATAACAAGAAAGTTGAGTGATCTATGCAATATACTTAAAGTCTGACTTTACAGATTGAAATAACTGAGAGCACTGATACTAGGTAGGGACTGATATACAGAAATAACATAAGGAAAAATGGAAAGGCTCTCTGTCATCAGTGGAAATGGAAGTGCATCATGTATTACAGAAACAATATAATGGAAAGGGGAAAGGCTCTCCGTCATCAGTGGAAATGGAAGCGCACCATGCATTACAGAAATAATATAAGGGAAAAGCAGTAGGGCTCTCTGTCATCAGTGGAAACGGAATTGCACCATGCATTACAGAACTAATATCAGGGAATAGTGGACAGGTTCTCTGTCACCAGTGCAAATGGAAGTGCACCATACATTATAGAAATGATATAAGGGAAAAATGGAAAGGCTCTCTGTCATCAGTGGAAATGGAAGTGTACCATGCATTACAGAAATAATATAAGGGAAAAAGGGAAAGGCTCTCTGTCATCAATGCAAATGGAAGTGCACCATGCATTACAGAAATAATATAAGGGAAAAGGGGAAAGGCTCTCTGTCATCAATGCAAATGGAAGTGCACCATGCATTACAGAATTAGTATAAGGGAAAAAAGGAAAGGCTCTCTGTCATCACTGGAAATGAAATTGCACCATGCATTACAGAAACAATACAAGGGAAAAGGGGATAATATCTCTGTAATCAGTGGAAACGGAAGTGCACCATGCATTACAGAATTAGTATAAGGGAAAAATGGAAAGACTCTCTGTCATCAGTGGAAATGGAAGTGTACCATGCATTACAGAACTAATATCAGGGAATAGTGGACAGGTTCTCTGTCACCAGTGCAAATGGAAGTGCACCATGCATTATAGAAATGATATAAGGGAAAAATGGAAAGGCTCTCTGTCATCAGTGGAAATGGAAGTCCACCATGCATTACAGAAATAATATAAGGGAAAAAGGGAAAGGCTCTCTGTCATCAATGCAAATGGAAGTGCACCATGCATTACAGAATTAGTATAAGGGAAAAAAGGAAAGGCTCTCTGTCATCACTGGAAATGAAATTGCACCATGCATTACAGAAATAATACAAGGGAAAAGGGGATAGTATCTCTGTAATCAGTGGAAACGGAAGTGCACCATGCATTACAGAATTAGTATAAGGGAAAAATGGAAAGGCTCTCTGTCATCAGTGGAAATGGAAGTGTACCATGCATTACAGAATTAGTATAAGGGAAAAATGGAAAGGCTCTCTGTCATCAGTGCAAATGGAACTGCACCATGCATTACAGAAATAATATAAGGGAAAAGGGGAAAGGCTCTCTGTCATTAGTGGAAACAGAAGTGCACCATGAATTACAGAAATAATATAAGGGAAAAGAGGAAAGGCTCTCTGTCATCAGTGGAAACGGAAGTGTACCATGCATTACAGAATTAGTATAAGGGAAAAATGGAAAGGCTCTCTGTCATCAGTGGAAATGAAAGTGCACCATGCATTACAGAAATAATACAAGAGAAAAGGGGATAGTATCTCTGTAATCAGTGGAAACGGAAGTGCACCATGCATTACAGAATTAGTATAAGGGAAAAATGGAAAGGCTCTCTGTCATCAGTGGAAATGAAAGTGCACCATGCATTACAGAAATAATACAAGGGAAAAGGGGTTAGTATCTCTGTAATCAGTGGAAACGGAAGTGCACCACGCATTACAAAAACAATAAGGGAAAAAAGGAAAGGCTCTATGTCATTAGTGGAAACAGAAGCGCACCATGCATTACAGAATTAGTATAAGGGAAAAATGAAAAGGCTCAGCGTCATCAATGCAAATGGAAGTGCACCATGCATTACAGAAATAATATAAAGTAAAAAAGAAACACTCACTGTCATCAGTGGAAACGGAAATGCACCATGCACTACAGAAATAATATAAGGGAAAAGGGGAAAGGCTCTCTATCATAAGTGGAAATGGAAGTTCACCATGGGTTACAGAAACAATAAGGGAAAAATGGAAAGGCTCTCTGTCATCAGGGGTAATGGAAGTGCAACATGAATTATAGAAATAATATAAAGGAAAAAAGGGAAAGGCTCTCTGTCATCAGTGGAAACAGAAGTGCACCATGCATTACAGAATTAGTATAAGGGAAAAATGGAAAGGCTCTCTGTCATCAGTGGAATAGGAAATGCACCATGGATTACAGAAATAATACAAGGGGAAATGGGAAATGGTCTCTGTCATCTGTGCAAACGGAAGTGCACCATGCATTACAGAAATAATATAAGGGAAAAGGGGAAAGGCTCTCTGTCATCAGTGGAAATGAAATCGCACCATGCATTACAGAAATAATATGAGGGGAAAGGCTCTCTGTCATCAGTGGAAATGGAAGTGCACCATGCACTACAGAAATAAAAAAATAATCCTTGTTTTCCCCCCTTCCTCGACTAGTTTAGACCAGTTTACAGGCATTGCTGTATTCTGGGCTGTGGTGTCCATTACCTTACTTTGATAGAAGGAAGTTTCTTTGCTCACCAGTGGGAGTGGGGAGCCTTGAGCAGCCTACCTGTCCTTGGGGGAAGTGACCTCAGCACAAGAAGCTGTAGTAATTGGTTGTTTTGGACCATTCCTAGCTCTTTTGTAGTTTACTGTTTAAAATCCGTGTTTGTGCGGTCGTGCGCATAGCGCAGCGCCGGTTAAACAAGGTTAAACTTTTTCTGGCTCCGCCAAGTCTGCTCTTCAAATTTTCCCTTAAGGAAGGGAAGCTCTACTCTTAGTATAACCAGACTACTCACTGTATTATAAGCCTAGCACTTGTTCTCAATACTTCTCTACTAAGTAAGCACTCTTGTACTAAGTAAAGCACTACATCTACTTACCACCCCTGTGAATATCCACTTCCCTTAAAGGTATACCACTCCCTTATACTGTTCTAGCATGTCGAGTGGTAGATTACTGGCATCGTCTCCAGTTCAGCTGGTCAATCTGGGTATCTTGAGACAATGCTACAATTGTCTCATGTACACAGACAACCCTCTCCTCCTCCCAACAAACACAAATACATGTGAGAGATGCAACTATATAGCCAAACTGGAGGCTGAACTCTCTCAACTCAGGGCTGGCATGACCAGACAGGAGGAGATGGCAACCACACACACAACAATCCCAGTCCCACATAGACCTACCAACTGCAACCCCAAACACAAAAAAACACAAAGACACTCGGAGGCTCTAATAAAAAACTTACCAAAACAACAGAGGCTCCCAAAGCAGACATCCAAAAATCCACCACCTCAAAACAAAACACATGCAACACATACTTCAATAAATCAGTGTGTCGACCAATCGCAGTCCTTAAGGCCAAACACCTTGCCTGATACACTAGTAATAGGTGACTCCATAGTCAGACACACTGATGTCCCACTGACCAGGCTGAACAAGGAGAAGGTGACTGTGAGCTGTCTATCGGGAGCTAGGATCCGCCACATAACACACACACTCAGGACACTCCAAAGCAAGTACAAATATGACTCCGTCTTTGTCCATGCTGGTGTGAATGACCTGAGACGTACCTCCCTGGACTACATGAAAAGAGACATAGAGGAGCTCTCCGATTATGTAGCCCAGGCTGGTATGACCCTGACCCTGAGCAGCATCTTGCCCTCACCAAGAATGATACTACAATACAAAGACAAGATGATCAGCTTTAACAATTGGCTCAAGTACTGATGTCATTCTGCCTGTGACGATATGTTGGACAAGCCACGCTGTTTCGCAAGGGATGGCTTACACCTGTCACCACTGGGCTTCCGGATATTGGCTAAGGCTCTTGCCACCCCCATAGTGCCTTTTTTAGGCAAGGCTCAAAAGACAAACCCACCTCCTTAGAAAACAAAAATGGAAAAAAACTAAGGGTAATGCTGCTCAATGCCAGAAGTCTAAATCTCAAGATGCAGGCACTTGATGCACTCCTCAGCATGGAGAACATCGACGTCTGTGCAGGAACTGAAACCTGGTTCAAGGCTCCTGAGAGCACCACAGCGCTACCAGGCTATACCTCGTATCATGCTTTTCGGCCCCAAAACCCGGGCCGAACCACAAAGGGAGGGGGAGTGTCCATATTCATAAAGGACACCCACACCTCCAGGTTAGTAGCAACACATGAAGCATCAGAGACCATACAGGTGCAACTAACCATAGGCAAAACTGCTATACAACTGGTAGCATGTTACAGACCACCCTCCCAATCTCAAGAACCCCACTCAGCCTTCCTGAAGACATTGGAGGATATGAATGTATCACAAAATACCATCATACTGGAAGATTTCAACTACCCAAACATAGATTGGGTACATTATTCTAGCCCTAATACCCTAGCCCAAAGGTTCCTGGAATTCATAAATTCAAATGCACTGGAACAACTAGTCACCTCTCCCACTAGGGGAGATAATATACTAGACCTGATCATCACAAACATGGGGACAAAATGCTCCACACCGAAAGTATACCCCTCACTAGTGAGATCTGACCACAAACTAATCAACCTGGATATACATATCCCGCCTCCACCCCCAGCACAAAAGACCACAGTGAAAAACTTCTCAAAAGCAGACTTCACTCTTCTTAAGACTGAGATGGTATCCTTTAAGCCCATTGTGCCAGTGGATACCACATCCCACAATGCCGAATCCTTCACAAATGCTTTCTATGGACATCTCCAAGAATGCATGGATCATGCAATCCCAAACAAATCCAAGTCCCTCTCCACCAAATGTAAGTGTCCTGTCTGGTGGACCTCAGCCATAAACAAATTGTATAACAAAAGAAGGAAGCTACTGCACGTCAGAGTGAAATCCCATGAAGGGAAGAAATCTCTGATCAACATTAGCAGAAAACTACGTTCTCTCATAAAAACATCCAAGGCAAACTTTGAGAGAAAAATCGCTAAGGACACTAAAGATAACCACAAAGCTTTCTTCAGCTATGTTAGAAACCTGGAAACCCTCAGATATGCTCAGAGTTGGTTCACAACAACAAAAATACACTGAACCCACAGATATTGCTAACATTCTGGCTGACAGGTTCAGTGCAAATTTCTCCCCACCTTCACCCCCAAAAGAAGAAATACTTATCCCAGCTGAATGTAATCTCCCTGTCATCTCAGATGCCCAAGTGAGAACTGCCCTAAACAAAGCAAAAAACACAGCATCAATGGGACCTGACGGTATCCCGGGGTGCGTGTTACGTGAACTCCAAGAGGAGCTAAACCCACACATAAAAATGCTATTTAACCTTAGCCTTACTGGGATATGTACCTGAACACTGGCGACAGCAACAGTGGTCCCACTCCACAAAGGGGGTGCCTCTACAGACCCTGGAAACTACCGCCCCATAAGCTTAACTAGCCTGGTCTGCAAAGCTATGGAAAGAATCATTATGGAACTCATAAACAGAGACATAGGGGACCTACAGACACTTGACCCCACCCAGTTCAGCTTTGTAAAGGGCAGATCCTGCCTTTTAAACCTAGTTGACTTTTTCGAAACAGTCACTAGAGCCATTGATGAGGGCAAAGCAGTCCACACAGCATACCTGGACTTGGCTAAGGCCTTCGACACAATACCCCACTCAGGCATCATAGATAAGCTAAACAGCTTAAAAGTAAACCCTTATGTCACTAGATGGGTTGCAAACTGGCTAAAGGACAGAACCCATAAAGTTAAAATCGCTGGAGCAATGTCAGACTCAAAACCAGTCACAAGTGGTGTCCCACAGGGATCTGTCCTGGGACCCCGCTTGTTTGGCATTTATTTCTCAGATGTTAAAGCAAACAATGGGAGGGCTGTGGCTGACAAAGTTCGCAGATGACTGCAAACTAGGCGCCATAGTCGATACACCAGCAGACACACACATCCTACAAAAAGGCCTCACTGAAACGGACAACTGGTGCCGTAGTCACGGCCTTAAACTAAATGCCAAAAAATGTATAGTCATCCCTTTTGGAAAAAACAAAGTACCCACAAATTATCACATAGACAGCAACCCACTGAGTATGGAAAAAGTAATCAGAGACCTAGGGACCCAAGTAGACAGCGACCTCTCATTTGACACCCACGTTGCCAAAGTGGTTAGAAAAACATTCTACCTTGCACACCTCATCATGAAGGGATTCATATCCATATCCAAGGATGTCATTGTATCCCTATATTCCTCCCTCATCAGACCCATGATTGAGTACAATGCCCCATTTGGTATGTACCTCACCCGGCATTTGCAACAGCTGGAGAGACCACAAAAGTACCTCACCAAAAGGATCAAGGGTCTCCAACATATGTCTTATTCTGCCGGACTAAAGAAACTTCAGCTCTATTCAGTAGCATACCGCCTGCTCAGAGGTGATCTCTGCCTGACGTACAAGGCCATGTCCAATCAGGATCTGATGGAAATGCTCCACCTCAAAAAATCCAAATCCATCAGGACCACGAGAGCTAAAGACGTAAACCTCGGCACAAGTATGAACAGGACATGCTGGAGGGATAGATTCATAACCCAGAGGCTTCCCATGCTTTGGAACAGGATCCCAGTTCATATTAGGCAGAGCCCCTCACTGACTTTCTTCAAGAGAAATCTTGATGAGTGGATGGGAGATCGAAAGTTTACCCCAGGGGTCACATCTGTGTCACTGCTAGACAGGGGCACAGTAAACTAATTCTATTATATAAGGGGACCTTCATTGTGTAACTACTAGACAGAGGCACAGTATTCTAGATTTATTCTGTACATTTTTGTACCATTTCATGGGGGTGGCAAAAGCCACATCACTATGGCTAGGCTTACAAATGCCCCAGGGCAGATAGCCTAGTACTATACTATGAAACTATGAAACTATGAATTATAGAAATAATATAAAGGGAAAGTGGGAAATGGTCTCTGTCATCAGTGTAAATGGAAGTGCACGATGCATTACAGAAATAATATAAAGGAAAAAGGGAAAGGCTCTCTGTCATCAGTGGAAACGGAAGTGCACCATGCAATACAGAATTAGTATAAGGGAAAAATGGAAAGGCTCTCTGTCATCAATGCAAA